>NW_027445436.1:4940509-5246152 GCF_035582795.1 Mycteria americana | reverse complement strand
GTTCTGCTTCCATTGCTGTAACCACCCCCACAGGGCATTTGCCACCATCCATGAGTCAGTATAGAGATAGAGCACTGGCCACTTTTCTCATTCAGCAATGTCTACAGCCAGATGGATGGCCTTTACTTCTGCAAATTGGCTCGATTCACCTTCTCCCTCAGCGGTTTCTAAAAGTTGTCGTATAGGTCTCCATAAAGCAGCTTTCCATCTCCCATGCTTTCCTACAATATGACAGAACCCATCAGTGAACAGGGCATACTGCTTCTCATTTGCTGGTAGTTTATTGTACAGTGGGGCCTCCTCAGCAGGCGTCACCTCCTCCTCTGGTGATATTCCTAAATCTTTGCCTTCTGGCCAGTCCATGATTACTTCCAAGATTCTTGGGTGATTGGGGTTTCCTATCTGAGCTCGTTGTGTGATCAGTGTGACCCACTTACTCCACATAGCATCTCATAACTGCATACCAGAAGAGCCTTCATTAGGGTCAGAAGTAAGATCAGCCATTCTACACTGTCTGGGGTATTGCCCCATAGAAACTGGAGCAGAAACTGGGGATAGGGAGGTTTCTGACTCGTTTATGATTTCAGTCCCTTCCCCCTCCTGTTCTTGTAACTGCTCTGCTGCAGAAGAGGTTGTCTCTTCTGATTCTTTCTCCTGCTCCCTCTTAGGAGAAGCTTCTTCCTCCCTTACTAAACAAGTTGACCTCTGCTTCCATTGTTTCTTCTTGATATAGTCGAGGGTTGGGTCTCTGGTTTAGCCATAGCGTCTTTTGGTATGTTTTCAGATCCTGAGACCCTCTCTTCCCCTTGAGGGTGCTGAATAGTGCTGAATAGTGCTCGGTAGGCATAGGCCAGGCCCCAGCACAGTGCGAGAAGTTGTGTCTCTTTGGAATAGCCAGGGTGAGGGCATCCTTTTTTTCAAACATTCTATCACTTCATCAGGATCCCACACTTGTTCGGGGGTGAAGTCCCAGACCATCAGAGGTGACAACCATTCTCAGTACCTGCTCATATTCTCCCACACCTTGCCACCCATAACCACACTGCCTCGGAGTATATCCCTGGGTGATATTCCTAAATAGTTGGTTAACCTTAGAAAGAGACAAAACAATATTATTGAGAAGTACCGATAGGAGTATTTTGGTTACCCAAGGATGTTCAAGATACTGAAGAGTTATTGTAACAAGGCAGAAAACACCTACCCCACAGGAGAAGAAGAGGAAGGTGCCATTCTTTGTTTCCTCTACAAATTGGCTCTCGGAGGAGAAAAGGGAAAAAGCGCAATTGTTAATTGTCTCCATGAGATGGTTCCCAAAGTACAGGGATAACAGCAATGCAAGGTCCAAATACCAGATTAGGCTCAAGACCAGTGCTTTTATCATAGTTCTCCCAGGTAAAACAAAACCAAGTGCTACACAGCACAGCAAACTGCAAAAGCCAAAAACAGCCTTTAACAAGCTTTCAAATTTGATCTACAGCAAAAAAGGGAGCATGGCATAGATCAGATAAGGGAACAAATAAACCAATGTCGAGAACAAATAAGTCAACATCGCAACCAGCAACAGTTACACAGGTATAAAAATTATAAGTTCCCTCTAATATGCTCTGGTCAAATCTGTCGTTATCTCAAACCCTTCGAACCCCACGTTGAGTGCCAAAAAGGACTGTTGTGGTTTAACCCTGATAGGCAGCTAAGCACCACGCAGGTGCTTGCTCACTCCCCCCTCCCAGTGGGATGGGGGAGAGAATCGGAGGAGTAAAAGTGAGAAAACTACAGGGTTGAAATAAAGACAATTTAATAAGTAAAAAAAAAAAAAAAACCAACCCCAAAACCAATTTAAAAAGAGATGCAAAAAAAAAAACCCCAAACAATTGCTCACCACCAGCCAACCGATGCCCAGCCAGTCCCCAAGCAATGGCATCCCCGGCAAACTCCCCCCCCCTTTTTATTGCTGAACATGATGTCATATTGTGACGGTGTGCTTCCCCCGCCCCTGACCTTTATCTCCTGCAACCCTGCTTAGGTGATAACCACCAGTGGTGATTGTAATGGATGCATCTGGTCACGATGGCTGCATCCAGCTCAAAGTGGATTCAGGAGACAGATAACAACACAATAGCCTAGGGCTATTGTGCAATGCACCCACCGAAGAAACTAAAACCTGTGGTCAGCATGCAAATATGACTATGGGTCAATCATCTTATCCCCCATAAATAGTGAGCAGCCCAAGAGCCCTTTGAGCTCTCCTGCACGGCAGCGGGCTGCATGCCAGGATCTCCCCTTGAGCAGGGACGCCTCTCAAGGTTACTCCTCGAGGTTGAGAGATTCCTTGCCGCAACAGATCCTCCGTAAGTGACTAATAGCATGCTAAACTTTGAAATCTTAGCTAAGTGATATAAAGGATTGATTGCGTATATATATATATAATCCTTTAGACATAAACCGTTGACCAAGTCTGGGACTAGGACTGGATTTAGCTGCACCTAGACTCCTCTCTGAGAAGGAGTTTAGAAAGCAAGGGGATCCTTTTCCAAACCTCATGACTCAACGGGAGGGTCTCCCTGACAGTTTTGTCTGACCCTGTCCTCTATGCAGTAAATAATCGAGTGCACCTCGCCATCGAATCTTGTTAAAACACTGTCGCATTGAACTTTGTTAACTCCCTATTCTGTATCAATAAACTATATTTTTACTTCTCTCTAACGAGTGAAGTACACGCTCACTCCATCCGCGACACATATGGTATGGAATATCCCTTTGGTCAGTTGGGGGTCAGCTGTCCCACTTGTATCCCCTCCCAACTTCTTGTGCACCCCCAGCCTACTTGCTGGTGGAGCAGTCTGAGGAGCAGAAAAGGCCTTGACTCTGTGTAAGCACTGCTCAGCAATAACTAAAACATCCCTGTGTTATCAACACTGTTTTCAGCACAAATCCAAAACATAGCCCCATACCAGCTACTATGAAGAAAATTAACTCTGTCCCAGCCAAAACCAGTACAGGAAGGAAGGAAAGATGGAAGGAGTAAAAACGGAAGGAAGGAAGGAAGGAAGGAAGGAAGGAAGGAAGGAAGGAAGGAAGATAAATGGGAAGGGAGGAACTCGTGTGAACCTTGTGAGAAACTTGAGTGTGCCTGCTGCTGCCAGGTAAGGACAAGTTAAGGGGAGTCACAATGGTATGGGCCTGAGGAAGCTCTAGCAGCTTCTAACACACATTGTCTGCTGCCCTTGACCCAGGATACCCATACAGTTCATTACAGCTGCCCCCTATTTAAGGAGCATCAAGCACCCTTTTAGCTTCTTCTATGGACATGCCTATAAAAAAGCCAGGTGTAGAGCACCACTCTCAGAGTGCTGCTCCCAGATGCAGAAGTTTGCAACAGAGGCAACCAACAGATGCAGCAATTTGTGCAGAAGGGCACAAAACAAGGGGCATCAGCTGAATTCAAACCAGTGTAAACAGTCTCAGGTATGGTGGTGAAATGCCACAGGGCAGTTTCTCCAGGAGGTGTTGGAGCAGCTGCCCTGCCAGGGCAGAGGCTTTGACCCAGACAGAGCTTCAGATGGTGGATGCAGCCCTCCAAGTCCCAGGCTACAGGGAGTGGGCGTCTCAACGATGCTGGGAGAGATGGCCTTCTTTCCCGTAGGAGGTACGCTGTCTTGGAGGAGCTATGTTGCCAAGTAGAGGAGTGTCGCGGATGGAGTGAGAGTGCACTTCACTCGTAAGAGAGAAGCAAAAATATACTTTATTGGTATAGAACAGGGAGTTAACAAAGTTCAATGCGACAGTGGTTTAACAAGATTCCATGGCAAGGTACACTTGATTCTTTACTGCATAGAGGACAGGGTCAGACAAAACTGTCAGGGAGACCCTCCCGTTGAGTCATGAGGTTTGGAAAAGGATCCCCTTGCTTTCTAAACTCCTTCTCAGAGAGGAGTCTAGGTGCGGCTAAATCCAGTCCTAGTCCCAGACTTGGTCAACGGTTTATGTCTAAAGGATTATATATATATATACGCAATCAATCCTTTATATCACTTAGCTAAGATTTCAAAGTTTAGCATGCTATTAGTCACTTACCGAGGATCTGTTGTGGCAAGGAATCTCTCAACCTCGAGGAGTAACCTTGAGAGGTGTCCCTACTCAAGGGGAGATCCTGGCGTGCAGCCCGCTGCCGTGCAGGAGAGCTCAACGGGCCCTGGGCTGTCCACTGTTTAAGGAGTAAGATGATTGACTTATAGTCATATTTGCATATCAGCAAGACGTTTGGATCCCTGCTTCAGGCAGCCCTTGGCTACTTTGTTGCCATTTGTCCTCAAGGTCCAGCATAAGCTGGATGCAGCTATCGGGACGACTCCCACTGGTGGTTACTGCTTACGCGGGGGCAGGGGGGGAGCACAACGCCACACTCCACCCTGTGACTATAGTCAATTCATCTTACCTTCACAGAGTGGTGGTACGGTCACCTCTTGCCTCTGTGCCAGAAATAGTATATTGATAGTTTGTGCGCTTATAGATCCATGGTAAGTAGACAGTGAAGCACTGATATTTTTTATGCATTAATTTGTATGTTTTGGGTGATTGAAGTTGGGTTATTTGTTTTATCATGTACCAAACCTTTATATACAATATAATTATAAGCAATAGACATATTAAAGTTAGAGTTAGTAAAATCACGACTGGGTGAAGCATAAGATTAAACAGTCCCGTTGCTGTCGGTGACCATCCAAGAAGATTTTCCCACCAATGGTGTTCTCCATCCTTTCCAAGTCCTTCCACTCCTTCCAAGACATGGTGTGTCTCTTCTGCATCATGATGAACGGTTATCAGAGTTTTGTGTCCATTGTTTTGGACGCATTCCAGCAGTTGACACAGGTCATCGTGTTGTAGTAGTTTCTTCACCAATGTAAGATTCATTCCGATGGGGGTAGGCAATAAATCTTGACTCAATGTATAGTTAGATTGTAACAATTGATAAGACGTAACAGGAGCTGAATAATTGAAGTCGCATCCCATAATTTTTGTAAACTTACAAACACAAATATTTGAGCGATTGCTTGTATCTACAGTAACGTTATCTACGAATATAAAATCACAAAGGGTTCTCATACACACACACACATCCTTTTCCAATATATACAAGTACAGTTTCAGGGGCTTCATCTGGTTGTACTTCAAAATGACAAACATTTTGTTCAGTGTCAAGACAAATGTCTTGGGCTTTGATGGTGTTACTCTCACAAATAAATCCTTGTTGTTCCCGTACAACGCATGCGTTAACATCAACAGTTTGCCATTTGTTTCCGTTTTGCTGGGCCCACACTCTATGTTCTAATGGATAGAGTATAGTTCCATTGTGATTTAACCCTAACGCAATGATTGGGTATATGGTGTATACCGAAGCATTGTGTATTGTTAAGACAAAAGCTGTGGCCTTATTGTTGATGGGGTCATAAGTGAAATTGGCTAAATACCACCAGGACTGGAATTCTTTCTCAAATTTAGCTGCATTATCCCAAATTACCTTTCAAATTTCAGTGGGTAAGGTGCCCTCTTCACCTTCTCTTATAATTGCTGCTACCATAGATTGCATCCACAGTTGAGCTTGGATACAACTAAGAGCTAGAGAAACATTGGTTTGGGCTACACCAAGTGCATCCACAATCAGTTGGTGGTCCCTTTCATTAATTCTTTCCCACTGAGGTAATATACCAGATAAGAGCCATTGGTTAGTTCCCAATGCTAATAGAGAAGACCGCAATGGGTGTTCTAATTTGTTTAAATCACTTGTTGTGCTCAGTTTGTTTACGAGTACTTCGGCATCTATACTATTTAAGACTCCCAATCCTGTCCCTATGATACCGGTCACATCTCTCCTTGTTCGTCTTGGAGAGGTGAGGGTTCGCCCATGTAACCATGCTAACCATCCTGCATAGGACGTACCTAGGAATGGTGAACAGGTCGGTTTGATTGCAGAGATATTACTTTGCATCAGTAGTTCTACTCGTTTTAAGAGACCATGATGGATTAAATAACACTTGTTGTTGGCCTGTATTTTTGATCACATATGGTCCAACTTCAGAAATCTGTGGGGATAGAATTTTCTTATCCTTTACAGTCAGGGCAGATGTTGTTGTACTAGGCTCAGTAATGTCTATTTTAAATTTAAAGGATAGTCCCACGCTATGGTGAGCCCAGAGGCAGGCTACAAAAACAGGTTGTACTAAGGTAAAATCGTACCAACAGTCCAATCTTTCAGAGGCGCAAAGTCTTGTATCTTTGGCTATTGGGTTTGATGTAATGTTGTACACAGAAATCTGAGGTGCCTTCTCATGGGTAGACCCATTGATCATCCGGCATCCTATTTTAATTTCCTTCCCTGCCGTTCCCCGAAGTCAGAGAACTTTATCATCAGCTTCATCTTTATCCCAGCTCCATTCGTTTTCTAAGTATGTTTCAGTTCCGTGCATGACCACGGTGGAAAGCTTTAAATCTCCCTTACTAGAGTGTATCCCCACACTTCCAGTGTACTTAACACGAGCTTGGGACCATGGCCACTCTAGGGTTCTTTGACCACAGGCTAAGAGGAACAGCATTGTTAGGGTTTGGAATAGTAACATGAACACAGCATTTCCGTCTGACATCCTGTGGGGTGCTGTAAGAGAAAATAGAGACTTGTTTCGGTGGGGAGAGTCCAAACAGGTTACCCCATTAAGAAGAAGGAAAAATCCATTGTGCACTAATTCTGTGTTTTGCACCACTGCTATCAGTAGCTTCCCAAGCAAGTGAGCCACAAGGTTTAATTAAAGCCATAGGCACAGTACCGATGGATGGTAAATTGACCATCACAGGCTGTCCTGGCTGTAATGTCATCGGATATTCTCTTTTCCTAGTAGGTGGAGCGCTAAGCTCAGTTTTTACAAAGAATGCTTGGCTTATAGGCCTTCCAGTAGGCCCGTATCGATTATTTAATTGATGGAGTACTTTGGGAAGTCTCGTATCCCATTGAGCCTTGTGTGGTTTGAGATTCCTTTTCAACAAGCCATTAGCTCTTTCTACCATCCCATTCGATTGGGGGTAGTATGGGGTGTGGAATACCCATCTAATTCCCTCTGGTTTTTCCCAGTCTTGCACTTCCTTACATGAAAAGTGTGAGCCAGTATCGCTTTGGATAACATCAGGAGTAGATAGATTCGAGAACCAAAACGATAGCCCTCGCACTGTATTTCGCCCATCGGCTTTCCAACATTTAGTCGCCATAAGCAAGCCGGAGACTACTTCCACTCCTGTGAGTATGTATCAATATCCCGCAGAGGATTTGAATGGTCCAATATAGTCAATTTGCCATGTAGACCACAAAGTTTTCCCTTTGATGTAAGGGCCATAAAAAGGCCATAAAGGCCTTGTGAAACAAGATACTTTTTGTATAAACAGCGCATGCCTTGCTAATGACTGTGCCCTTGAAGAGGAACTAAAAGACTGATAAAAGGGGAACATCCTGCCCTCGAAGGCACCAAAGACTGGGGGAGTGCCGAAGAAACATGAAGTCAGGAAAAAACTGCGGTAACTAGGGAAAAGGTAAAGGCGGCAAGGGGGAGATCGCGACCACCGACTCAATACAGGACTGAAAAGACTTGCCCCCCCACACCTGCAAGGAGCATGCGTGCTAATTTACATAGAACTAACCAATGACAAACGGAGTAGTAATTGCTAAACAATAAACATAAATTTGGGTGGGTTTTTACTAATCATGTAACAAGATAAATGTGCGGTAGTTCTTTAGTATAGTGTGTTAGCTTTGTGGAATAACCACCTAGCACCCATCTTTGCGCAAACATGCAATAAAAATACTCTGCTCTGTGTGCATATTGGCGTCTTGCACACCGGTTAAACGACCCCACGCTTGTGGGATAACAGTTTTGGCGACCCAGATGGGACTGCGCTGACAGCCTTGCCCGGTTCGTCTTGCTGCATCCGACAGGGAGAAGAGACCTGAGTGGACTCCAGCGTGCACCGACCCGTTGATCGGGGACTCCTTCAGCTCCTCTCCTGCAGTCGGGCAGTAAGAAACACAACGGTGCAATGCTACTGAAAAGAGGATGGGGTGGTTTTTTTGGAATATGGGAAAAAGGGGGTAGGGGCAAGATCTGTCGGGAAGCAGGTAGCATTTGGTAACATATGGTTCGTTTTGGGCTCTGCATAAGGCGTATCAGGAAAGATACGCGGCAGTAGCATAATTTTGTTTCTACACGTTGTTTTGGGTAATGAAGGGAGACGTCCCTCGTTTTGGTTTGTGTATGAAACGTTGGGTTAGGAAATTCTTTTTCGGTACCGATATGGGCACTGCTGCTTCCCAGGAGGCACCCCTTTGCTCTCCTCTAGGATGCATCCTGAAGAATTGGAAGAAATTTGGGGGGGATCCCATGACTAAAAATAAGCTAAAACGATATTGTAATCAATGGTGGCCACAATATCAATTGGAAGATGGTGAAAAATGGCCTGAGAATGGATCCTTGAAATATAACACTATATTGCAATTAATGTTGTTTTGTCGGAGAACTGAAAAATGGGATGAAATACCTTAGGTGGATATGTTTTTTTGCATTAAGAAATGATTGGGATGTTAGGAAGAAATGTGGCTTAGTGGATTCTAAACATCAGATTGGAATATATGTGCTAAAAGAGAAAAAGGGAAAAAGTTGTTGTATGGAACTGAAACAATCCAGAAGGAATGTATAGTACTGTGAAAACTGTAATGATGACTCCTAATCCTAACTGGGGAGATGTACAGGCTCTCCTAGAATATTTGTTTACCGCTGGGGAGAGAAGAACGATTTTAGAGAAGGCTAGAGAGGGACTGATCCAACAACAGGGGGGGTGCCTAATGCCAATATGTACCTCCCAAAAGAGGATCTGGAGTGGGATCCAAACACAAGTGAGGGATTACAGAGGGTAAAGGAATATCAGAAGTTAGTTTTGTTTGGGATTCAACATGGAGTACAAAAGCCTAAGGATTTATCTAAACTATATGAAGTAAGGCAGGGGGATAAGGAAACCCCATGTGTGGTTTAGCCCCAGTCGGCAATTAAGTACCACACAGCTCACCCTCCCTCCTCCCGGTAAGGAGGACACTTTTGCTCATATGCAAATTTGCTCCTCCACCAAATTTTCCTCCTCCACCGGGAGGAGGGAGGGTGAGCGAGCGGCTGTGTGGTACTTAACTGTTTTAAGTTTTCTTACTTTTGCTCTTCCGATTCTCTCCCCACTCCCGGTGGGAGGGGGGAGAGAATCGGAAGAGCAAAAGTAAGAAAACTTGTGGGTTGAGATAAGAACAGTTTAATAACTGGAACAAAAGAATAATAATAATAACAATAAATTGTAATGAGAAGGAAAACAACAAGGGAGCGAGAGAGGAACAAAACCCAAGGGAAAAAAAAAACAAAACAGTGATACAACCGCTCACCACCCGTCGACCCACGGGTTTGCCTCTGCGCTGCCAAGTGTTCTGCTTCCATTGCTGTAACCACCCCCACAGGGCATTTGCCACCATCCATGAGTCGGTATAGCGATAGAACACTGGACACTTTTCTCGTTCAGCAATGTCTAAAGCCAGATGGATGGCCTTTACTTCTGCAAATTGGCTCGATTCACCTTCTCCCTCAGCAGTTTCTACCACTTGTCGTATAGGACTCCATACAGCAGCTTTCCATCTCCCATGCTTTCCTACAATACGACAGGACCCATCAGTGAACAGGGCATATTGCTTCTCATTTGCTGGTAGTTTATTGTACAGTGGGGCCTCCTCAGCACACGTCACCTCCTCCTCTGGTGATATTCCAAAATCTTTGCCTTCTGGCCAGTCCATAATTACTTCCAAGATTCTTGGGCGATTGGGGTTTCCTATCTGAGCCCGTTGTGTGATCATTGTGACCCACTTACTCCACGTAGCATCAGTTGCATGATGTGTAGAGGGGACCCTCCCTTTGAACATCCAGCCCAGCACCAGCAGCCGGGGTGCCAGGAGGAGCTGTGCTTCCGTACCAACCACTTCCGAAGCAGCTCGAACCCCTTCATATGCTGCCAATATCTCTTTTTCAGTTGGAGTATAGCGGGCCTCGGATCCTCTGTATCCCTGACTCCAAAACCCTAGGGGTCGACCTCGAGTCTCTCCTGGAGCTTTCTGCCAGAGGCTCCAGGTAGGGCCATTCTCCCCGGCTGCAGTGTAGAGCACATTCTAAACATCTTGCCCTGCCCGGACTGGCCTAAGGGCTTCTGCATGAAGTATCTCCTGTTTAATTTGTTCAAAGACTTGTCATTGCTCAGGGCCCCATTTGAAATCGTTCTTCTTCTGGGTCACTTGACAGAGAGGGCTTACGATCAGACTGTGATTTGGGATATGCATTCTCCAAAAACCCACAACACCTAAGAAAGCTTGTGTTTCCTTTTTGCTAGTTGGTGGGGACATGACTCTTATTTTGTTAACCACATCAATTGGGATCTGACGACATCCATCTTGCCATTTTATTCCTAAAAACTGGATCTCCTGTGCAGGTCCCTTGACCTTACTTTGTTTTATGGCAAAACCAGCTTTGAGAAGGATTTGGACTATTTTCTTCCCTTTCTCAAAAACCTCTTCTGCTGTATTGCCCCACATGATGATGTCATCAATGTATTGCAGATTGTCGTGGTTTAGCCCCAGCCGGCAGCTAAGCACCACGCAGCCACTCGCTCACTCCCCCCCCGGTGGGATGGGGGAGAGAATCGGAAGAGCAAAAGTAAGAAAACTCGTGGGTTGTGATAAGAACAGTTTAATAATTGGAACAAAATAATAGTAATAATAATAATGAATTGTAATGAGAAGGAAAACAACAAGAGAGAGAGAGGAACAAAACCCAAGGGAGGGAAAAAAGGAAAAAAGGCAGTGATCGCTACCCCCTGGCCAACTCCCCCAGTTTATATACTGGGCATGACATCATATGGTATGGAATAGCCCTTTGGTCAGTTTGGATCAACTATCCTGACTGTGCCCCCTCCCATTTCTTGGCCACCTGGCAGAGCAAAAGGTACCCTTTTGGGTCCTTGAAATACCCTCTCCTGAGGTAGTCTATGCCAAGGATGCACACAGCCTCTGGGCCAGTCACAATGGGGTGCTTTTGCCACTCATTCCCAGTTAGGCTCACTTTGGCCTCCCATACAGTTAGCTGTTGGGATCCCCCTGTCACTCCAGAAATACAGATGGGTTCTGCCCCTGTATAGCTTGATGGTGTTAGGGTACACTGTGCACCGGTGTCTACTTGAGCCTTATACTCCTGTGGGTCTGATGTGCCAGGCCATTGAATCCACACAGTCCAGTAAACCCGGTTGTCCCTTTCCTCCACCTGGCTGGAGGCAGGGCCCCCCTAATCCTGGTCATAATATTCATTACCCATTTCTTGTATATAAGAGTCAGGAGCTCTTTCATTAAAATCAGGAGTAAGATCAGCCCTTTTTCTCTGTCTGGGGAACTGTCCGCTGGAAACCGGAGCAGCAATTTTCCTGGAAGAACTCCCTTTGGGGATTGTTTTTCCTTGCAACTCACGTACCCGTGCCTCTAGGGTGGAGGTAGGTTTTCCATCCCACTTCCTCATGTCCTCTCCATGGTCACGCAAGTAAAACCATAGGGTGCCCCATTGCGTGTACCCTCTATATCCGCTCTCTTGAGCAGAGGAATGCTGACTCCTAATAGCTGAGATACTGGTCTGTACAGGTGGAAAGTAGGACCTATCTATCTTCTTCGAGTCGCTGGACCTTCCGGGACAGTTTCTCCACAGCCGAGACAAGGGAGGAAGAGATACTTTATTCGTATTCCCGGAGGTGACTATCCACTTCATCCACTGTTGGACCCTCCCTGTCTTTCCACATCAGTATTGCCAATGAGTTGGCACACGACGATGGTGCGTTCCGTACCAACTTCCGCTACATGGGTCGTGTGCACTGGACTTCATCTGGATCTTTGGATAACCGCTCGTCGTCCAGGTCACCCTAAATCACCTCCAGCATGGCTAATTCCCTCAGGTACTGGATTCCTCTCTCCATGGTGGTCCATTTCCCGGGGTGATATACAACATCTTCCTTGAAGGGATACCTTTCCTTCATAGCTGACAGGAGTCGCCTCCAGAGGCTGAGGGCTGGTGCCCCTTTTCCAATCGCTTTGTCAATGTCCCCTTCCCTAGAAAGGGATCCCAGCTGTTTAGGTTCCTTCCCCTCTAATTCCAGGCTACTGGCCCCGCTATCCCAGCATCGGAGCAGCCAGGTGACAGTGTGCTCCCCTGGACGACAGGTGAAATCTTTTCGCATATCTCGCAGCTCACTCAGGGATAGGGATCGGGTAGTTTCTGTCTCATCCACAAGTTCTTCATCTTCCTCTCCTTGTGATGGCCCTGCTCTTTCAGACCAAGATACAGAAAAGTTATTGTAACAAAGGAGGAAACATTGTAGAAGAAAGTAGCGAAGGTGCCATTCTGCATTTCCTCCATAAAAAACCTCTCAGAGGAAAAGGTATAATTGCTAATTGTCTCCATGAGGTGGTACCCGACATACAGTAATGGTTTCAGTATGACACTTAGATACCAAAATAAACCCAAGGTTACTGTTTTAATAACAAATCTCACAGGCAAAACATCACCAATTAAAGCAGAGCACAGCAAAGTGCAAAAACCAACACCGATCTATAACATGTACAGCAAAAAAATGAGCATGGTGCAGATCAGGTAAACCAATATCGAGAACGGATGAATCAATATCACATCCCACAACTACTAACAGATCTAAATTCCTTAATAGGCTCTGTTTAATCTGTTATTATCTCAAACCCTTCGTTCCCCACATTGGGCACCAAAAAGGTCTGTTGTAGTTTAGCCCCAGTCGGCAATTAAGTACCACACAGCCTCTCGCTCACCCTCCCCCCTCCCGGTGGGATGGGGGAGAGAATCGGAAGAGCAAAAGTAAGAAAACTCATGGGTTGAGATAAGAACAGTTTAATAATTGGAACAGAATAATAATAATAATAATAATAATAATAATAATAATAATAATTTTAACGAGAAGGAAAACAACAAGAGAGTGAGAGAGGGGCAAAACCCAAGGGAAAAAAATAAGCACCCAGTGTAAGCACCACTTAGCAACAGCCAAAAAATCAGCGTGTTATCAATATTATTCTCATACTAAAATCCAAAACACAGCACTGTACCAGCTACTAGGAAGAAAATTAACTCTATCCCAGCTGAAACCAGGACACTTTCTTACTGGGATCATAATGGACCAGCATCTCCTGGCGGAAACCATCTGCTTCTTGAGAAAGTGCCTCTATTGCTAGTGCCACATTCAAAGCGTACAGGGTAGTTTTCTCTGAAGCTTTTCATTTGATCAAACAGATCTTCCAGCACACAATATTTATGTGTATGTCGGCTTGGTTGTTTGTTTTTCCTTTTTAAATGATGCCTAACATGTATCTGTCCCATAAACAACTTTGGCCTGAATCTCTCTCTTCCACTTATCCTGAGAGGACAATAAGGATTATCAACAGAGTAAACTATGGTAGTCTAGGCATACAGATCTTGGAAAATAAGTTGGGTTTAGATGAAAGCCTTGCCCTGTGGAAGGCAAAACGGAATCCCACATGGTGGGATGGCTTGCATGACTGGAGTGTTGCAATGGAGGGCTACAGGCTCTTTTGGAAGGACAGGATGGGAAGACGAGGAGGGGGAGTTGCCCTTTATGCGAGAGAACAGCTTGAATGCATGGAGCTCTGCCTGGGGATGGATGATGAGCCAACTGAGAGCTTATGGGTAAAGATTAAAGAGCAGACCAATATGGATGACATTGTAGTGGACATTTGCTATAGGCCACCTGACCAGGAAGAACAAGCGGATGAGGACTTTTACAGACAGCTAGGAGCAGCCTCATGCTCACAGTCTACAGTGAAACAGATATAATATTCTCATGAGAACTTCTTCCTGCACTTTTTCATAAAGGCAAGGCCGCACAGGTGGTGTAACTGTCAGTACCAAGTGGGAGCTGCCTGCAGGCTCCTCTGTTACAATGAGCTGGCTGAGTTTATCCTGTGGCCAAGGGACGTGTGCAACACAACACAGGACTGGGCCTACTCAGGTTAAGTGAGGAGGTAAGTGATCCACAATACAATCAACGTACAGTGGTCTTCCGGACAGGATCACTACAGGAGCCAACGAGGAGAGCTGCTCTGCTGAACCTCATACTCCTAAACAAGGAGGGGCTTGTTGGGGATGTGAAGGTCAAAGGCAGCTTTGGCTGCAGTGACCATGAGATGGTGGAGTTCAGGATCCTGAGGGCAGGGAGAAGGGTGAAAAGCAAGCTCACAACTCTGGACTTCAGGAGAGCAGACTTTGGCCTCTTCAGAGATCTGCTTGGAAGAGTCCCATGGGATAAGACCCCGGAGGGAAGAGGGGCCCAAGAAAACTGGTTACTATTCAGGCATCACCTCCTCCAAGCTCAAGAGCGGTCCATCCCAATGAATAGGAAGACAGGAAAAAATGCCAGGAGGCCTACGTAGATGAACAAGGAGCTCCTGGCAAAACTCAAAACCAAAAAGGAAGCGTACACAGGGTGGAAGCTGTCATGACCTAAAGGATTACCCGGCATCTGGGTGCGTAAAGATCGCGACCGTGGGTTCATAGGATTCCGTAATACGCAAGGACACACAGGGTTTATCTTCTAAATTTCTCTACTTTATTACAGATTACCACAAATACCACACAAATCACCACTAGTAAATATATTACCACAAAAATCAGCACTAGCAAGTATACCTATGACTAATAAAGTGAATATATATATATCAAGCTATTACAAATTACTATCAGCAATAAATAATATAGTATCAATCAACAGTATAGCAACAATCAATAGTATAGCAACAACCAATAACAGCAACAACCAATAACAGCAACAACCAAGTAGGTATACACTATTACAGGTTACTACAAACTTATAATTAGTGAAGCAAACTTATCAACAATAACAACAGATATATGTATGTGGTGGGTTGACCTTGGCTGCCCACCAAGCCACTCGATCACTCCCCGTCCTCAACTGGACGGGGGGAGAAAATACGACGAAATGTTCGTGGGTTGAGATAAGGACAGGGAGATCACTCAGCAATTACCATCACGGGCAAAACAGACTCGACTTGGGGAAATTAATTTAATTTATTGCCAATTAACAACAGAGTAGGATAATGAGAAATAAGAACAAAAATCTAAAAACACCTTCCCCTCACCCCTCCCTTCTTCTCAGGCTCAACTTCACTCCCGACTTCTCTACCTCCTCCCCGCCCAAGTGGCGGGGGTTGCGGTTAGTTCATTAGGTGTTGTCTCTGCCGCTCCTTCCTCCTCACTGTGTTCCACTGCTCCAGCATGGGGTCCCTCCCACGGGAGACAGTCCTCCACGACCTTCTCCAGCATGGGTCCTTTCCACGGGGTGCAGTCCTTCAGGAACAGACTGCTCCAGCATGGGCTCCTCTCCGCCAGGTCACAGGTCCTGCCAGAAGACCTGCTCCAGCATGGGCTTTTCTTCGCGGGGCCGCAGGTCCTGCCAGGAGCCTGCTCCAGCACGGGCTCTCCACAGGGTCACAGCTTCCTTCAGGGCACATCCACCTGCTGTGGCATGGGGTCCTCCACAGGCTGCAAGGTGGATATCTACTCCACCAAGGTCCTCTCCGCAGGCTGCAAGGGAACAACCTGCTTCACCATGGTCTTCTCCATGGGCTGCAGGGGAATCTCTGCTCCAGCACCTGGAGCACCTCCTCCCCCCACCTTCTTCCCTGACCTTGGTGTCTGCATAGTTGTTTCGCTCACATATTCTCTGCTGTTCACATTCACATATTCAGCTGCTGTTGCGCATTGGTTTTTACCCTTTCTTAAATATGTTATCATAGAGGCGCCATCAGCATCACTGACGGGCTCAGCTTTGGCCAGTAGTGGGTCCGTCTTGGAGCCGTCTGGAACTGGCTCCATCCGACATGGGGGGCAGCTTCTGGCATCTTCTCACAGAAGCCACCCCTGCAGTTCCCCCCCCCCCCCCAAAACCTTGCAACATAAACCAAATACAACGTATAACAGATTACTTATATGGATAATACTGGTATCAAGTGAATTAGATCTCAGAAGGGGCCAAACCATCCCAGAGGTGGGAGGACAAACCGAACTGACCCCAGAAGTGGGCCCAGAGGGGGACCAATAAAGTAACAGAGTCTCACTTCAGAGATGATCCGTGTCACAGAGTCTAGAGTCAACAGGCATTTCCAGTGAGAGTCCAAGAGCTCAGAGAGTCCAAGAGCTCATAGTTTGTGCGGAATTCAACCTGTTTAGGAAAGGAAAAGTATGTGCAGCATGGGAAGCTCTCAGAGAAAGAGGCTCCATTTTGGATAAAAATTAAGTAATTTTTAGATCATAGAGACATAAGAGGGTGTAGGAAACCACCACTTCAAGCAGCTGTTATTTTTCACATGGGAAAGCCAATAGATGATGATGTCTTCTGTTCTCTCAGACCAATTTTTATTTTTCCAGCCTGCTTTCCTGTTCTTGCAGTTAGAACAGCCAATGGCAGTTACCAATTCTTACTTTCTCAGGATGTTTTCCCCTTTTTCCAGGCTATTTTTCACCTTTTCAGATGATAAGTTCCCTTTACAGTTCCTTGGTTTTGCTCTTATCAATGTCATCTTAAGATGTCTCCAGGTTCTAGGTACCCAGCTGTACTTCAAAGATGCCAGCTGCGCTTTTCAAGGATGCTTCTGGTTCACAGGCCTAGTTCCTAGGCTCGCAGTTCCCAGGCTGCTGGGCAATTTCTCTGTTCAATAATTTTCCAGCAGACATTTTCTTCTGTTCAGTAATTTTCCCCTTTAACCAGGTCACTCGGTTATGGCTGCTCACATCAGAAGCAGGGGCAGGTAACCTGGGAGGAATACAGAGGCACTCTCTGAGCATGCAGAGACACGGTTAGGAAAGCCAAAGCCCAAATGGAACTGAACCCGGCAAGGAATGCTGAGGAACACAAGAAGGGCTTCTATAACTACATAAGTGACAAAAGGGAGGCTAGGGAAAATGTGAAGCCCACTGCTGAATGAGGTGGGGGACCTGGTTACACAGGACATGGAAAAGGCTGAGGTACCGAATGCCTTCTTTGCCTCAGTATTTGCTAGCAAGACTGGCCTTCAGGAATGCCAGGTCCCAGAGACCAGGGGGAAAGTCTGGAGCAAGGAAGATGTACCCTTGGTGGAAGAGGATCAGGTCAGGAAATACTTAAGCAAACTTAAGTATTAACTTAATACATAAGTCCATGGGCCTTGATGGGATGCACCCACAAGTGCTGAGAGAGCTGGCAGATGTCATTGTGAGGCCACTCTCGATAATCTTTGATCGATAATGGTGACTGGGAGAGGTGCCTGAGGAGTGGAGGAAAGCAAATGTCGCTCCTATCTCCAAGAAGGATGACCCAGGGAACTACAGGCTGGTCAGCCTCATCTCGATCCCTGGGAAGGCGATGGAGCAGCTAATCCTGGAAACCATTTCCAGGCACATGAAGGGCAAGAAGGTTATTGGGAGTAGTCAGCATGGCTTCACCAAGGGGAAGTCATGCTTGACCAACTTGATAAACTTCTATGATGAAGTGACTGGCCTGGTAGATGAGGGGAGAGCAATGGATATTGTCTACATAGACTTCAGGAAGGCTTTCGACACTGTCTCCCATAAGATCCTCATAGACAAGCTGATGAAGTATGGGCTGGATGAGCAGACAGTGAGGTGGTTTGAAAACTGGCTGAACGGCTGGGCCCAGAGGGTGGTGATCAGTGGCACAAAGTCTAGTTGGAGGCCAGTAACTAGTGGTGTACTCCAGGGGTCAAAACTGGGTCCAATCCTGTTCAACATCTTCATTAATGGTCTGGATGATGGGGCAGAGTGTAGCCTCAGCAAGTTTGCACATGACACCAATCTGGGAGGAGTCAAGCTGCCAAACTAGGAGGGTCGTGCTTCCAGTCAGAGGGACCTGGACAGGCTGGAGAAATGGGCTGACAGGAACATCATGCAGTTCAACAAGGGGAAGTGCCAAGTCCTGCACCTGGGGAGGAACAACCCCAGGCACCAATATATGCTGGGGGCCACCTGGCTGGCAAGCAGCTTTGCAGAAAAGGACCTGGGGGTCTTGGTGGACACCAAGTTGAACACTGGGTTTCCTCCCCCACTGTGGTCAGATCCCTCACTGTAGTAAATTGTCATAAATCTTTTGGGGTCATAGGATTAAAATGTTAAAGAGAGAAAAGTTAAGTTTTAGTTACTCCCTTCACTTTTTGATACTGCTGATACAGCTTTAAAGTGAACATATTAAGACATCTCAATCCCCAATGAAACTTCGGGGTAAAAAAAAACAGTGGAGAAGAGTCAATGCAGATTCTTTGCTTTACCAAGCTCTGGTGGCTATTAATTCTGCCTCTTCTGCACATGAACTCATGTCAGACACCTCCAAAACTGAATCTCTATACAGTATGTAAACATGGCATTGATTTTTTTTTTTTTTTTTTTTTTGGAAAGGCAACACCTGGAACCTCACAGACTTAACAGAAGTGCCATAATTGGCACTTGTGTAATTTTTAAAAGGTTTAAACATTCAGATTAAACCTTGAAGTTTAAAGGGGGTTGCACAAGAAGAGAGAATTCACCAGCCTGCCAGAAGGAGTTATGCAAGCACTTCCTCATCGCACCAGCCAAACACATCTTCCATAGCACTTCCAGCACAGCACCAAATGAGCATATCACTAACATGTCAGATTGGTATAGAAGATGATGCTCAGTGAAAAAATACCAGTTCCCAAACTGAAAGCATTTGCAATTAGCAGCTTGGCCTCTCAGCCCAGCTTTTGTCTTATTTTCTGCTGATATGGACCTGCTGAGAAATATTAGCACTTTTAGAATAAGGAAGCATAGTTTATCTCACATATTCTCACTCCTCTCTGTCTTAAGTATATCTGCTGTTATATTGTTGACAAGTTGCTTCACTAATGATAAGTTTGTAGTAAACTGTAATAGTAGTATATACCTACTTGGTTGTTGCTGTTATTGGTTGTGCTATACAATTGATAGCTGCTATTATACTGCTGCCATGCTAGGGTCAATTTAGATTGGACATAAGGAAGAAATTCTTTACTAGGAGGGTGGTGAGACACTGGAACAGGTTGCCCAGAGAAGTTGTGGGGGGTGGAACTAGATGATCTTTAAAGGTCCCTTCTAACCCAAAGCATTCTATGATTCTATGTTTCTATGCTGGGAACCCCACTTTTGTGCAGCACCAGATGGACCCCAGATGGATTTTCTCACGGCATGCTGTGCAGATCCTGTCCATGGAGAGGCCCCTCTTCCATCCCATGCCGTGGTGCCTTTTATTTTGTGTGACAAACAGAATATCTTCTCCTGACAGGTTGGACTGTTATCTCTGTCATAACATCCACCAGCACACAGCACAGGCCAACACGAGGCATTCCATCAGGTTCCCATAAGCAACTACTCATGCTAACATATGGGTTTCTCAGGCCTTAGATGCAAGGCCCAATAGAGCAGACATAGCCTGTTCAAGATCACTAACTCATCAAATACAATGTCTTCCGCAAGGCTCCCGATATAGTACCTTTGCAGTCTCCCATAGATGCACATTTGTTAAGGGTAGGTTTTGGGCTTCCACCTACTCCATAGAGAGTCTTTCAACTCTGATGATCTTACAATATATCCTGCAGGTTTCTATATCCCTGCTTCTCTTTGAGGTTCATTTTAGTAAGATCACTTAAGTTTTATTCTGTCTTTGGGAGCTAGAAAACAAATTAATGCAGTGAGACAAAGTTCATTGTTTCTCAGATAAAATTGCTTCCTTATCACCAGGCACATATAGGGGCAGAAATCATAGACCTCCATAAATGTTACTTTTTATTTGGATAAGATCCATCCTGCTCAGAGTTACCCCTTCTTCTGGAAGAGAGAGACAACTTAGTGCTACTGGAGCTGCTAAGTCCCTCCTTTCCCTGTAGGTCTTTGACTCTTCTGTAACATTTCTGTATCCAGAATTAATTCCTTGCTAACAGGAGAAAAATAGACTTGCTTGGCTTGGCTGGGGTAAGGAATCGGAATTTCTCAATAATGGTGCTCTTGTTCTCTTGTGGATCTTTGGTATTCCATCTAGAGATATACTATTTCTTTCACTAATTCATTTCTGTTTGCTTCCCATTAAAGCACTTTTTGTACTCAATCTTTGAAGTCAGGATAAAGTAATATGAAGCAGAGAAATGGGAATCCATGCATTTAAAAGAAATCTTTTGTACAGAACTTTTGTATGCTTAGTCTAGACCTTTCTGTCTCCTATAGGGGTAAAAATTAATGAAAACTCTGGGAGAAAACAAAAGACACCAAGAACCTCTAAAAAGAAAATTATTTATTTGCCTTTTTGGTGTTTTGTGGGGGTTTTTTGTTTGTTTGGTTTCTATTACAAGATGCTTCTTGCAGATTTCCTCCAGTGCAAAGCTTTGACCAGTATACTGTGAGTTTAGGATAGGTGAACTATTAGCTGCTTCCTAATATTTCATTTTCCTTCTCTGCACATTCCAAGGAAATAACATACATGTTCTTTGAAATGCGGAGGGTGCAGAGTAACCCTGAGCAATTTTTTCAATGTGTATTTCACTAATGTACAAAACAAATTGAGCTTTAATAGGCGTAGAAAACTAGTTGGCAATACCCTTCAAAAGAGTAAATATGTAGTGCAAGTCATGTTGTGCCAGAATACGAGTGCGCACTTACTTTTATATTCTTCCTACAAATATAGAAAGACAACTTGATGCATACTATTGATAAGAGCTGGTTCTAAAAAAAAGATACAACTTGGATGCACACCTCCTTATGAACGCTAATAGTAGACATACAATGCATCATTTATTTGGTCTCCTCTATAAATGCTATTTTAAGATCCACAAGAACATGCCTACATGAATAACAAACAAAAATAAATTTCCTTTATCTCTTTGTTATGTGTTTTGTTTCTTTAATAATGTCTTTACAAGGCATATTTTGCTAGGCATCTTCTGGATAAATCCTATTTCTTTATATGCTTGCAATTAATTGGAGATGCAGAAGAATGAGATAGGTTTGTGCTCTCAGGTGTAGTCGTGACTTGACAGTGGTATTCATCTGGGATGAACCCTAAGATACTTGTCCTTCTAGAATGAAAAATTCCTTTTCACAGGACTTGATAGCTTACAGATACAGAATGAAATGTTGTTTCAACATCCTCTAATCATCTTCCATATTTCCACAGTTTCAAGACTGGTGGAGCTCTTAACTGCACCATTTTTCTCTTCAATATTTTTTGTTTTGTTTCTGTGTTTTTACTGCTTTCATTTCACACCAACTAAAGCAGATGACTGGCTTTGACAGGATGTTGAGTAATCACTCTGAGAAATCCCTCTGTGTTTGTCAGTTGGCTGCGTTAGACAGCTTCTCTGTTTCAAAGGCTCCAAATCGTCTCCTTTTTACCTTGCCACGTGAAAGGAGAAGCACATTTTCCCAGGACTGGATATGGACCTGCTGAGAAACACTAGCACTTTCAGAATAAGGAAGTAGGGACAATCTGCCTCTGATAAACATACATGAAATACAGTCTGTCCATGAACCCCAAATTTAGCAGTTAATAAAATAAGGAGGGAGGGACATAGACTGCAGGGTAGCATTGGAAGAGACACCAGCAAATGCCTTAAATGCAGCACCTCTATGCAAAATTCTCTCAACAAAAGGACTTTCAGCTTTGGAAATCAGCTTCTTCATGTTTTTAATCACACGTGGTACAGCAAGCACATACCTTCTTGCATCTAAAATAAGAGAAGTCTAACTCTATTTTTAACAACTGTTGGGGCCCTGAGTGCTTCTTCCTGCCAGAGTTTGGCTGCAGGGGCTCAGGACAAGCTTAGGGCTGGCACAGCCAAGGGCAACCCAGTCCCACAAAGAGAGAGGCTCCCTGGACCATACAGAAAGGCCAAAGCCATGGCACACCCCTAGCCCTGGGAACTGCTTTCAGCTGCAGCCCCAGCTCTCAGCCCCCACCTGAGATACAACCCAGCCACCTCACAACTGGGCCTGGGCCTGGCTGTGGTCCCTGAGCTGGACACTGGCCCTGGCCCTGGCCTCAGCCTAGCCCCATCACCATGGTCCTGCCTGGCCATCATGGGGCTGTCTGACCCTGGTTCTCTGTACGGGGCCTGATCCTGACCCCTGTCTGCAGGCTGATATCCTGGACTGGCCTCAGCCTGGCCCCATCCCCACAGAGGTGCCTGATACCCTGGGCTGGGGGTTGCCCCCAGCTGTCCCCTGGCCTGCCCTGCTCCTTCACTGGGGGTGGTGAGATGGGCACTGATTGGCCAGGCCCCTGCCCTGCCGGCACAGGGATCCCCCACAGCTCCTGGCCCCCAGGGAGTCGCCAGCCTTGCAGCACCCTGACAACAGTTTTCCCCTCTATATAGTTCTTTCCTTTTTTCCTCAATGACTTACATGTTATTTGACAAAGATATTTCAGATATTTTCAGTAAGCTGAATAGATCTACCAGTTAACAGTGATATTGTCAGCAAGCTATCAGGTCACATTTTGTTCTGTTTATTTAATTATTATGTGTGAAAATCAGATTACTCCTGCCCTCCTGCCCTTCTCCATGTCAGTACAAAGCTAAGATTCTTATTTCAGTGTTTTCAGATGTTGGCCAAAACCTTTGTTTACACTCTTCTTCTAGGACTGTTTTCCTTGTTTATTAATGGGCATGGCTAATTACAATCCATTTACATTGAAATGCTGGAAATCTGCGTGCATCCTGGGTGTTCCTGAGTCTTTTGAAATACTGAAATAACCCAGAAAGATAAGTTATACAGACTCAGATCCTCTTTATGAGTTGTTGGCATTTTCTGAATAATGAAAATAACACAGCAGCATTTACTACAGGCCTGTAAGAATAGGAAACAGTGTGTTAGAAGTACTTAGTAATGCATTCTTCCAGGTCAATTCTTTTTTTAATTTGCTTTCTCAGTAATTGGACTATTGTCACATTTTCATCATAGTACTTTTCCACCTTTTTTAACCGTATTGTCTTTCAGGCCTGTGTTTCTACTTTCAGAGTGATCTGTCATGAAGGCATTTTGCTACAATTCTTTCCAGAAGCTGTTTGTTTTTCTCCTTTTTAATGGGAGGAGATGTTGACTCATTGTCCTTCTGAAGCTGCGGTGCATCACCATCAGAGAGCTAGAGAGCTTTATTGTATAGTATGCTCACACTTTAAAAATTCAATTTAATTGGAGGGAGCTTTAGCATTTACTCTTAACTGCTTAACAGTAACTCCATTGTTTGTTTCACAAAGTTGTAACCATTTGAGCAGAGATTCAGGACATGGTATTGTTTATTTAGAAGTAGCAAAGCATGCAGCTACTGTCATAAAATAAATGAAAGAAAGATAAACTTTTTTTTTTTTTAACTTTTACACTCAATACGACATGCCTCAGATACTGCTAGTATCAGTATTTGGCTATAATAGTCAACCTAGTATAGAAAACTGCTGTGAGAAATGGAAAAGTACTCAGAGTAAAAACAGAAGAGAAAAATAGTCCCTTTTGGTAAAATGCCAAATTTGGCCTTGCCAAATATTTCTCCTGAGACTGCTGATTGTTATCACCAGCTCAAGTGGGACAATTGAGTTTCCCCAAGCCATTCATCCTACACAGTGCTGATGAAAGCAAAATGACTCAGGAATTTTGTTGGAGGTTGGGAGAAAGAGCAGAGGCTCTTCCATCTATTTCAGAGGCAGATGCCTCCCTTGCCCTAGTTCTGTGCCTGTTTTAGCTGGAATGCCTTAAATAGGACTTTGGAGGTGTTTGGGAAAGGATCATTCTACCTGTACTCAGCCGAGGAACCCCATTGTACTAGCGACCTTCAGATTACCCATGAGATAAATGTTAAGTGAAAATTGATGCTAACAAATTGCATTGTTGTGAAATAGCAATGTCCAACAGGAGCATCTGACTGTACTAAGTCGGATAATCGAGTCATAAAATAGAGCTTTGCCCATTTCCCACCAGGTCAGTCATCCATTTCGGGCCAACTGATATCAAGCCAGAATCACCTGGAATCTGCCTCTCTGGTCCTTGGCACATTGTGACTTCATTCATCCTCACTAGCTTTTATATACACCCCATATTTTTTTTAGAATATATATATTTCTAATTTTATCATACAGAATATACCACAGGGATCACATGTATCCTAATTGTCTTTAAATTGACATTACATGGAACCTGCACTCTTAAAATAATTTGTTTTATATGCCATGGCACTTACAAGGTACTAGTGTGAGCATTCAAAATTATTAGTGACTTTGGGGCTTCTGTTCTTTGTGATACACAGCCTGAAGTTGTTATCCCACAAGTGTGAGGTCGTTTACTCAGTGTGCGAGACGCCAATATACACACAGGGCAGAGGTATTTTTATTTCATGTCTGCACAGAGATGGGTGCTAGGTGGTAGCTCCACAAAGCTAGCACAAAGTTCAGTCATGCAGGTACAGTTTTTATACAGTCCAGTTATGCATATGCATAAGTAATTACACAAAGCATTTGTCTATTGGTCTACATTTCTCTTATTTCAACTTAAAGCTACAGTGCTACTTTAATATTCTGCGCACGCTCAAAGGTGAGGGGTCTCTGCTTGGGCCGGGGTCTCCAGCTCGAGGGGTGTGACTTTTAGTATTATAATGAGGATAGTTTGCGTGAGGGTGCTTCTTATCACACTTCTACTAGTTGTTTCAGATGGTTCCCAAAACATCTTAATTAGCTTGCATATTTCTCCAGGATGTGCTTCTCTCCCAAGGACAGTAATTCTTGTTTAGACTTTCCGCTTTCCAGCCTGAGTCCTCCTTATCAGCTTTACATAAGCCCTGGCCTTCCACCAGCTCCTGTTAGACTACAATTCCCCCTTTTGAGACTATGAGACTTTTCTTCATAGTCCTCATATGTCTCATTATTAGTTCTCCTTAATAGTATATTATTTCCAGTAGTAACTTGTACAATTAGTCATCTAACACATTTTAAGGCACAACTAACAACAATACAGATGATTATCATGATGAGTACAATTACAATTATCATTTGAAGTAAACTTGCCAACCATCCAGTTAGGGAGAATCCAAAACTTTGTAATATTTTGTTTAGAGGCCTGAATATCTCTACTTGACTTTGCCACTTGTTTTATTTCGTCTATGTGTTGGTCTAAATGTTCAGTTATATTGGGGATATGGATGCAACAACCTTTGTTTTTCAGATTTAGGTACCCACATACCCTGTGTTCATGTAATAAGTTTAGCCTATTCTGCAACGTCATCTTTGAAGTTTCCTGTAATTGAGCATTTTAAATCTTGTAATCCTGCTCTAGTTGCATTCGCTAATAGTTCTACTTGTCCTGTCAGATTGTACAACCACATTTGACTTTGAAAGGAGGTAATTTGGGGACTGAGGAAAGCTTCAGTTTAAATCTAAAGTTAGAATTCCCCACTCGAGGGGATCGGCTGCAGATTTAGGTAACGGTGAACAGGCCATTATACTGCTGACATTATGGATTCTTCCAAAGGATTGGACAAGTTTTAAGACTAGATTTCTGTTACAAAAAGTAAAGGCTAGGTTAATCAATGTCAGAGATACAATTTTCATTGCAACCATGCTAAATTAATAACACTTTCCAAGAGTGTCCTAGGAGTAATTTCAATAGTGGTTTTCTAAAAGAAAAACCTTGATACAATTCATCGACAGTCCCTGGTTAGTCGGAGTTTCAGTTCTCCTGTTGGCATAGAGGTCCACTTGTCCTGGTCTGGTGCCTTCTTTACTCTAGTATAATGAATCCAGGAGTCAATCCCATTCACCTTTACCACTGTATAAGTTTTTAATAGCACTGTATAAGGTCCTTTCCACTTTTCTTTCAAGAGCTCATCTTTCTGGGTTCGTACGTAGACCGTGTCTCCTGGCTGGAATGGGTGTACTGGAGTGTCCAAGGGAATGGGAGTCCTCTGGTTTAGGTACCTATGCAGGGAGGATAAATTCTGCGAGAGAGAGATCAAATACTCTTTAATTACAGCCTGTCCCTTTATATGCATTTGGTCTCCCTTTGTGGTTAAATGATTGGTTGGATATGGTTTCCCATACAGGATCTCAAATGGACTTACACCTTCCCTAGCTCTGGGTGTAATTCGTACTCTCATTAATGCCATGGGTAGAATATCTACCCATTTTATTTGAGTTTCCTGACACACTTTAGAAATCTGCCTTTTTAGAGTTTGAGTCATTCTTTCTACTTTGCCGCTGGACTGTGGCCTCCAAGGAGTATGCAAATCCCATTTAATGTCTAGAAATCTAGAAACTCCCTGCACTATTTCTGCAATGAAGTGGGGTCCATTATCAGAGGATATGCCTTCTGGAACACCGAATCTGGGGATAATTTCTTTCAATAAAATTTTAATCACTTCCCTAGCCTTGTTAGTGCGACAAGGGAAAGCTTCGGGCCAACCAGAAAAGGTGTCTACCATTACCAATAAATATTTATACAGATTACACCCTGGCAATTCTGTAAAATCTATTTGCCAGTATTCCCTTGGAGTTATTCCTTGTTTTACGATTCTTCCCATGATTTTCTTTGCAATTTTTGGGTTATTGGCGCAACAGATAGCACACTTTTTAACTATTATATCGGTCTTTTCCAGCTCCCCAATTTTTGTGTCAAAACTCCTAATGCCACTTGCTGTCGTTCATATACATATAATTGGAAGGGTTTCCTCAAATTTGGGAGTCCCAAAGCAGAAGCCTCCATGGGTTTCCTTTTAATTTCATCAAAACTCTTCCTACATTCAGGTGTCCATTCGAGAACCCCCTCAGGTCCTTTCACAGCAGCATACAGTGGTTTGGCAATTAGTCCAAAATTGGGAATCCATAAGTGACACCATCCGGCCATTCCCAGAAACCCTCCTAATTGCTTCTTTGATGTAGGTACAGCAATTCTACAAATTGCCTCTTTTCTCTCAGTACTTAATTCTCTCTGTCCTTTGGTGATTTCAAACCCCATATATTGGACCTTTTTTCTTTCCCAATCTGAGCCTTTTTCTTAGAAACCCGATACCCTGCCAAGCCCAGAAAGTTAAGCAAACTGATGGTGGCTTCCAGGCATGCCTCATAAACTGTCAGAACCAATTAGCAAATCATCAACATATTGCAACAATGTTACAGCATCAGGATCATTTTGACACAGTTCTAATTCTTTGGCTAGTATGTTACCAAAGAAGGTAGGGCTGTGCTTGAATCCTTGGGGAAGGACAGTCCAGCAGAGTTGTGTCTTTCGTCCTGTACTTGGATTCTCCCATTCAAAGGCGAAGAGGGCCTGGCCCTGCTCATCCACAGGTATACAGAAGAAGGCGTCCTTTAAATCTAACACTGTGAAATAAGTATTACTGTTAGGGATTGTACTAAGGAGGGTATATGGATTTGGAACCACAGGGTGGACATCTACTGTCCTTGCATTAATTTCTTGTAAGTCCTGTACCAGTCTATATTCAGAAGAATGGGGCTTCTTTACAGGTAGGATGGGAGTATTCAATTCTGATTGACACTCCCGTAACAATCCATGTTCTAAAAAGGAGCTTATTATAGGTTCTAATCCTTTTTGGGCCTCCAGCTTAATGGAATATTGTTTCTTTCTTACCGGTTGAGCACCTGGTTTCAGTTCAGTCTTTACCGGGGTCGCATTCTTCGCTCATCCAGGTATCTTCGATGCCCATACCAGAGGTGTGACCGCATTCAGTACTTCCTCTGGAATATTCATTTCTTCATTAGGATCTCTCTCAGTTAACAAACATATCTGGGCTTTCCAGGCAGTCTCTGGAGGAATATGCAACTGAACAGAGTCTTCAGAAAAAGTTAGTTGTGCATTCAGTTTACAAAGTAAATCCTGTCCAAGCATTGGTAAGGGGCATTCTGGCATATAAATGAATTCATGAGTTAATTTAGTATTTCCAATTGAACATTCCATCGGTTGTAAAAACGGCCTTAAAGTCTTTTTCCATGTTGCACCAACAACGCTTATTTTAGTTCTACTTAAGGGTCCCCTACAGCTAGTTACTACAGAATGTGTGGCTCCGCTATCAATTTAAAAAATCTATTATTTCATTCCCCAGCTTGACTGGAACCAGAGGATCGGCTGGGGAAACTTTATACACCTTATATGCGATTGACAGTAACTGTGAGATTGTCATGCCATCTGCACCCTCTTCCTTTTGTAATTTCTTTCTTATATCTGCTGCCGCTTGACCAATAAACAGCATGTTAAGTAACTTTGAATTACTATCATCTTCTGGATCCAGATCTGTCCATTTTCGAGCTACTTCACACAGTCTCTCATAGAAGGCTAACGGGGTTTCCTTATCCCCCTGCCTTACCTCATATAGTTTAGATAAATTCTTAGGCTTTTGTACTCCATGTTGAATCCCATACAAAATTAACTTCTGATATTCCTTTACCCTCTGTAATCCCTCATTAATGTTTGGATCCCACTCCAGATCCTCTTTTGGGAGGTACATATTGGCATTAGGCACTCCCCCTGTTGTTGGATCAGTCCCTCTCTAGTCTTCCCTAAAATCGTTCTCTTTTCCTTGGTAGTAAACAAATATTCTAGGAGAGCCTGTACATCTCCCCAGTTAGGATTAGGAGTCATCATTACAGTTTTCACAGTACTATACATTCCTTCTGGATTGTTTCAGTTCCATACAACAACTTTTTCCCTTTTTCTCTTTTAGCACATATATTCCAATCTGATGTTTAAAATCCACTAAGCCACATTTCTTCCTAACATCCCAATCATTTCTTAATGCAAAAAAACATATCCACCTAAGGTATTTCATCCCATTTTTCAGTTCTCCGACAAAACAACATTAATTGCAATATAGTGTTATATTTCAAGGATCCATTCTCAGGCCATTTTTCACCATCTTCCAATTGATATTGTGGCCACCATTGATTACAATATTGTTTTAGCTTATTTTTAGTCATGGGATCCCCCCCAAATTTCTTCCAATTCTTCAGGATGCATCCTAGAGGAGAGCAAAGGGGTGCCTCCTGGGAAGCAGCAGCACCTATATTGGTACCGAAAAACCCAGTGTTTCTACACAAACCAGAAGAAGGGACGTCTCCCTTCGTTACTCAGAACAGCACAGAACAGCGTGTAGAAACAAACAGAACTATGCTGCTGCCACATATCTTTCCTGATGTGCCTTATGCAGAGCCCAGAACAGAACAGATGCTGCCTGCTTCCTGAGAGATCTTGCCCTTATCCCCCTTTTCTCATATCCCCCCCCCCAAATACTTCTTTTCAGTAGCGTTGCACCATTGTGTTTCTTACTGCCCGACTGCAGGAGAGGAGCTGAAGGAGTCCCCGATCAACAGGTCGGTGCATGCTGGAGTCCACTCAGGTCTCTTCTCCCCGTCAGATGCGGCAAGACGAACCAGGCAAGGCTGTCAGCTCAGTCCCACCTGGGTCACCAAAACTGTTATCCCACAAGTGTGAGGTCGTTTACCCGGTGTGTGAGACGCCAATATACACACAGGGCAGAGGTATTTTTATTTCATGTCTGCACAGAGATGGGCACTAGGTGGTAGCTCCACAAAGCTAGCACAAAGTTCAGTCATGCAGGTACAGTTTTTATACAGTCTAGCTATGCATATGCATAAGTAATTGCACAAAGCATTTGTCTATTGGTCTACATTTCTCTTATTTCAACTTAAAGCTACAGTGCTACTTTAATATTCTGCGCATGCTCAAAGGTGAGGGGTCTCTGCTTGGGCCGGGGTCTCCAGCTCAAGGGGCGTGACTTTTAGTATTATAATGAGGATAGTTCGCATGAGGGTGCTTCTTATCACACTTCTACTAGTTGTTTCAGATGGTTCCCAAAACATCTTATTTAGCTTGCATATTTCTCCAGGATGTGCTTCTGTTAGACTACACTGTTAGACTACAGTAACAGTTAGAAACTCCTTGGATATCAGTCTGTATTTATACAGTAACTGATGTTCAAATTGACCATTCATGTGGTCCTCCTCCATCTTTGTATCCTCATATGCTATGCAGTAAGAACTAGGAATGATTGGGAGTCATTTACCACTGATTACCATGGGTATTTTTTTAACAGATAATGTGCTGTGTCAATTATAAGTATTTGTACAATAGGTATAGTGTCCAACACTGATACTTTGAATTCTCTTGATTCTTTGGCCTTTTCAAAGTTCAGTGGATTATAATCCACCACAAAGTCACTCAGTATACATACTTAAAGTATAAGAAGCTACAGATGGTCTAGCAATTATTTTTGTGTGAATGCTTTTTGACAAAGAACTAGGAAAAAGTGAAAGAAAACCTTTTTCTCTTTTCCCTCAAAGGAATGGAAAAGTTTCTACAAAACAAAATTATTTTTATTTTTCTCAGAAATCCCATGTTAAAAAAAATAGTTTTGATGACGGAAAAAAAATAGGACTAAATGTTATTGCATGATGGGAACATAATTTAAGAGATATTAATGTTTCACCAGAAATAATAAAACAAAGATTTTCCTTGCTCAATGTTTTTTTTCCCTGAAGTGTAAGGCTAAATAAGTGTCAGCACTCAAAATCTATTTAAGTATTAATTAATTAAACAGCATATTTTTGCTTTCCTTCTGATTAGCTGTTCTAGAAAGCTTCCTATATCAAATCGGAAGTGGTTTAAACACCACCACCTCCCCAATTCTATTCTAGGGCATTGCATTGAAATTCAGGGATGACACATTAAACCAGTGCAAATCTTGTCTCCTTGTTTGTGGTTGAAAAGAATTATATAGGCTTTGTGTCTTAGTGATATCCTAAAGAGATAAATAATAAGAAATAACTTATTGGTAACCTGCCTGGAATCAGTTTCTTTTTCAGAGAGTGCTCTGGGTTTGACAGCTCAGGAAAAGGGCAGGAGCAGAGAAAGAAAAGTCTGTACACTGCTTTGCTGGTTCTTTTTTTCCTTCTCACTCTCTGTTATAAGTAAAAATACATTACCATAGATGCTTTAAACCCAGACCAGACATTTGAACTGTCAATTTCACCTCTGATTTCCATCAAGGTTCACAGACCTTTTTATAGTCACTCAGTAATGTATCCCATATATCAAAAACCCCTGCAAAAAGGCAGTGCTCAGTGCTTCTGTTCTGTGGTGGTGAGAGGCAGCGTGCTGGACACTTTGTAGTCCACAACTAGGGAGTTCAAAAGCACCAACAAAGGATTTTTATGCAGCCAAAGAGTTTTTTTCTATTACTTTTATTCTGAGCGAAATGTATTATGTTAACAAAGAATGGGAAATAGTGGTCTTAAAACAATTTTTATGCCAGAAACTGGATTTTTGGTGGTATAATGAGCTGGTGTCCTGTAAAAGGTTGAAAATAATTAGATCAGGGAAAGTATTTGATAGTCAGGAGGAATGTAACTGATCTACATTTATGCATGCTTTTTATCTAATAGGAGTGCCTGGTTACTTTAATATAATGAATAGTAAAAGTCAGCTACATGATGAAAGCTGATTCCAGTTCTATCCATTTGTATGCCATGAAAATGGAGAATTACAGTTTAGATGGGCCATTGGAAAACTGCACTTAAACCATCCATTGAATGAACAAGGACATGAAAATGCTCAAATTCCTAATTTAGTATTTGCACAAAAAGCTTCCTAGGAGAGATTTGAAGACTGACTTCTGAACTAGCAGGTTTCCTGATGATTTATTCTCCAATTTAAGTCCAAGTCGAGGTGGCAAGTGGAAGATAATAGCAGTAGAAAAGTGACAATAATTCCATAATGTTGATAATAGCTAAGTAAAACACAGATCTACATTACACATTTAGTGCATCATTCAATTCTTTGATTTTTTTTTCATGACAGTAGCTCCTTTCTTTGTCACATATTCCCAGTGCTGCTAAACACTTAAAAAATAATTAGGTCTGTAGCCTTAGAAGAAAGAATTGCACAGCATTTCATAGTTCATCATTTCAGATTATTTGGGTAGTGTTACGTAAAATTTGCACTGGTATTTTGCACAGAAAGCTGACAATTATTAACTATATTTTCTCTAACATTTGTGCAACACTTATTCATGGAGGGTTACAACTGAGTTAATTTTCAGAAAGAGTGGTTTGAAAGAGGTCTTGAGCTAGGCTGTTTATGAACACAGCCTTTTCTCTTATTTCTAATTAGCGTGAAATAGTTCTAAACAGGAGTCAGCACTGCAGAAGTCTGTGCTGCACAAAGCCAACCTTGTTAATGGACACAGGGAACAATTTGCTTTGCTGAATAAACAACATAGTGCTTTTCAAAGGAGTACAATCCAGTTTACCAGCTGCCCTCTAAATGTTGAATGCTGTTGATGTGCATCTGGATGTCTTTCTTTGGGATTAGAAATCTTTATTTGATACAGTAGCAGGACAAAAGTCTAACAATGTCAATCAATCTGACCTCTTCTCCCAGGATCAAGAAAGGCCATTTCCTTGTGCTGTCTTGTGCCTTGTCAAGCCTTGTGTACATTCCTTAGTTATGTGCACGTTAATTCTAATGGTGAAGGAAACCCCAGAGTCTCAGAGAATTTATGAGACCTCTGCTGTTTGAGATGACATTTTAGGAGATTGTGAGATGTTCTAGCTGTAAAACCTGTGGAAATGAGAGAAGGAGAAAAGACAAAATTAATATTGCATGAAGTACAAAATTGTTTTCAGTGCTCCTGCACTGAGATCAAACAGAAGCAAAGGGGTCTTTGCTCCATCTGTAAACATTGTTTTTCTTCCTCATAGTTGTGCTCTCAGCATAAGCAGATTAAAAATTCTGAGACTCTCAAATGTTATGATAAAAAAGTGGAGAGACCTAGTCAAAGGTGACTTTTGATTTGGTCTGAGTACCGAAGTATAGCATCATTTAATAATTCTGGAATAGTATCAGTTCGCTCCCCTTCCTCTCTTCTTTTTTTCTTAATGTTTCTATTAATATTTATGACTATTTCATTGGTTCTTTGACTTTTAAATATTTTTTTTTACTGTCTGTGCACCTTCCATTCATATACCAAGGTGAACATCTGTGTATATCAACACATCAGCAAAGTAGAAGGGCACAGATTCAGAGCTCTCCAATAGGAAGAATGAAAATTGGAGATGTGATACAAGTCTATAACATACACCTTGACAGGGATCTTTGAAAAGGAAATATCACTTAGCTCAGTTCTGTATGTCTCATAGCTTCAGTAACTTAAATTGTAGTCTTTAATTTGGCATTCTAATGCAGTTCAGAACACAAAATAATTTATTTATTTATTTCTAGGCACTTAAAAAAATGCTACATCGGCTTGTGGACTGTGTAAGTATATAAGGAGGGTGAAATTAAGATTTATACATAACTTGACACTGTTATTGATTTGAAAAAAATGAATATACCAGCTGCCTCCCTTCCTTTCCCCCAGCATCAGGGAGAATGCCTGGGGCTTATAATTTCAAAAATCTTGATAAAGGAAACTGTGTGATTCATTTACTTTTGGTATTAAAACGGTGAAAGTCAACCACTGAATATCTTTAACTCTCTCACGGTGGAGGAGTCAGACATGAGAGAGAGATAAGAGAGTCTCTCCACCAAATGCCCCTCCCTCTACCATATTACTACTCTAACTGTAGTTAGCCTAATTAAATTGAATAGGTGACTTCTTGTGCATCCCCAGCCTACTCACTGGTCAGGCAGTGTGAGAAGCAGAAAAGGCCTTGACTCTGTGTAAGCACTGCTCAGCAATAACTAAAACATCCCTGTATTATCAACACTGTTTTAAGCACAAGTCCAAAACATAGTCCCATACTAGCTACTATGAAGAAAATTAACTCTACCCCAGCCAAAACCAGCACAATTGGCTCCCTGCTCCATTAAGTAATGCATATTGCACAAGTTAAGAAACATAAATTTCTGGAATCTAAGCCATCCCTCACAATGCTGGGTTTAGATTTTCATTTGTTTGAAATGTTTGCTTGAAATATCAAGGCCCCTGAAAGTTGTCATACAGATAGCTTGGAAAATAATTTTCCATTAATAATTTTCATTCTTTTTTTTTTTCTCTATAGAAAGTGTGTTATTGGATGAAGTAAGAACGCAAATGGCCCTATATTCCCCCACAACTGATTTTACAGTCCAGATCTAAGACAACAGACAGAGATTAAAGTCCTTGTTTTAACCATTCTGTTTTTGAGACACAAAAAGCTTAGGCTGAATGGAATATGGAATTTTGGGGAGAACTCAGCACTGGACATTGTAATATAAAATGATAATATCTTTACACTTAGACCCTCAAGGAATTCTGGACACTAATATTGTTCTACACCCAACTTTTGTAGTAAACAATATCACAAAATTTTAAGATGGAAATTACTCATCTGCATTAGGTCACTTATTCCAACAGCTACTGGTACAGTAATGTTCCCTGGCTCAGGGAACATTTTCTAGGGCTTTAGTCAGTTTGTACCTTCATCTAGTTTCCCCCATTTCTCATTATGCTTAAGATAGTTTGTGTTAACCTCCACTGAATAATTTTGAGAGAGATCATAGATTCTCTTTATAAGTTTGGGATAGCTCATTTGTCTAGTCAGCCTTTTTGTTTGCGTTTAATGCTTTAATTTTAGATTTAATTATTTAATTCAGATTTAATGCTTTCAAGAAGGCTTTATTAAGATGTATCATTATCCAAAGCTGTCCTCAGGAAAGCCTAGCTGGAGACATTTGTCATCCTATGCATGTTTGCAAATGTATTTCCTTTTCCCAGAATCATTATGATCTTCTTCCATCCTCCTGCACATTTTTTTTCCTTTCTCCATACATTTACTTCCCATTTGTACTCTAGTCATTCAATAACATCATATTTCTCATTTCCTTTTGAGGTTCAAGAATTACTCCACTATTACTGTCCCCAAGACCAAGGGGAAGCAGGGAAAAGGGTAATAACAACAAGAATTACTTCAACAGAAGCCACAGAAGTCCACAGGACATGGAGGAGAAAGAGAAACCTAGAGCAGGCAATTAGAACAAGTGTTGCTAGGAGAGACAAATGGTAAAATTATCTTCCAGGAGGAGAAGAGATCAACTTCAAGAAGAAAGAAAGACTCCTATGATGGAAAAGGAAAAAAAGAAAAGTAAAAGAGAGAGGACAAGGAGATATACTGCAGAAAGGTGGAAAGCTGCACATGAAAATGTGACATGAAAACTTGTAATGCATGCAATTGTGTAATGGTGACCTGAGAAATATGATGACTAACTAGGGGTTCATAGACAGTGTTATGCTTTTGTTTGAATAGTTCTGTACTTGTGTATGAACATGCAGAAGTTAATATTTACAACTGTATTGCTAGTGTCACCTTGAATCGTGTATATATGTGTATATATTTTAGAATAAAATAGAAATAGTATAAGAGTTATAAGTAGCTAAGAAGGGATCACAGTTAGGAACAGAAACTAGCATACGAGACTGTGAGAACTGTAGAATCTTCAAGGTAATAGATAATGCCTAAGCTAGATAAGAGGGTACGGGCACTGCATATTTTACTAACAAGCATATGTTTCTCCTAAAAGAATGTGAAGCTGTAACCCTTCAAAGACCAATAACAGGAACATCCTCTTACCGGGAGAGTCGTAAAGATAAAGGGACACCACAACAACCATGAAAACAACAGGAATCACAGTAACTAGGGGAAAGGTAAAGGCGGCAGGGGGAGATTGCGACCACTGACCCAATTGAGGAACGAAAGGACTACCCCCCAGACACTCCTTGTGAGCATGCGCAGTGAATTAAAATCACACTGTAGCTTTAAATTGAAGCGGAGAAAATACGGACCAATGGAAGAAGAGGATGATTAGTTAGTCTAATGATTATGTATTAGATAGGCATGGTGTGTTAACTTTCATGTATAAATATTGAAGAGAATTACAGTAGGTGTGCTTGATTTGTGGAAATATTCCACCTTGCACCCTGCGCAGAATAAAACAATGTCACCTCTCTAAACATACTTTGTGTGTTTCGGGAGTTATTTTACAGCGAGGCAACACTAGCACTTCCAAGCTGTTTCCAGTACCTCAGAAATGAGGCCCACAGAATGTCCATAAAACTGTTCCATTTCATATATACAATTGAGATAACTTTCAGAATCTTCTGCATATATGGGACCTTAAGAAGAAGCAGCTTGTAAAAAAAACCATTCCCTTTCCTTGCACTGGTGAGTGGTTTTGTAGTCAATTAAATGTAGTAAATTAAAATTCAGTATTATACAGCTATGTATTCAGTATTATACAGCTATGTGGGAAGATTCAGATGTGAGAAGTACACTAGAGCTGGTGGAAGGCCGAGGCATACATAAAGCTGATAAGGGGGATTCATACTGGAATGTGGAATGTCTAATCAAAAATTACTGTCCTTGGGAGTGAAACACATCCTGAAGAAATATGTGAGCTGAGTGAAACATTGTTACAACAATCTGACTTCATTAGTAGAAGTGCGATAAGAAGCACCCTTGCGTGAACTATCCTCATTATAATACTAAAAATCACACCCCTTGAGCCGGAGACCCCGGCCCAAGTAGAGACCCCTCACCTCTGAGCATGTGTAGAACATTAAAGTAGTACTGTGGCTTTAAGAGTAAGGTACGGAAATGTAGACCAATAAGAAACTGTTTTATGTAATCGCTTATGCATATGTATAACTAAACTGTATAAATATTTGTACCTGTTTGAACAATCGGTGTGCTAGCTTTGTGGATTTACCACCTAGCACCCGGTCTTGCGCAAAACTTGGAATAAACTGATATCTTGGCTCTGTGTGTGATATTGGATGCTGCACACAGGGTAACGAACTCCATTTGTGAGACAACATTTTGGTGACCCAGATTGGACTGCCATAAGGCCTTGCCTGGATCGTCTTGCTGTCCTGACGGGAAATGGTGGTCCAAACAGATTCCAGCACGCACCGACCTGTTGTTCGGGGATTCCCTTCGGCCTCCCTTCTGTGGTCGGGCAGTAAGCAACACAATGGTGCAATGTGAATTTAACAAGATATCTTCAGGGGAGTGTAGAGAAGGAAATCTCGGTGAGTGGGAAATCGGATTCTGATTTTGTTCTGGGCTCTGCATAAGACGCATCAGGAAAAGATACGCAGCAGTAGCATCTGGTTTATGTTTTCGGTACCAATCTGTTTCAGCGAAGGGAGACGTCCCTCGTTCTGGTTTCTGTATTGGTCTGTTTTAAAATTGCTCTGCATAAGACACCCATAAAGGACCGCAGCAGGAGCTTATTTAGACTTCTGTACGTAGACGCTTCGATTGCTGAGTACATGAAGTCCTGGTTAACAAAGTTTTTCCTAGGAAATGATATGGGTTTAAATCCTTCTACCGAGATACCTCCCTGCACTCCTTTAGGATGCATCCTGAAAAATTGGCGAAAATTTGGAGGGGTTCCCCTAACTAAAGAAAAACTCCAAAAATATGGTAATCAGTGGTGGCCAATGTACAAATTAGGTGATGATGAAAAATGGCCTGAAAATGGAACCTTAAATTATAATACTGTACTGCAATTGATGCTTTTCTGTAGGAGGATGGATAAATGGGATGAAGTACTGTACGTCGATTTGTTCTTTGCATTATGGAATAATCATGAAATCAGAAAGAAATGTAAACTGCTAAATAATGATCCTGATGGTATATATGTTTTGGCAGAAAAGGGGTTGGAGAAGAAGCAGAGATGTTGTTCTGCATGTGATATTGGGAAAGGATGTATCAGGGGTAATGAGGAGCCAGAGGATGTTCAATTATTAGTGCCAAGAACTAAGCAGGAAAAGTTGAATAACGAAACCGAGTCTGATGGAGTAGGGGAACAGTCCACTCGGAGGGATTCTTCACCAATCTCCAGAAGGACTCGGGCTCGTGCACCTGTAATACAGTGTCCTGGTTTCAGCTGAGATAGATAGAGTTAATTTTCTTTATAGTGGCTGGTATGGGGCTATGTTTTGGATTTGTGCTGAAGACAGTGTTGATAACACAGAGATGTTTTAGTTGTTGCTGTACTAGTCAAGGACTTTTCAGCTTCCCGTGCTCTGCCAGGTGCAGAAGAAGCTGGGAGGGGACACAGCCAGGATAGTTGATCCAAACTGACCAAAGGGCTATTCCATACCACATGACATCATGCTCAGTATATAAGCTGGGGAAGAAGAAGGAAGGGGGGACATGTGGAGTGATGGTGTTTGTCTTCCCAAGTAACCATTATGTGTGATGGAGCCCTGCTTTCCTGGAGATGGCTGAACACCTGCCTGCCCATGGGAAGTAGAGAAGGAATTCCTTGCTTTGCTTTGCTTGCGTGCGCGGCTTTCGCTTTACCTATTAAACTGTTTTTATCTCAACCCTCAAGTTTTCTTACTTTTGCTCTTCCGATTCTCTCCCCCATCCCACCGAGGGGGAGTGAGCGAGCGGCTGTGTGGTGCTTAGTTGCTGGCTGGGGCTAAACCACGACATACAAGCACCACTCCAACAAGCAATTGGAGTGGAAGGCTTACCGGTGTTTGTGCATGTACCATTTACTACTTCAGACCTTTTAAATTGGAAACAATCAGTTGGATCATATTGGGAAAACCCAGACAAAATGTATAAATTAGGGGATGCAATTATAAGCAATCATAACCCTACGTGGGGAGACAAGCAGACACTGTTAAGCAGTCTTTTTACTCCAGAAGAAAGACGATTGGTAATGGAAAAAGCCGAGCAGGAAAATCAGAGGCAGAATGCCAGTGATGATCCTCCTAGGTTTATGCCCCAAAATGATCCTGAATGGGATCCCAATACCAGGGTAGGAAGGGCTATGATTAAACAATATCAACAACTGATTTTATATGGGGTACAACATGGGGTTCCAAGACCTAAAAAATCTAGCAAAATTGTATGATATCAAACACAAAAACAATGAGAGCCCATCAGCATTCTATGAGAGATTGTGTGAAACAGCTAGGAAGTGGACTGATTTGAATCCAGAGGAAGAGACTAATCAGAGAATGTTCAATATGTTGTTTATTGGACAATCTGCCCCGGACATAAGGGAAAAGCTACAAAAGGTGGATGGAGCAGGAAGAATGTCTATATCCCAACTGATAGAAATAGATTATAAGGTGTATAATAATCGAGATGAAGCAGAGAAAAGGGAGAGACAAAAGGAAAAATTAAAGGACAGGAAGGCGCAGGCTACATTACTAGCTGCAGCAATTGCAGGGAATTCAACAAAAGGCAGAGGAAGGGGTCTGCCCTGGTTTCGGCTGGATAGAGTTATTTTTATTCCTAGTAGGTAGTATAGTGCTGTGTTTTGGATTTTAGTATGAGAATAATAGTGATAACACGCTGATGTTTTGGCTGTTGCTAAGTGGTGTTTACACTGGTCAAGGACTTTTCAGCTTCCCATGCTCTGCCAGGTGCACAAGAAACTGGGAGGGGGCACAGCCAGGATAGTTGATCCAAACTGACCAAAGGGCTAATCCATACCATATGATGTCATGCCCAGTATATAAACTGGGGGGAGTTCGCCGGGGAGTAGCGGTCGCTGCTGGGAGACTGGCTGGGCGTCGGTCGGCGGGTGGTGAGCGGTTGCATCACTGTTTTTTTTTCCCCTTGGGTTTTGTTCCTCTGTCTCTCTCGTTGTTTTCCTTCTCATTACAATTTATTATTATTACTATTATTTTGTTCTAATTATTAAACTGTTCTTATCTCAACCCACGAGTTTTCTTACTTTTACTCTTCCGATTCTCTCCCCCATCCCACCGGGAGGGGGGAGGGTGACCAAGCGGCTGCGTGGTGCTTCGTTGCCAACTGGGGCTAAACCACAACAGTCCCTGTTGGCGCACAATGTGGGGCTCGAAGGGTTTGAGGTAATAACAGATTAACCAGAGCGTATTAAGCAATTTAGATCTGTTAGTAGTTGTGGGATGTGATATTGATCCATCTGTTCTTGATATTGGTTTACCTGATCTGCACCATGCTCATTTTTTGCTGTACATGTTAAAGATCGGTGTTGGTTTTTGCAATTTGCTGTGTTCTGCTTTAATTGGTGATGTTTTGCCTAGGAGATTTGTTATTAAAACAGTGACCTTGGGTTTATTTTGGTATCTAAGTGCCATACTGAAACCATTATTGTATGTCGGGTACCACCTTATGGAGACAATTAGCAATGATACTTCTTCCTCTGAGAGGTCTTTTATGGAGGAAATGCAGAATTGTACCTTCACTACTTTCTTCTACAATGCTTCCTCCTTCATTACAGTAACTTTTCAGTATTTTGAACAACCTTGGGTAGTTAAGATACTTGTATTGGTATTGTTTGGGAATATTGTTTCGATCTTGTCCAGGGTTAGTAAGCAATTTCAGAATATCATCCAGAGATCTGCCCCAAGGCCGGATAGTTATGAGTGGCAGGGTGTGTGGGATAGCATGGGCAAACGCCTAAGTTATTGGGCACCTCCAGTGTTTTGGAACTTCACCCCTGAACAAGTGCAGAATCCTGAAAAATTAGTAGAATATTTGGAAAAAGTATGTTGTCACCCTGCCAATTCTAGGGAGACACAAATCACTGCAATGTGCTGGGGCCTGGCCCATGCCTACCGAGCCCTGTTCAACACTATTCTGAACCCTCAAGGATCTGGTGACAAAATGACAGGCACTGCGGCTACTGTAGCCCCTCCTGCGACAGGCACTGTGGCTGCTCCAGCCCTCCCCTGCGACAGGCACTGCGGCTGCTGCAGCCCCCGCTGCGACAGGCACTGCGGCTGCTCCAGACAACTCTGTTACAAACACTGCGGTCACACCAGCGCCCCCTGCGACAGATGATGCGGTTCAACCAGGGAATCAACCCGTGTCAGTATCAGTCACCCCCATACATAAAAAGAAATCCTGGAAGCGAAAGTCAGCTCGTTTAGAAAGGGAAGATGAAAGAGCAGGGCCATCACAGGGAGAGGAAGAGGAAGAACTCGTAAACGAGATAGAAACTACCCGATCCCTATCCCTGAGTGATCTGCGAGATATGCGAAAAGATTTCAGCCATCATCCAGGGGAGCACATTGTCACCTGGCTGCTCCGATGCTGGGATAACAGGGCCAGTAGCATGGAATTAGAGGGTAAGGAAGCCAAGCAGCTGGGATCCATTTCTAGGGAAGGGGGCATTGACAAAGTGATTGGAAAAGGGGCACCAGCCCTCAGCCTCTGGAGGCGACTCCTGTCAGCTATAAAGGAAAGATATCCCTTCAAGGAAGATGTTATATATCGCCCCAGGAAATGGACCACCATGGAGAGAGGAATCCAGTACCTGAGGGAATTAGCCATGCTGGAGGTGATTTATGGTGACCTGGACGACGAGCGGTTACCCAAAGATCCAGATGAGGTCCAGTGCACATGACCCATGTGGCGGAAGTTGGTACGAAACGCACCACCGTCGTGTGCCAACTCATTGGCAGTAATGACCTGGAAAGACAGAGACAGTCCAACAGTGAATGAAGCTGCTAGTAACCTCCGGGAATACGAAGAAAGTATCTCTTCCTCCCTTGTCTCGGCTGTGGAGAAACTGTCCCAGGAGTTCCAACGATTCAAAGAAGATATGTCCTACTCCCTACCTATACGGACCAGTGTCTCAGCTATTAGGAGTCAGCGTTCCTCTGCTCAAGAGAGAGGTTATAGAGGGTACACACCACGGGGCACCCTATGGTTTTACTTGCGTGACCACGGAGAGGACGTGAGGAAGTGGGATGGAGAACCTACCTCCACCCTAGAGGCGCGGGTACGTGAGTTGCAAGGAAAAACAATCAACAAAGGGGGTTCTTCCAGGAAAATTGCTGCTCCGGTTTCCAGTGGACAGTTCCCCAGACAGAGTAGAAGGGCTGATCTTACTCTTGATTATAATGAAGAAACTCCTGACTCGTATATACAAGAAATGGGTAATGAATATTGTGACCAGGATTAGGGGGGCCCTGCCTTCAGCCAGGTGGAGGAAAGGGACAACTGGGTTTACTGGACTGTAAGGATTCGATGGCCTGGCACATCAGACCCACAGGAGTATAAGGCTCAAGTAGACACCGGTGCACAGTGTACCCTAATGCCATCAAGTTATACAGGGGCAGAACCTAACTGTATTTCTGGAGTGACAGGGGGATCCCAACAGCTGACTGTATTGGAGGCCAAAGTGAGCCTAACTGGGAATGAGTGGCAAAAGCACCCCACTGTCACTGGCCCAGAGGCTCCATGCATCCTTGGAATCAACCAGAAAATAGTCCAAATCATCCTGAAAGCCGGTTTGCCATAAAACAAAGTAAGGTCAAGGGACCTGCACAGGAAATCCAGTTTTTAGGAATAAAATGGCAAGATGGATGTCGTCAGATCCCAATGGATGTGATCAACAAAATAACAGCCATGTCCCCACCAACTAGCAAAAAGGAAACACAAGCTTTCTTAGGCGTTGTGGGTTTTTGGAGAATGCATATTCCAAATTACAGGCTGATCGTAAGCCCTCTCTATCAAGTGACCTGGAAGAAGAACGATTTCAAATGGGGCCCTGAGCAATGACAAGCCTTTGAACAAATTAAACAGGAGATACTTCATGCAGTAGCCCTTGGGCCAGTCCGGGCAGGGCAAGATGTTTAGAATGTGCTCTACACTGCAGCCGGGGAGAATGGCCCTACCTGGAGCCTCTGGCAGAAAGCACCAGGGGAGACTCGAGGTCGACCCTTAGGGTTTTGGAGTCGGGGATACAGAGGATCTGAGGCCCACTATACTCCAACTGAAAAAGAGATATTGGCAGCATATGAATGGGTTCGAGCTGCTTCGGAAGTGGTTGGTACTGAAGCACAGCTCCTCCTGGCACCCCGGCTGCCGGTGCTGGGCTGGATGTTCAAAGGGAGGGTCCCCTCTACACATCATGCAACTGATGCTACGTGGAGTAAGCGGGTTGCAATGATCACACAGCGGGCTCAGATAGGAAACCCCAATAGCCCAGGAATCTTGGAAGTAATCATGAACTGTCCAGAAGGCAAAGATTTCGGAATATCACTAGAGGAGGAGGTGACGTGTGCTGAGGAGGCCCCACTGTACAATAAACTACCAGAAAATGAGAAGCAATATGCCCTGTTCACTGATGGGTCCTGTCGTACTGTAGGAAAACATGGGAGATGGAAAGCTGCTGTATGGAGTTCTATATGACAAGTGGTAGAAACTGCTGAAGGAGAAGGTGAATCAAGCCAATTTGCAGAAGTAAAAGCCATCCAGCTGGCTTTAGACATTGCTGAATGAGAAAAGTGGCCAGTGCTCTATCTCTATACTGACTCATGGACGGTGGCAAATGCCCTGTGGGGGTGGTTACAGCAATGGAAGCAGACCAACTGGCAGCACAGAGGCAAACCCATCTGGGTTGCAGCATTGTGGCAAAATATTGCAGCCTGGGTAGAGAACCTGGTTGTAAAACTACGTCACGTAGATGCTCATGTACCCAAGAGTCAGGCCACTGAGGAACATCAAAACAACCAGCAGGTGGATCAGGCTGCTAAGATTGAAGTGGCTCAGGTGGACCTGGACTGGCAACATAAGGGTGAATTATTTATAGCTTGGTTGGCCCGTGACACCTCAGGCCATCAAGGAAGAGATGCAACATATAGATGGGCTCGTGATCGAGGGCTGGACTTAACCATGGACACTATTGCACAGGTTATCCATGAATGTGAAACATGCGCTGCAATCAAGCAAGCCAAGTGGTTAAAGCCTCTGTGGTATGGAGGGCGATGGCTGAAATATAAATATGGGGAGGCCTGGCAGATTGATTGTATCACACTCCCACAAACCCACCAAGGCAAGCGCCATGTGCTTACAATGGTGGAAGCAAACACCAGATGGCTGGAAACGTATCCTGTGCCCCATGCCACTGCCCGGAACACTATCCTGGGCTTTGAAAAGCAAGTCCTATGGCAACATGGCGCCCCAGAGAGAATTGAGTCAGACAATGGGACTCATTTTCGAAACAACCTCATAGACACCTGGGCCAAAGAGCATGGCATTGAGTGGGTATATCACATCCCCTATCATGCACCAGCCTCTGGGAAAATTGAGCGATACAATGGCCTGTTAAAGACTACACTGAGAGCAATGGGTGGTGGGACGTTCAAACATTGGGATACACATTTACCAAAGGCCACCTGGTTAGTTAACACTAGGGGAACTGCCAATCGAGCTGGCCCTGCCCAATCAAAACTTTTACGCACTGTAGAAGGGGATAAGGTCCCTGTAGTGCACATAAAAAACATGCTGGGGAAGACAGTCTGGGTTACTCCTGCCTCGGGCAAAGGCAAGCCCATTCGTGGGATTGCTTTTGCTCAAGGACCCGGGTGCACTTGGTGGGTAATGCGAAAGGATGGGGAAGTCCACTGTGTACCTCAAGGTGATGTGATTTTGGGTGAGAATAGCCAATGAACTAAATGGTATGATGTTAACTGCTATATAATACTGTATGTCATCACTTTTATGGTTACTATACACCATATCAACGGTATTTCAGTAAGGATCACCCACAGAATCACAGAATCACACAATTGTATAGGTTGGAAAAGACCTTTAAGATCATTGAGTCCAACCGTAAACCTAACACTACCAAAACCACCACTACACCATGTCCCTAAGCACCTCATCCAAACGTCTTTCAAATAGCTCCAGGGATGGCAACTCAACTACTTCCCTGGGCAGCCTGTTCCAATGCTTGATAACCCTTTCAGTGAAGAAAAATTTCCTAATATCCAGTCTAAACCTCCCCTGGGGCAACTTGAGGCCATTTCCTCTTGTCCTATCACTTGTTACTTGGGAGAAGAGACCGACCCCCACCTCTCTACAACCTCCTTTCAGGTAGTTGTAGAGAGCAATAAGGTCTCCCCTCAGCCTCCTTTTCTCCAGGCTGAACAACCCCAGTTCCCGCAGCCGCTCCTCATAAGACTTCTGCTCTAGACCCTTCACCAGCTTCGTTGCCCTTCTTTGGACACACTCCAGCACCTCAACGTCTCTCTTGTAGTGAGGGGCCCAAACCAGAACACAGTATTCGAGGTGCGGCCTCACCAGGGCCGAGTACAGGGGCACGATCACTTCCCTAGTCCTGCTGGCCACGCTATTTCTGATACAAGCCAGGATGCCATTGGCTTTCTTGGCCACCTGGGCACACTGCTGGCTCATATTCAGGCGGCTGTCAACCAACACCCCCAGGTCCTTCTCTGCCTGGCAGCTTTCCAGCGACTCTTCCCCAAGCCTGTAGCATTGCATGGGGTTGTTGTGGCCCAAGTGCAGGACCCAGCACTTGGCCTTGTTGAGTGTCATACAATTGACCTCGGCCCATTGATCCAGCCTGTCCAGATCCCTCTGCAGAGCCTTCCTACCCTCAAGCAGATCAACACTCCCACACCACTTGGTGTCATCTGCAAACTTACTGAGGGTGCACTCGATCCCTTCGTCCAGATCATTGATAAAGACATTAAAAAGAACTCACCCCAGCACAGAGCCCTGGGGAACACCGCTTGTGACCGGCCGCCAACTGGAGTAAACTACATTCACCACCACTCTTTGGGCCCGGCCATCCAGCTAGTTCTTTACCCAGTGAAGAGTACATCCATCCAAGCCATGAGCAGCCAGGTTCTCCAGGAGAATGCTGTGGGAAATGGTGTCAAAGGCTTTACTGAAATCTAGATAGACAACATCCACAGCCTTTCCCTCATCCACTAGGCGGGTCACCTTGTCACAGAATCACAGGATCACAGAATCACAGAATCATATAGGTTGGAAAAGACCTTTAAGATCATTGAGTCCAACCGTAAACCTAACACTGCCAAAACCACCACTACACCATGTCTCTAAGCACCTCATCCAAACGTCCTTTAAATACCTCCAGGGATGGCGACTCATCCACTTCCTGGGGCAGCCTGTTCCAATGCTTGATAACCCTCTCGGTGAAGAAAAATTTCCTAATATCCAGTCTAAACCTCCCCTGGAGCAACTTGAGGCCATTTCCTCTTGTCCTATCACTTGTTACTTGGGAGAAGAGACCGACCCCCACCTCTCTACAACCTCCTTTCAGGTAGTTGAAGAGAGCAATAAGGTCTCCCCTCAGCCTCCTTTTCTCCAGGCTAAACAGTCCCAGCTCCCTCAGCCGCTCCTCAGAAGACTTCTGCTCATAAGACTTCTGGGTGTCATATTCGCTAATCTCCAGTCAACTGGGACCTCCCCAGTTAGCCAGGACTGCTGGTAAATGATGGAAAGGGGCTTGGTGAGCACATCTGCCAGTTCCTTCAGTACTCTCGGGTGGATCTCATCAGGCCCCATAGACTTGTGAATGTCTAAGTGGTGCAGCAGGTCACTAACCATTTCCCCCTGGATTATGATGGCTCCATTCTGGTCCCCGTCCCTATCTTCCAACTCCGGGGGCTGGGTACCCAGAGAACAATTGGCCCTGCTATTAAAGACTGAGGCAAAGAAGGCATTAAGTACCTCAGCCTTTTCCTCATCCTTGGTCACTGTGTTCCCTCCCCCATCTACTAGGGGCTGGAGATTCTCCTTAGCTCTCCTTTTGCTGCTAATGTGCTTGAAGAAGTATTTTTTGTTGTCTTTTACAGCAGCAGCCAGATTGAGCTCTAGCTCAGTTTTGGCCCTTCTAATTTTCTCCCTGCACAGCTTCACTACACCTTTGTAGTCCTCCTGAGTTGCCTGCCCCTTCTTCCAGAGGTCATAGACTCTCTTCTTTTTCCTGAGTTCTAGCCAAAGCTCTCTAGTCAGCCAGGCCGGTCTTCTTCCCCGCCGGTTCTTTTTTCGGCACCTGGGGACAGCCCTCTCTTGTGCCTTTAGGACTTCCTCCTTAAAGAATGTCCAGCCTTCCTGGACTCCTTTGCCCATTAGGGCTGCCTCCCAGGGGACTCTCTCGACCAGTCTCCTAAACAGGCTAAAGTCTGCCCTCCGGAAGTCTAAGGTGGCAGTTTTGCTGACCCCCCTCCTCACTTCTCCAAGAATCAAAAACTCTATCATTTCGTGATCACTCTGCCAAAGACAGCCTCCAACCATCACATCGCTCACAAGTCCTTCTCTGTTCGTGAACAAGACGTCCAGCAGGGCACCTTCCCTAGTTGGCTCACTCACCAGCTGTTATCTGCAGAAGTTATCTGCCACACGCTCTAGGAACCTCCTAGACTGTTTCCTCTCTGCTGTATTGTATTTCCAGCAGACATCCAGTAGGTTGAAGTCCCCCACAAGAACAAGGGCTAGCGATTGTGAGGCTTCTCCCAGCTGCTTATAGAATAGTTCGTCAGTGTCCTCATCCTGATTGGGTGGTCTGTAACAGACTCCCACCACAATATCTGCCTTGTTGGCCTTCCCCCTGATTCTTACCCATAGACACTCCACCCTATCATCACCATCATTAAGCTCTAAACTATCCAGACTCTCCCTGATGTATAGGGCTACCTCACCACCTCTCCTGCCTCGCCTATCCCTCCTGAAGAGTTTATAGCCATCCATCGCCGCACTCCAGTTGTGCGAGTCATCTCACCACGTTTCCATGATGGCAACCATATCATAGTTTTCCTGATGTACAATGGCTTCCAACTCCTCCTGCTTGTTGCCCATGCTGCATGCATTGGTGTAGAGGCACTTCAGCTGGGTTGTCGTCCGTGTCTCCTTCATAGAGGAACACCCCTTGTGTGCTTTGAGGTGTTTCACTGGTGTTTCCCTCTTGGCTCCTATTGCCTCAGTATCCCCTAGCTCAACTCTGTACAACTTCAGCTGTGCCCCAGTGTACCCCGCACATCTCAGAGACACAGGCTGAGTGCCCTCGCTGGCACCCCCTCCCTCTAACTGTGGCACGTTGTCCCTCAGCTTCCCTCTGGCAAGCCTGATATTATCCCACTCCCCCTTCGAGTCTAGTTTAAAGCTCTGTCGATGAGCCCCGCAAGCTCCTGAGCAACGATTCTCTTTCCCCTTTGAGAAAGATGAATCCCATCAGATGCCAGCAAACCTGGTGCTGTGTAGGCCATCCCGTTGTCAAAAAAAACAAATCTGTGGTGATGACACCAGCCACGGAGCCATGAGTTGATAGATTGGGTACCTGTGTTCCTTCTAGTGTCTCTGCCCACAACTGGAAGGAGAGAGGAGAAAATAACCTGTGCTCCGGAGTCCCTTACTAGCCGTCCCAAGGCCCTGAAGTGTCTTTTGATTGCCCTAGGACTTCGTGTTGCAGATTTATCGCCCCCCACATGGAAGAGCAGTAGGGGGTAATACTCCGAGGGCAGTACCAGGCTAGGGAGTATCCTCGTGACATCCTTCACGCGGGCCCCAGGGAGGCAGCAGACTTCCCTAAGAGGAGGGTCCGTCCGGCATATCGGACCCTCGGTTCCCCTCAGAAGGGAGTCACCCACACCTATAACCCGTCTTCTCTTCCTTGTGGAGGTGGTGTTAATACGAGAGGTACGTTCTTCTGACCTGGGCGACACCTCTGGTATAGATGGACTTCATCCCCATCCTCCATTGACTGGCCTTCCATCTCCAGGGCCTCATACCTCATACCCAGATTAATGAAGAATGAGCTTTGATGAAACCAAGCAAAGTGCGGCAGTGATGGAACCAGAACTGGCTTCAGCATGCAACAATCCAACACCACACACCATCTCTCCTGCCCTGAAGGACTGTTATGACAGATGGAGCCCAAAGTTATAGACTAAATGAACTTAACAAACATTTTAGAGGGATGGCCCATAGACCAAGGGAATGATGGCTGTGTGTATATATTTATCAGGAGACAGGAAAAGTGGTGGTGATTAATTGTATTAGAAAGGGTAGAACCTGGGCATGACGTAGGTGGTATAGAATAAGGGGTGGATACTGTCCTGGTTTCGGCTGGGAGAGAGTTAATTTTCTTCCTAGTAGCTGGTATAGTGCTGTGCTTTGGATTTTAGTAGGAGAATAATAGTGATAACACGCTGATGTTTTGGCTGTTGCTAAGTGGTGTTTACACTGGTCAAGGACTTTTTCAGCTTCCCATGCTCTGCCAGGTGCCCAAGAAATGGGAGGGGGCACAGCCAGGATAGTTGATCCAAAGTGACCAAAGGGCTATTCCATACCCTATGATGTCATGCCCAGTATATATACTGGGGGGAGTTGGCCGGGGGGTAGCAGTCGCTGCTTGGGGATTGGCTGGGCGTCGGTCGGCAGGTGGTGAGCGGTTGTATCATTTTTTTTTTTTTCTTTTCCCTCCCTTGGGTTTTGTTCCTCTCTCTCTGTTGTTGTTTTCCTTCTCATTACAATTCATTATTATTATTACTATTATTTTGTTCCTATTATTAAACTGTTCTTATCTCAACCCACAAGTTTTCTTACTTTTACTCTTCCGATTCTCTCCCCCATCCCACCGGGGGGGAGTGAGCGAGCAGCTGTGTGGTGCTTAGCTGCTGGCTGGGGCTAAACCACGACAGTGAGTCTCGAGGCCATCAGCTGGTTCATTTTTTCTCTGTTCAGTATGAATAACTTAATGGTAAATATTACATCATTATGTACTAGTAAGATCTTTGTATAGTAGAAAGAGTTTCACCTATAACCAGGCTGGAAAATCTCACAGATGGAAGCAAGGATTATTATGTGAACTCTCTATATTTGGAGGATGTATGAACCAAGCAACTGTAGATGTTACTGTGAATCTTTTTTCGATGTATTTGTCACAAAGAATCACCCATCTTTAGTTTAGCAGACTCCCTTTGCTGAGTTGTTGAGCCTTGTGTATGCTCACCTCTGCTGAAAGGAGAGAAGATACTGCTACATTTGCAAGGAGCTTCTGGTGTGGTTTAGCAACAGTTGTTTCATTCATTAGCTCAGTAGAATTTTGCTAAATATAATAAGAGCTTACAGCAGAAGTTTTAGCACTGGAAACACCAGCTCCCAAGGATCAGCAACCAGACTAGGTTTTCAGTGTAAGATGTGAGATGTAGAGTGAAGAAGTAAGATTCAGAGTGAAGATGTATGTTTTGTAGGATGAAGGTTCTGTGGTTGTTTTTATGAAATTCAAAACCAAGTGCTAATCAGCATACCTTTTTGTGGTACTGTAACCATAGTATTTTGCTTGACTTTTGGAACAGGCAAACTTCATGGAACTCAAAGCTTTGCAAGTAAATGTAAGTTGTTACTTTCTTTTTTTATTGCAAAAATTATTTAGAGTGGACAAGGGAAGAGCTATGGATGTCATCTACCTGGTCAGTAGATAAGGCCTACAGAAGTAAGGCCTTTAATAATGTCCCTGTCCTGGTTTTGGCTGGGATAGGGTTAATTTTCTTCCTAGTAGCTGGTATAGTGCTGTGTTTTGGATTTTAGTATAAGAATAATAGTGATAACACACTGATGTTTTGGTTGTTGCTAAGTGGTGTTTACACTAATCAAGGACTTTTCAGCTTCCCCTGCTCTGCCAGGTGCACAAGAAACTGGGAGGGGGCACAGCCAGGATAGTTGATCCAAACTGACCAAAGGGCTATTCCATACCATATGACATCATGCTCAGTATACAAACTGGGGGGAGTTGGCCGGGGGGTAGCGATCGCTGCTCGGGGACTGGCTGGGCATCAGTCGGCAGGTGGTGAGCGGTTGTATCACTGTTGGTTTGGGTTTTTTTTTCCCTTGGGTTTTGTTCCTCTCTCGCTCCCTTGTTGTTTTCCTTTTCATTACAATTTTTTTTTTTTTGTTCCAATTATTAAACTGTTCTTATCTCAACCCACGAGTTTTCTTACTTTTGCTCTTCTGATTCTCTCCCCCATCCCCTTGGGAGGGGGGAGGGTGAGCGAGCGGCTGTGTGATACTTAATTGCTGACTGGGGCTAAACCACAACAGTCCCCAACAACATTCTGGTGGCTAAATTGGAGAGATATGGGTTTGATGGATGGACTGTTCGGTGGATAAGGAATTGGCTGGATGGCCGCAATCAAAGAGTTATAGTCAACAGCTCAATGTCCAAGTGGAATACCAGTAACGACTGGTGTCCCTCAAGGGTCCATACTGGGACCAATACTATTTAATATCTTCATTAATTACATAGACAGTGGGATTGAGTGCACCCTCAGCAAGTTAGTGGATGACACCAAGCTGAGTGGTGCAGTTGATTCGCTTGAGGGAAGGGATACCATCCAGAGGGACCTCAGCAGGCTTGAGGAGTAGGCCCGTGCGAACCCCGTGAAGTTCAACAAGGCCAAGTGCAAGGTCCTGCACCTAGGTTGGGGCAATCCCCAGTGTCAATACAGACTGGGGGATGAATGAATTGAGAGCAGCCCTGAGGAGAAGGACTTGGGGATACTGGTGGATGAAAAATTGGACATGAGCCAGTAATGTGCGCTCACAGCCCAGAAAGCCAACCATGTCCTAGGCCGCATAAAAAGAAGTGTGGCTAGCAGGTCAAGGGAGGTGATTCTCCCCCTCTACTCCACTCTTGTGAGACCCCACCTGGAGTACTACATCTGGCTCTGGGGCCCCCAGCACAAGACATGGACCTGTTGGAGCGGGTCCAGAGGAGGGCCACAAAAATGATCAGAGGGCTGGAACACCTCTCCTATGAAGAAAGGCTGAGAGAGTTGGGGTTGTTCAGCCTGGAGAAGAGAAGGCTCCAGGGAGACCTTATAGCAGCCTTCCAGTACTTAAAGGGGGCTTATAAGAAAGATGGGGACAGACTTTTTACCAGTGCCTGTAGTGACAGGACAAGGGGCAATGGCTTTAAACTGAAAGAGGGTAGATTTAGGTTGGACATAAGGAAGAAATTATTTATGATGAGGGAGGTGAGACACTGGAATAGATTGCCCAGCGAAGTTGTGGATGCCCCATCCCTGGAAACATTCAAGGTCAGGTTGGACTGGGCTCTGAGCAACCTGATCTAGTGAAAGATGTCCCTGCCCATAGCAGGGGGTTTGTACTAGATGACCTTTAAAGGTCCCTTCCAACCCAAACCATGCTATGATTCTATGATTATAAAAATCTAAGTTTTTCAAGTTTGTCTTTGAAGTCAGATTTTTAAAGAAATGCTGCTTTCCATACATCCCACTAGCAAAGCTGATAGTGTATATATGTATATCTCTCACACTCCAAAACCCTCTGAGAAAGAAACATTAACGTTGTCAAATCTAGTACTTAAAACTCAGGGTTGCTGGGGCAGCCTTGTTTCAGGCCCCTTGAGGTTATGCATTATAGTACAGGCTTCCATTATATTGTTGCATACATTTTTTTTCTACTCAAAATTTTGCCTAGGCTACACTAATTCCGATGTTTTTGAACCTTTCCATGTTTGACTTAACAGTATTAATGTTTTTCTAGCATCAGGCTTTTATTTTGTTGTGGATGAAGGGGCAAATGAGGGGATGTAATTTCCTGATGTGGTGGATTGAACCTGGTTGGACACCAGGGTCCCACCAAAGTCGCTCTATCACTCCCCCTCCTCAGCTGAACAGGGGAGAACAAATACAATGACAGGCTTGTGGGTCGAGATAAGGACAGGGCGATCACTCACCAATTACCATCACAGGCAAAACAGACTCGACTTGGGGAAATTAATTTAAATTATTACCAATAAAAATCAGAGTAGGCTAATGAGAAATAAAACCAAATTTTAAAACACCTTCCCTCCACCCCTCCCTTATTCCCAGGCTCAACTTCACTCCCGATTTCTCTACCTCCTCCCCTAGAGTGGCGCAGGGGGACAGGGAATAGGGGTTGCGGTCAGTTCATCACACATTGTCTCTGCCACTCCTTCCTCTTCACACTCTTTCCCCTTCTCCAGCATGGGGTCCCTCCCACGGGAGACAGTCCTCCACGACCTTCTCCAGCGTGGGTCCTTTCCACGGGGTGCAGTCCTTCAGGAACAGACTGCTCCAGCGTGGGTCCCCCACGGGGTCACAAGTCCTGCCAGCAAACCTGCTCCAGCATGGGCTCCTCTCTTCACGGGGTCACATGTCCTGCTAGAAGCCTGCTCCAGCGTGGGCTCTCCACAGGGTCCCAGCCTCCTTTGGGTGCATCCACCTGCTCTGGCTTGGGGTCCTCCATGGGCTGTAGGTGGATATCTGCTCCACTGTGGACCTCTGTCATGGATGGAGTGAGAGTGCACTTCACTCGTAAGAGAGAAGCAAAAATATACTTTATTGGTATAGAACAGGGAGTTAACAAAGTTCAATGCGACAGTGGTTTAACAAGATTCCATGGCAAGGTACACTTGATTCTTTACTGCATAGAGGACAGGGTCAGACAAAACTGTCAGGGAGACCCTCCCATTGAGTCATGAGGTTCGGAAAGGATCCCCTTGCTTTCTAAACGCCTTCTCAGAGAGGAGTCTAGGTGCGGCTGGATCCAGTCCTAGTCCCAGACTTGGTCAACGGTTTATGTCTAAAGGATTATATGTGCGCAATCAATCCTTTATATCACGTAGCTAAGATTTCAAAGTTTAGCATGCTATTAGTCACTTACCGAGGATCTGTTGTGGCAAGGAATCTCTCAACCTCGAGGAGTAACCCTGAGAGGCATCCCTGCTCAAGGGGAGATCCTGGCGTGCAGCCTGCTGCCGTGCAGGAGAGCTCAAAGGGCTCTTGGGCTGCTCACTATTTATGGGGTGTAAGATGATTGACCCATAGTCATATTTGCATGCCGACCACAGATTTTAGTTTCTTCGGTGGGCACATTGCACAATAGCCCTAGGCTATTGTGTTGTTATCTGTCTCCTGAATCCACTTTGAGCTGGATGCAGCCATCATGACCAGATGTATCCATTACAACCACCACTGGTGGTTATCACCTAAGCAGGGTTGCAGGAGATAAAGGTCGGGGGTGGGGGAAGCACACCATCATGACCTCCATGGGCTGCAGGAGGACAGCCTGCCTCACCATGGTCTTCACCACGGGCTGCAGGAGAATCTCTGCTCTGGTGCCTGGAGCACCTCCTCCCCCTCCTTCACTGACCTTGGTGTCTGCAGAGCTGTTTCACATCTTCTCACTCCTCTCTCTGGCTGCAGTTGCTGTTGCGCAGCAACTTTTCCCCCCTTCTTAAATATGTTATCACAGAGACGCTACCACCATTGCTGATTGGCTCAGCTTTGGCCAGTGGTGGGTCTGTTTGGAGCCATCTGGCATTGGCTCTATTGGACATAGGGGAAGCTTCTAGCAGCTTCTCACAGAAGCCACCCCTGTAGCGCCCCCTGTTACTAAAACCTTGCTATGCAAATCCAATACAAAAACTTAATGAAAGTCATCCTTTAAGGTGAAGTCATCATCTTGTTCAGCTCTCCTCACCATCTTTTGTATGTGTCCTAAACAGAGATGAGGAATCAGGACACTGTTCTCATCTAATTGAGCTAAATAGAATAACTGATAGAAGTAGAAGCCCAAGTGGTTTAAGTTTCTTGAAGTGATAAATAGTAAAACCAAAGATATATAAAACAGACTGGATTATAGACCTTACTTCCCATATGACATATAATGTTCTCTCCTTTCCTCTCCTTTTCCACTTTGGGAGGGAGAATATAGACGTGAAGATGCTCCAAGAAGAATCAAGTTTCTAGGCTCATAATACTGGATTAGTTTCAGTTCTTTCTGTGAGCTAATACGGCCTTTGTTCTCATGACAGCTATTCATCTGTTTTTTTAGTTTGATGGGAATTGCATTCAGCCTTTTCCCAGTTCCCTCTCAGTGCTCCCTGAGGAATGCTGTCTTGAGCATCTCCTATAAGGATCTAAATACTCACACTTTTCAGGAGCTGCTGTACTTCTCAGAATAACCAGAACATGTAGTAAATGACAAAGTATTTTTCTAATGAAAAAAAAATTCTTGGAGGAGAAAAGATATTAATATTTAAACAAAGCCCTGGAGACAGCCTAAGACACTGTTCTTAAAGAAAGGCAGGCATTTTAAAAGACTCAGAGGAACAATAAGAACATATTTTAAAAATAAAAAATACAGATTTCAGCTCTACAATTTATAATTAAAACCATAAACTTCTGTTGGTATTCTATTAAAAAAATCCAGGAATCCTTATGGAAATCATTATTTGACCTCTTGGCGCACCACTGAAAGAGAGAAGAAAGCCCCAGTATCACGAATTGTTACATGTGGGAAAACACCTTTAGCCATCAAGAGCTCCACTGATTTTTGGGTAACATTCTGAAGTGAAAGATCCAGCAGCTTTGGGGAATCTCAGTGTTTGGCTTGGTCTCTGCTTTATAGTTTTACCAACATATATGTATGTTGGTTAGGGATATTTTATGATTATGATGACATTGCTAGAGTGGGTCTGACAAGCCAAGAAAATGCAAGGTGCTGAGGTGCCTGCACAGCAAATGCAAGGTAGCCCGATGCCTGCACAGTGCTGTGGTAGTGCATCTGACTGTTGTGTTAATCCACCAAGCAAAATATGTTATGCAACAGGGCTACCTTAGTTTTCTCCATGTATGCATGGAAGTAAGGAGTGCCTCAGAACCATAAATCAAAGCCCGAGGGTTACTGCATACCCAGAGGGAACAGCCTCTTGAATGATATGCCATGGATAACACTAACTTCATTTACCCAAACTCACAATCAAGCACAACAGAATCCTGTGTCTGAATGAAACCCAGCCGACGTCAGTACTGCTGATCATGGGCATAAGGACCCGTTCCTATACAGTCCCTTGCAGCACTGAGGCCTAATAGTGTACAAGGAGATAATGTCAAACTGTGAGTGCCTGCAGACATCCTCAAGCACTTGATACCAGTTTATAATTGATAAGGATCTAGCTCTTTGAATGTCAAAATTATATAGATAAGAGATTTGCTATGAAAAGAGTGTCCTCTGACCATTATAACTTTAATAATAACTTCTTTAGTCTTTTCTTTTTTGAAAATGCGTAGACAGCCATTGTCTCAGGAAAAGAGAGACACCAAGAGCAAAAGATTTCCAGTGAAAGGGGTTTTATTTTCTTCTCTTTCTTGCCATGAAAGAGGTCATTGTTCCATCTCCACAGTTGGTTGCTGGCTGTGGAGAAAGGAGCAAATTACTGAGTGCAGGCAGAGAAGAAAAATGGTATTGAACTGGGATGAACAGGGCTTTTAATCACAACAAGAACAGGCCAGATAGATAAGAAATCAATTGATTTGTGTCAGATGGCTGATGTTGTATTTTAATATTCTATTGGTGACCACGTTCTCTCTGATGCCTTTCAGAATTGTTTGTACTTTGATTTCATCTGGAATTAGAGCTTTCAAACAGATTTGATTAACCTCACAGAGGAACAGTTACTTGTCAGCTGTGATTAGGTTTAATTAGTGCAAATTGGAAATTTGCCATTTTTCCCCTTAATCCTAGCTCATTGAGTTCTATTGAGTCTTTTGGGGGGTTAAAAGAAGAAAAAAAGTACTGTATTGCCTTTTGATTCTCTGAGTCCTGAGTCACATTGTACTACCATATGCTTGGTATGAAATTTTATAGCAATTAATTTTAACACAGAAAATTATATACCAAATAAATACCCTTCTGCATTATACAGAGATTTTTTTCCTATCTCTATATGCAAATATGCAAGTGAAGAAATGTGGCTAAACAAATCAAGGTGAATTTGTATTGTTTCCTCTAGTAATTTTGATAACACTTTCTAGATAGGAAATTTATCAGTATAATTATATTGATCTAATTATAATGCTATAATTATGCTGGAATAAATTCCCATGTGAGCAATCTCATGATTCTCCATGTAGATAAAATACTTAGCACAAATGGCTAGCTCAAAAACCCAGATCCAATACATAGTGAGCCTTGGAGTCATCTGCAAAGGGGTGCTGTAGAGTGACTCAGCTACTGACCCTTTTGTTTCATTTCTATATCAATTCCTCTGCTGAGCTTTAACCATTAACTCTTTTCAGCATCATCCTGGAAAGCTCCTTATCAGTGAAACAGCACAGATACTTCATGATATGTTGTCAAATACAGTATACTTTTCCCTCACTGTATGGCATTCACTGAGCAAAAACAAATTGGGAAACATCTAATTTTAGTCTGGAGAAAAGGAGCGGATGTTTTCAGGGATGTCTGTAGGCCAGGGACATTACCAATGGTACAAGCAATGTGCATTGGATGTAAATTGGTTAAAAATCTGTGGGCAGTGCTGCTGGATAGTTACTATGACAGTATGTGCAAATAGTGTGATCGCTGATTTATGTGCAGTGTCATGATTAATTTCAAGTGAGTTTGTAGGGCTGCATTTACATTTTACCTCCTTTTCTAAAAATACCTGTGGTGGGTTGAACCTGGCTGGACGCCAGGTGCCCACCAAAGCTGCTCTATTACTCCCCCTCCTCAGCTGGACAGGGGAGAGAAAATATAACGAACGGCTTGTGTGTCAAGATAAGGACAGGGAGATCACTCAGCAATTACTATCATGGGCAAAACAGGCTCGACTTGGGGAAAATTAATTTATTACCAATTAACAACAGAGTAGGATAATGAGAAAAAACCCCAAATCTTAAAACACCTTCCCCCCACCCCTCCCTTCTTCCTGGGCCTTAACTTTACTCCCTAATTCTCTACCTCCTCTCTACCAAGCGGCACAGGGGGATGGGGAATGGGGGTTGCGGTCAGTTCATCACACATTGTTTCTGCTGCTCCTTCCTCCTCAGGGGGAGGACTCCTCACACTCTTCCCTTGCTCCAGCATGGGGTCCCTCCCACGGGAGACAGTCCTCCATGAACTTCTCCAATGTGAGTCCTTCCCACAGGCTACAGTTCTTCATGAACTGCTCCAGCATGGGTCCTTTCCACAGGGTGCAGTCCTTCAGGAATGGACTGCTCCAGCGTGCATCCCTCATGGGGTCACAAGTCCTGCCAGCAAACCTACTCCAGCGTGGGGTCCTCTCTCCACAGGGTCACACGTCCTGCCAGGAGCCTGTTCCAGTGTAAGCTTCCCATGGGGTCACAGCCTCTTTCAGGCATCCACCTGCTCCAGCATGGGGTCCTCCACGGACTGCAGGAGAATATCTGCTCCACCATTAACCTCCATGGGCTGCAGGGGGACAGCCTGCCTCACCATGGTCTTCACCATGGGCTGCTGGGGAATCTCTGCTCCGGTGCTTGGAGCACCTCCTCCCCCTCCTTCTTCACTGACCTTGGTGTCCGCAGAGCTGTTTCACATCTTCTCACTCCTGTCTCTGGCTGCAGTTGCTGTTGCGCAGCAACTTTTTCCCCTTCTTAAATATGTTATTACAGAGGTGCTACCACCGTCGCTGATTGGCTCGGATTTGGCCAGCGGCGGGTCCATCTTGGAGCCAGCTGGCATTGGCTCTATTGGACATGGGGGAAGCTTCTGGCATCTTCTCACAGAAGCCACCCCTGTAGCCCCCCCGCTACCAAAACCTTGCCACGCAAACCCAATACAATACCCCTCTTAAATTTCACAAGAACTATTTTGTGACACAATTTCATCTTTATTAACTCTTTATAAATACCGTCAATGCCTCTTTATTACTCCTAGAACAATAATACACTAAATGAAGCTGTTCTAAGTGTTGTCCTTACCAAACCAGCTTCCCAGGCTTCTTCTCTTCCTTGGCCTCATTATTGTGCTCCATCTTTGGCAACTGCAGATGAGACAGAGGAACCTGTGATTCTGGCTTTCAGCCAGCTTGCACTGATCAGCGTCACATCAAATATACACATATTGTGTGTGCAATGCGTCTTCCTGACTATCAGACTGAAGCACAAATTACCTCTACAGTGGTCTGTCAGGACAGCTCATGGCTATTCACTGGCACTAGCTGTTCAAAAGAATCAGATTATGATACAACAGGAGAACTTTCAAGGATTTTTCATGTGTGATCCCGAGGTGGTGCACAGCAGTTTTTGACTGCTTCATGGCCCACATCCCAGCATGCATTGCTAGAAAAACGCCATAGTGAACAGAGACCAGCAATGGTATAAACAAGCACAGGCATCAGAGGAAACCTTCCTTGTATGAAAGCACTAACTCACTGTAAAGTGAAAGCCATTGGGATGCAGCCACTATGTGCCAGATGGTACACTTAAAATGAAGTACATCATCTTGATGTGTCTCCAAGAGTGGAGACAAGCTCTAAATCTTTTTCTATGCTAGCTTGTGATGATGCCACTGAAATAAATGGGTTTGCACAGCTGAGCTGTATTTATTCATTGCAATTGCTCTAGACTGCTTTTTAGAGAGGTGTCAAATTGATTGATGTGGTCTCAAGGTGATGGGCTCGAATAATTTTGTCCATGACACTAGAACTTAACTTCTCTTTAGCAAATAAAAATATATATGCATTCAGCAGTCTGGGAATACTGTTGCCTTTTTGCACCAAGGCTCCAGCTATAAGATGGCAGCAATTATGATAACATTATTTCATTACCACAATAACTGGGAAAAGCTACCTAGAATTAGCTACTAATCACAGATTGACTATGTTAAATAAAAGTTTTATTGTCCTCCGAGTTCTATTGCAAGTTATGGCTTAACTACAAAATTGCAAGATTTGTGTGTTGCCATAAAATGCCCCAGGTCAGAGTTATGACCATGTCAAAGTATGAGGCTGAGCTGCAAGGCCTGCTGAACACCATTGCTGCGCTCAGTGATGCTGCCTGGCAAGGAAACTGTCGGAGTGGGAGACGGACCCGGAGTAACGATGAATCTCAATATGAGTATGGTCGTCCTCGTTTATTCAGATTACTTAACAGGTTTATATAGAAGCTAAGCAAAGCACGCGCTAACAGCGACTATTCTATTGGATAACTATACTTGTCCACGCGCTTAAAACAATTATATGATTGGTACAAAGTTGCCGTTCACGCACTGTTCACAAAGGGGGGTTTATCAGCACTTTCCCAGGCTTAGTCCCACTTATCTTGCTTTACCAAGTACTCCTTCTGCTGTTCTCAAGGGAATTTCACCTTGATCTCTGGCTCCCAGGCCCCATCAAAGGCTGGATTGCTCACATCAATTAAGCTGTGTCCTTTTTCACTTAACCATTCTTCCACAGAAACTGCAAATTCCGTTAACACTAATTCAGAAAGCCTGTCTGCAAATGGCTGGGAAATGCAGGGCATTTATCTCTCACTGCTTCATTATTGTTGTACAAATGTCGTGGTTTAGCCCCAGCCGGCAACTAAGCACCACACAGCCGCTCGCTCACTCCCCCTCGGTGGGATGGGGGAGAGAATCGGAAGAGCAAAAGTAAGAAAACTTGAGGGTTGAGATAAAGACAGTTTAATAGGTAAAGCAAAAGCCGCGCACGCAAGCAAAGCAAAGCAAGGAATTAATTCGCTACTTCCCATGGGCAGGCAGGTGTTCAGCCATCTCCAGGAAAGCAGGGCTCTGTCACGCGTAACGGTTACTTTGGAAGACAAACGCTATCACTCCAAATGTCCCCCCTTCCTTCTTCTTCCCCAGCTTTATATACTGAGCATGACGTCATGTGGTATGGAATAGCCCTTTGGCCAGTTTGGATCAACTGTCCTGGCTGTGTCCCCTCCCAGCTTCTTCTGCACCTGACAGAGCATGGGAAGCTGAAAAGTCCTTGACTAGTGCAGCAACAACTAAAACATCTCTGTATTATCAACACTGTCTTCAGCACAAATCCAAAACATAGCCCCATACCAGCCACTATAAAGAAAATTAACTCTATCTCAGCTGAAACCAGGACAGTATCCACCCCTTATTCCATACCATTTACGTCATGCTCAGGTCTCACACTATCCAATACATTCTCATTACCCACCATCACCCTTCCCATCCTTTGATATAATACACACATATCATTCCCTTAGTCTATGGACCACCCTTACAAAATATTTGTAAAATGACCATAAATGTCCACAAAATGTCCACTGAGTTCATTTAGTCCATGACTTTGGGGTTCATCTCTTATGGTTGTTACTCAGGACAGGAGAGGTGGTGTGTTGCTTGGGGTTATTGGGCACCAAAGCCAGCTCAGGTCAGGTCACTGCTGCACTTGCACTGCTTCTTGTAAGGCTTCTCCTCCATTTGTTCAGGTGGTTCCAGCTGTAGTAATTCCTATAACATGCAACTCAAATCATGGGTTACAACAATTTAAAGGTATATCTATTACAATGTCCACCCCTGGTCCTTTTGGACCAGGATATAGGGTTTAACATTGCAACGAACTCCTCCCCTTGCTCCTAGCCTGACTAGCAACAAGGGGTTCCTGCTATAGTAATTCCCACAACATGCAACTCAAATCCCGGGATACAACAATTTAAAGGTATTTCCATTACAATCTCCACCCCTGGTCCCTTTGGACCAGACCATCAGGTTTAACATTGCAATGAAGTCCTCCCCTTGCCCCTGCTCCAGCTTGGACTTATCCACAGAATGTAGTACCTTCAGAAGTAAACTTGCTCCAACATGGCCTCATGCACAGCCACTGATGCTTTGAGGTGTACCTGCTGCAGCATGGACTTCATCCACAGCCACAGATGCTTCGAGGCGCACCTTATCCAGCATGGACTTATCCTTAGGCCACAGTCCCTTCAGAGGTATACCTGCTGTGGCACAGACATAACCATGGCCACAGACGTTTCAGGATATACCTGCTCTGGCATGGGCTAATCCATGGGCACAGACGCTTTGGGGTGTCCCGCTCCCACGTGGATTCATCCACAGGTCACAGTCCCTTTGACTTGAGTTCACACCGGAGTTCCAGCCTGTCCAGTACAGCAGCACAGAAACAGCAGCGATGCACTGGCCATCTGCCAGCCCAGGCACATGGCCATTGCTGTTATCAAAATGTTCCCAGGCACAGCAGAGTAAGGTGATCAGCAGTACAGCAGCACGGCAAGCAGTGAAAGCAAAAGGCAGCCACTAACGAGCCCTAGACTCTAAGGTACAGTAAGGCAAGCAAGCCTATGGCAAGCACAGAAGCCTGCTGATTAATAGCTAAACAGCAATAACAGCTATAAATTCTATCTATCTGGAACATTCCAATCAAATCTGCCGTTATCTCAAACCCTTCGTGCCCCACGTTGGGCGCCAAAAAGGACTGTCGTGGTTTAGCCCCAGCCGGCAACTAAGCACCACACAGCCGCTCGCTCACTCCCCCTCGGTGGGATGGGGGAGAGAATCGGAAGAGCAAAAGTAAGAAAACTTGAGGGTTGAGATAAAGACAGTTTAATAGGTAAAGCAAAAGCCGTGCACGCAAGCAAAGCAAAGCAAGGAATTAATTCGCTACTTCCCATGGGCAGGCAGGTGTTCAGCCATCTCCAGGAAAGCAGGGCTCTGTCACGCGTAACGGTTACTTCGGAAGACAAACGCTATCACTCCAAATGTCCCCCCTTCCTTCTTCTTCCCCAGCTTTATATACTGAGCATGACGTCATGTGGTATGGAATAGCCCTTTGGCCAGTTTGGATCAACTGTCCTGGCTGTGTCCCCTCCCAGCTTCTTCTGCACCTGACAGAGCATGGGAAGCTGAAAAGTCCTTGACTAGTGCAGCAACAACTAAAACATCTCTGTATTATCAACACTGTCTTCAGCACAAATCCAAAACATAGCCCCATACCAGCCACTATAAAGAAAATTAACTCTATCTCAACTGAAACCAGGACAACAAATGTCAGAATTCTTTTCCCTCAGCAGCTCTGTGAGGAAAGTGTAATTTTAAGTGCATGAAAATAAAATCAGGCTGCCACTTTGAACACTGGTAGAGCCAATGCTGAGATGAGATTAATAACTAGGATCAAGCTCCTTTCTTCTGCTCACAATTTCCTTGTCTTCATTTTGTTGTCCGGCTTGCTTTTCAATAAAAACCAAAATTTAACAGAGAAGCCCACATTTGCTGAGTTTGACTACTGTAAGATAGAATTACTTTTTTTCTTTGTCCTACAGTTAGCTCCTGCTTACTTATTCATTATCCATTACATAAGGCCATAATTTCAATCCCCTCCTAAGCTGCATTAAAGACTATGTGTGTGTGTGTTCAAACTACCTCTTCTCTGTGTTTGAGAACATGCTAAACATATTGTCATCATTACCAAAATGCAAATGAATAAAAATAATAACACAATATGCAATAATCTGTTTTACACGTGTGTCACGGTCCGTTTGGATCTCTCAAATTTATAGGATAACATACTCTGTGAATTAAACTTTATTTCATGAGCTCATTAAGAAATACAACAAACAAACACGACAAATGGGCTCAATCCCCTTTGCCCAGACTAGTCTATCACGTGAATTCACTTATTCACCACTTAAGTCATGAGGTTTCATAATTTGTAACTCTTTATTAAAACATAAGTATTGCTTAATGCTTAAAACCATGATAAGTCTCCATGGAACTATAAAATTACAGGCAGTTTTGCACAAGTATATTTTAAATGACAGCACAGTATCAGTGTTTTTTCCATTCAGAATTGATTAGAAACCCCCCCATGCCTTTTCCTAGCTTTTTAACTTGAACACTGTGTATTTCTCTCTCACTTGAATAAAGTATATTTTAAAGAATGCATTTGCAAAATATTTATACTAACATTCAGAACATGTTGGAGTTCACTCAGATGCATATACTGTATGAATACAGTATAGTCTGCTATATGTGAAAGGAACCAAATATTAAAATATTTGCTATATATCTAGACTAACATTTGCATGGCAGAACAAAGCAAAAAATAAAATGTGCAAGACTATATTTCTGACAAGCTTTCTGTTGGAAAATGCACAGTAAAAATATGTAAGTATCAAAATTCTGTAGAAATCAAGCCTACTTTGCTGGAATTTCCTTTAAATAAGCAAATAGAAAAAAATATTTGAACCAGGTAAAGATTTCCCAATCAGTATTTAGACTGAAAATCTATAGTGTTTAAAGATTTGAAATTACTTTTCATTTCAAGTATTAGATATGTGCATAATATATATTATAATATATAATATATGACATTGAAAACAGTTGAAAAATTGACATTGACACAGGATGATTTTGAAATGTTTTGACCATTCCAACATTCCTCTTTTCTCCCCAGGCCCTGGAACTTCCATTCTCAAGAATTTTGAAATTCTGAGTTGTTGACCCCATTAAGGGATAAAAAGTGAAAAATCCTTCATAAAACCTAATTTCTGACACAGCTCAGTACTAGTGATGACTGTTGCATTGACAGAGATTTGGTGGTGATGATAGACTGGATATAGCATTTCAAAGAAAGCGGAAGAAACTGATTTGAGACAGTCACAATCTAGAAGAACAAAGCCCTAGAAAATATATTTTAGGGAACAAATTAGCATAAGATTAGCTGAACTAAAATGGCTCTTCTAACTAACTTTTACTTTTCTAATCCTGTGACCCTATACTATATGCTGTTAACCGACTGAAATGAGCTTTGACTGCTCACCATCGATTTCCAGTCTTACAGTCAGTAACAACAAAACTAGGTGTATTACTCATGCTCAGACTGCTGCCTGGCACTAGTGGGTGAGCTGTGATCTGACACTGTTAGAAGATGAGAAACTACCTTTTTGAGTCTCCCCCTGAGGCCACCATGTAATCTAGGAACTAACTATTGGTATAGGAATGTTTTCTTTTTCTCCCCTTCCTGTGCACCAGATAAGACATTTTCCATCAAGAAAAAGAATAGGAACATATGAAGATTTCAATTAAATCAAATGCTGAAGTCACCTCAGGGCAAATGATACAGCCACGCAAGTGCTTGGAATTTCTATGCCATTGTCCCTTTTGTAGTGGGATAAGAGTGGAGGTAGGAAGGTAGTTAGTGAATACAAGTACTTTACATTGTGCTGTCTCTAGATTCTGGTGTTTTAAACCAGGCTTCTGGCATACTGAGCAACTGGCACGTTCTACAACTGGATATTTATTGCAGCAGATGAAGCTTGAGTCTGAAGAATAGATAGAAATCATAATAGAAAATACATTACACAGAAAGGCTACATTAGGAAGCTATTTGCGTACTTGCAATATACCCAGGGATGAACGTGACATTTTATGAACCCATTAGAATCATCCAGTTAGAGAATTCTTTCAATTATTTCCATTACAGGAAGGTTTAAACAGCAATGGGTGTCACGGGCAAAAAACCCCCCCAGTTTCAAGTCAGGGAATTTTGCTTAATTTAGGCACAGGAGATTGGGGTCAGTGCATTATGGCTCCTTTTCTTTTGTTGCTCCTTGTTTCTTACTGAGCTGCTCTGGCATGGGTTCCTCCACTGGTCGGCAGTCCCTTTAGAATCGTACCTCCTCCAGAGTCTCCTCTCTGTCCCTGCTCGGGTGGTTCTTTTCCTCCTTCAGTGTTTCTCTCCTGCTCTACTGTTTCTCCTGACCTGGCATCTTGCTTGTTTCTCCCTTGCTCCTGCTTGGCCATGTCTCCTGTCCTGTCATTGTGTCTCGTGTCTCCTGCTGTGTCTCTTGTCCAGCAGTTACCACCCTTTCTTAAATACATTTTCACAGAAGTGCCCCATAAACTCATCTGATCGGTTCAGTTTTGGTGTGCAGTGCCACAACATCCACAACAAAAGCTTGGGTCTTCAGAGGTTATTTTCAACCACTGTAAGTAGCCCTTAAGGTCCTAAATATTTTGGATCTACTCAACTCCAAAGCTTTTCTACTGAATATGAGAAAAGGATAGCATCCCTTTAAAACACTCTTATGAGCCATCAACAGCACTCAGTGTTTGGTAGGAACTACTTGCCATCTTCAACTAATCAGACTAGCTAGCTTTCCTATTTACATAGATTTGGTGAAAGTGGTTATCTAGACCATGTGTAAGCTTGTCTGATCTTGGAAGCTAAGCAGTCCAAAGCCATGTGCAATGTTTAGGAGTTAAGTAGGCTCAAACCAAGAAACTGAGCAGCAAGAAAATACTGAAATAAAATTTAGAAACTTTTATTCTAAGGCTTCAATTAAGCCTCATCTCTACTGACAGAGACAGGAAAAGGAGGAGGTGAAAAATTATTTAGGACTAGAGCAGTATAGAAAATGTCTGAGGATAAAAGTTTTGTTAAAAATGCTGATTTTCATAAAATCATAGGATCATAGAATGGTTTGGGTTGGAAGGGAACTTTAAAGATCATCTAGTCCAACACCCCTGCCATGGGCAGGGACCCCCCTGCCATTTTGTTGAAACCCAAAAATATTTTGGAAAACTATGTTGGTTGTGAAGAACATCAAGTGAAATATCATTAGGATTCCATTGGAAAGATGTCTGATTTTCTTCCAGCTCACATAGAGTCATAGAATCACAGAATATCTTGAGTTGGAAGGGACCCATAAGGATCATCGAGTCCAACTCCCTGCTCCTCACAGGAGTACCTAAAACTAAAGCACATGACTAAGAGCATCATCCAGACGCTCCTTGAACTCTGACAGGCTTGGTGCTGTGACCCTGGGGAGCCTGTTCCAGTGACCGACCACCCTCTCAGTGAAGAACCTTTTCCTAATGTCCAATCTGAACTTCCCCTGACGCAGCTTTATTCCATTTCCACACGTCCTATCGCTGGTCACCAGAGAGAGGAGATCAGCACCTCCCCCATTGAGGAAGTTGTAGACTGCGATGAGGTCACCCCTCAGCCTTCTCTTCTCCAAGCTGAACAAACCAAGTGACTTCAGTCACTCCTCATAAGTCTTGCCCTTGAGACCTTTCACCATCTTGGTTGCCCTCCTCTGGACACACTCTAATAGTTTGATGTCCTTCTTATATTGAGGCACCCAAAACTGCACACAGTACTCGAGGTGGGGCTGCACCAGTGCAGTGTAGAGTGGGACAATCACCTCCCTCAACCAGCTAGCTATGCTGTGCTTGATGCACCCCAGGACATGGTTGGCCCTTTTGGCTGCCAGGGCACACTGTTGACTCATATTCAACTTGCCATCAACCCAAACCCCCAGATTTCTTTCCACAGGGCTGCTCTCCAGCCTCTCCTCCCCCAATTTGTACATATAACCAGGATTGCCCTGTCCCAGGTGGAGAATCTGGCACTTGCTCTTGTTAAATTTCATACGGTTGGTGATTGCCCAGCTCTCTAGCCTATCCAGATCTCTCTGTAAGGCCTCTCTACCCTTGAGGGAGTCCACAGCTCCTCCTAGTTTAGTATCATCAGCAAACTTACTTAATGTACATTCGACTCCTGCATCCGGATCATTTATAAAAACATTAAAGAGCACTGGCCCTAAAATTGAGCCCTGGGGAACCCCACTGGTGACTGGCCACCGGCCTGATGTAATCCCATTTACTATAACTCTTTGAGCCCAACCCGTCAGCCAATTGCTCACCCAAGATATTATGGACTTGTCTAGCTGTATGCTGGACATTTTGTCCAGAAGGATACTGTGAGAGACAGTATCAAAAGCTTTGCTAAAATAAAAAAACCCATATCCCTTGGTCAACTAGATGGGTGACCTTGCCATAAAAGGAAATTAAGTTAGTTAAGCAGGACTTTCCCCTCGTGAACCTGTGTTGGCTATGACCAATGACTGCGTTGTCTCAAGTGTTTTTCAGTAACTCCCAGAATGACCTTCTCCATAATTTTACCAGGCACTGAAGTGAGACTGACAGGCCTGTAATTACCAGGGTCTTCCTTCTTACCCTTCTTGAAAATTGGGACAACATTTTCAAGAAGGTTCTTCATACGTTATAAAAGGCATGTATTAAATGGCATCAGGCCTTCAAAGTAAAATTACTAGTCTAAAAAGGTCACACCAAACAGGACATGAGAACTGTAGATGTATCAAACCACCACAGATATATCAGCCATATTCAGTCTGAATACTTAAAAAGGAGGGAATTGAAAACTGGCTTCTCACAGTGTAGACTTTTCTGGCACAGTTGTCCCATACAGGTCTGTGGGCTAGTCTGTGGGCTGTGCCCTAGTGCCTGAGCAGCACTCTGATTACCTCTGTGGGCTGTGCCCTAGTGCCTGAGCAGCACTCTGATTACCTGTGGTGTCCTGTACTGCATGACGAGGCTTAGCGGAATGTGGGATATTTAACTGTACACATATAATCTTTAGCTCCTACAAAATGACATAGTTCTGCTGAATTCAGCTGAACTCCTTTTTCAGCTGGTCAAAATCATTAGTGATTTCAGCAGAGCCTTCTTCATGTCCATGTAGCGTACAGCGTGTTAGCCTTTTCCCTTATTTCAGCTACTAATCAATAACATATTTTGGAGGAAGCTCTGCATTCATCATTCGGCCTTCCTGCCTGATTAAGGAAGCAAGGAGACAGTCAGTCTCCGAGGGGAGCTGCTCCGGAGCCGGCCTGATCCGCAGTGGAGTGGCAGAACTCAGCACACAGGGGGTTTCCTGAGGCAGGGAAACACCAGGGCAGTGGAGAGACCCACCAGGAGCCGGCAGCTCTCGAGAGAGGCACTGATGAGGCCTGGGCGTTGCCAGAGCAACCGCGGCCACCCCCACGCCTATAAAAAGCAGCCTAGGGAGTGCTAGTTGATCAGGAGTGCTGTGAACAGAGTGTGGCATAGCAGTTTGTGTGGAAGGGTGTGGTCACCCTACCAGCTCAAGAGGTGAGTTCAATTGGTGGTCATCACCCTCCCAGAAGGAGCTTAGCTATGGTATCCACCCAGCAGAAAGCTATGTCCTCTGCACTCACCAGAATGGATGTGGCAACCCAGACAGAGCTCCCATGAAAACATGCAGCCATCCAGGTCTCAGGCTGCAGAGAGTGCCAGAGCCTTTCACTGGTAGCAGATGGCAGTAGTGAGAACAGCTGTATGAGGTGTGACCAAGTGGATGATCTGCTCAGCTTGGTGGCAGAGCTACAAGAGGAAGTAGAAAGGTTAAGGAGCATCAGGGAGGCTGAGAAAGAGATAGACTGGTAGAACCATGCTGAGCCCTCCCTGAGACAGAAACAGGAACAGCCACCAGAAAAAACCCAAAATCAAGGGGATCCTGTATCCTCCCCCTGCCAGGCAGAAGGCAGTAGCTTAAAGGAAAGGAGTGAATGGAGGCAAGTCCACACTCAGGGTGGCAGGTGAACCCCCTCCTTGCCCACCTTGCCTTCCCAGGTGCCTCTGTACAACAAGTATGAGGGTCTGGATGTGGAAGGCCAGTCAATTAATGATGTGGATGATGGTCCATCTACACCAGAGGTGTCGCCAAGGTCAGATAGGCTTACCCCTGGTATCACGACCACTTCCACGAGGAAGAAAAGATGGGTTATAGTTGTAGGTGGCTCCCTTCTGAGGGGAACAGAGGGTCCAATATGCTGGACAGACCCTCCTCTTAGGGAAGTCTGCTGCTTCCCTGGGGCCTGGGTTAAGGACATCACTAGGAAACTTCCTAGCCTGGTACTCAGACTATTACCCATTATTACTCTTCCATGTGGGTGGTGATGAAGCCACAACGTGTAGTCCAAGGGCGATCAAAAGAGACTTCAGGGCCTTGGGATGGTTGGTAAGGGAATCTGGAGCACAGGTTATTTTTTCCTCTCTCCTTCCAGTTGCAGGCAGCAACATTGGAAGAAACAGACAGACCCAGTCTGTGGCTCCATGGCTGGTGTCACCGCCACAATTTTGGGTTTTTCGATAGTGGGATGGCCTACATGGTACCAGGCTTGCTGGCATCAGATGGGATTCACCTTTCTCAGAGGGGGAAGACGGTCTTTGCTCACAAGCTAGCAGGGCTGACTGACAGAGCTTTAAACTAGACTTGAAGGGGGAGGGGGATAATAGCAGACTTGCCTGTGACAAGCTGTAGGATGATACGCCAAGGTTAGAGGGACGGGGTGCTAGCGAGGGCCCTCAGCCTGTTGCTCTGAGACGTGCTGGGTACACTGGAGCACACTTGAAGTCTTACAGAGACGAGTCAGGGGCTCCTGAGGTAATAGGAGCCAACAGGGAAACACCAGTGAAATACCTCAAAGGAATTAAGGTGTGCTCCTCTAAGAAGGTGACACAGCCGACAGCCCAGCTGAAGTGCCTCTACACCAATGCACGCAGCATGGGCAACAAACAGGAGGAGTTAGAAGCCACTGTACTGCTAGAAAGCTACGACCTAGTTGCCATTACTGAAACTTGGTGGGACGAATCCCGTGACCAGAGCGCTGCTATCGATGGCTACAGGCTGTTCAGAAGGGACAGGCGAAGAAGGAGGGGCAGAGGGGTTGCCCTCTACATCAAGAAATGGATAGAGTGTGAAGAGCTGTCCCTGAAGAATAGCCACGAGCAGGTTGAAAGCTTATAGGTAAGAATCGGAGACCAAGGCAACAAAGGGAACCTTGTGGTTGGTGTCTACTACAGGCTGCCCGATCAAGGCTACAGGAGGCATCATGCTCACAGGCTCTCTGGGGGACTTAAACCACCCTGACATCTGCTGGAAAAGTAGCACGGCGAGCTGTAGGCAATCCAGGAGACTCCTGGAGTGCATTGAGGATAACGTCTTAAGCCAGGTAATAGCCCTACCAGAGGGGATGTATTACTTGACCTAATGGTCACCAATGCAAGTGAGCTAATCAGAGGCATCAAGATTGGAGGCAGCCTGGGCTGCAGTGATCATGCACTGGTGGAGTTCGCAGTCCTGAGGGATATGGGACAGGCAAAGAGTAAAGTCAGGACCCTGAATTTTAGGAAAGCAAACTTCCAGCCCTTCAAGGAGTTAGTCAATGGGACCCCCTGGGAAACTGCCCTCAGGGACAAGGGAGCAGAACAGAGCTGGCAGATCTTTAAGGATGATTTCCATAGAGTGCAAGAGCTCTTGATCCTCAGGTGTAAGAAATCAGGAAAGGAAGGCAAGAGACCAGCATGGATGAGTCAAGACCTGCTGGTCAAACTAAAGGGCAAGAAGGAAATGCACAGGCAGTGGAAGCAGGGACAGGTATCCTGGGAAGAGTATAGGGACACTGCCCGGTTGTGTAGGGATGGGGTCAGGAAGGCCAAGGCGTGGCTGGAGCTGAACTTGGCAAGGGATACAAAGAATAACAAGAAGGGCTTCTACAGATATGTCAGCCAGAAAAGGAAGGTCAAAGAAAGCGTACCCCCCGATGATCCCATCCTTTCCAAAAAGGACTGTCGTGGTTTAGCCCCAGCCGGCAGCTAAGCACCACGCAGCCGCTCGCTCACTCCCCCCCCCCCCCGGTGGGATGGGGGATAGAATCGGAAGAGCAAAAGTAAGAAAACTCGTGGGTTGAGATAAGAACAGTTTAATAATTGGAACAAAATAATAGTAATAATAATAATGAATTATAATGAGAAGGAAAAAAACAACGAGAGAGAAAGAGAGGAACAAAACCCAAGGGAGGGAAAAAAAGGGAAAAAAAAATATATATAAAAAAAATGATACAACCGCTCACCACCCACCGACCGACGCCCAGCCAGTCCCCGAGCAGTGATCGCTACCCCCCGGCCAACTCCCCCCAGCTTATATACTGGGCATGACATCATATGGTATGGAATAGCCCTTTGGTCAGTTTGGATCAACTATCCTGGCTGTGCCCCCTCCCATTTCTTGGGCACCTGGCAAGGCATGGGGAGCTGAAGGGGGGAAAGAATCCTTGACCAATGTAAACACCGCTTAGTGACAGCCAAAACATCAGCGTGTTATCAATATTATTCTTATACTAAAATCCAAAGCACAGCACTATACCAGCTACTAGGAAGAAAATTAACTCTATCCCAGCCGAAACCAGGACAGTATCCACCCCTTATTCTATACCATTTATGTCATACCCAGGTTCTACCTTTTCTAATACAATTAATCACCACCACTTTTCCTGTCTCTTGATATGTATATCTATATATGTACACACAGTTATCATTCCCTTGGTCTATGGGCCATCCTTCTAAAATGTTTATTAAGTTCATTTAGTCCATGACTTTGGGCTCCATCTGTCATAACAGTCCTTCATAGCAGAAGAGATGGTGTGTGGTGTTGGGTTGTTGCATGCTGAAGCCAGTTCTGGTTCCATCACCACTGCACTTTGCTTGCTTTCATCGAAGTTCATTCTTCACTAATCTGGGTGATCCTTATTGAAATACCATTGATATGGCATATAGTAACCATAAAAGTGATGACATACAGTATTATATAGCAGTTAACATCATACCATTTAGTTCATTGGCTATTCTCACCCAAAATCAAATCCCCTTGAGGTACACATCGGACTTCCCCATCCTTTCGCATTACCCACCAAGTGCACCCGGGTCCTTGAGCAAAAGCAATCCCACAAATGGGCTTGCCTTTGCCTGAGGCAGGAGTAACCCAGACTGTCTTCCCCAGCATGTTTTTTATGTGCACTACAGGGACCTTATCCCCTTCTACAGTGCGTAAAAGTTTTGATTGGGCAGGGCCAGCTCGATTGACAGATCCCCTAGTGTTAACTAACCAGGTGGCCTTTGGTAAATGTGTATCCCAATGTTTGAACGTCCCACCACCCATTGCTCTCAGTGTATTCTTTAACAGTCCATTGTATCGTTCAATTTTCCCAGAGGCTGGTGCATGATAGGGGATGTGATATACCCACTCAATGCCATGCTCTTTGGCCCAGGTGTCTATGAGGTTGTTTTGGAAATGAGTCCCATTGTCTGACTCAATTCTTTCTGGGATGCCATGTCGCCATAGGACTTGTTTTTCAAGGCCCAAGATAGTGTTCCGGGCAGTGGCATGGGGCACAGGATATGTTTCCAGCCATCCGGTGGTTGTTTCCACCACGGTGAGCACATAGCGCTTGCCTTGGCGGGTTTGTGGGAGCGTGATATAATCGATCTGCCAGGCCTCCCCATATTTATATTTCAGCCATCGCCCTCCATACCACAGAGGCTTTAACCGCTTGGATTGTTTAATTGCAGCACATGTTTCACATTCATGGATAACCTGTGCAATAGTGTCCATGGTTAAGTCCACCCCTCGATCACGAGCCCATCTATATGTTGCATCTCTTCCTTGATGGCCTGAGGTGTCATGGGCCCACCAAGCTATAAATAATTCACCCTTATGTTGCCAGTCCAGATCCACTTGAGCCACTTCAATCTTAGCAGCCTGATCCACCTGCTGGTTGTTTTGATGTTCCTCAGTGGCCTGACTCTTGGGTATGTGAGCATCTACGTGATGTACTTTTACAACCAGGTTCTCTCCCCGGGCAGCAATATCTTGCCACAGTGCTGCAACCCAGATGGGTTTGCCTCTGTGCTGCCAATTGTTCTGCTTCCATTGCTGTAACCACCCCCACAGGGCATTTGCCACCATCCATGAGTCAGTATAGAGATAGAGCACTGGCCACTTTTCTCATTCAGCAATGTCTAAAGCCAGCTGGATGGCTTTAACTTCTGCAAATTGGCTTGATTCACCATCTCCTTCAGCAGTTTCTACCACTTGTCGTATAGGACTCCATACAGCAGCCTTCCACCTCCGATGCTTTCCTACAATACGACAGGACCCATCAGTGAACAGGGCATATTGCTTCTCATTTGCTGGTAGTTTATTGTACAGTGGGGCCTCCTCAGCACACGTCACCTCCTCCTCTGGCGATATTCCGAAATCTTTGCCTTCTGGCCAGTCCATGATTACTTCCAAGATTCCTGGGCGATTGGGGTTTCCTATCTGAGCCCATTGTGTGATCAGTGCAACCCACTTACTCCACGTAGCATCAGTTGCATGATGTGTAGAGGGTACCCTCCCTTTGAACATCTAGCCCAGCACCGGCAGTCGAGGTGCCAAGAAGAGTTGTGCTTCAGTACCAACCACTTCTGAAGCAGCTCGAACCCCTTCATATGCTGCCAATATCTCTTTTTCAGTTGGAGTATAGCAGGCCTCGGATCCTCTGTATCCCCGACTCCAAAATCCTAAGGGTTGACCTCGAGTCTCCCCGGGTGCTTTCTGCCAGAGGCTCCAGGTAGGGCCATTCTCCCCGGCTGCGGTGTAGAGCACATTTTTTACGTCTTGCCCTGCCCAGACTGGCCCAAGAGCTACTGCATGAACTATCTCCCGTTTAATTTGTTCAAAGGCTTGTCGTTGCTCAGGGCCCCATTTGAAATCGTTCTTCTTCCGGGTCACTTGGTAGAGAGGGCTTACGATCAGCCTGTAATTTGGAATATGCATTCTCCAAAAACCCACAACGCCTAAGAAAGCTTGTGTTTCCTTTTTCCTAGTTGGTGGAGACATGGCTGTTATTTTGTTAATCACATCCATTGGGATCTGGCGACATCCATCTTGCCATTTTATTCCTAAAAACTGGATTTCCTGTGCAGGTCCCTTGACCTTACTTTGTTTTATGGCAAAGCCGGCTTTCAGGAGGATCTGGACTATTTTCTTCCCTTTCTCAAAAACTTCCTCTGCTGTATTGCCCCACACGATAATGTCATCAATATATTGCAGATGCTCTGGAGCTTCACCCTGTTCCAATGCAGTCTGAATCAATCCATGACAAATGGTAGGGCTGTGTTTCCACCCCTGGGGTAGTCGATTCCAGGTGTACTGAACACCCCTCCAAGTGAAAGCAAACTGCGGCCTGCACTCTGCTGCCAAAGGGATTGAGAAAAACGCATTAGCAATATCAATTGTAGCATACCATTTGGCTGCTTTTGACTCCAGTTCATATTGCAGTTCCAGCATGTCCGGCACGGCAGCACTCAGGGGCGGCGTGGCTTCATTCAGGCCACGATAGTCTACTGTTAGTCTCCACTCTCCATTAGACTTTCTCACTGGCCATATGGGACTGTTAAAAGGTGAGCGAGTCTTACTGATCACTCCTTGGCTCTCCAGTCGACGAATCAGCTCATGGATGGGAATCAGGGAGTCTCGGTTGGTGCGATATTGCCTCCGGTGCACCGTTGTGGTAGCGATTGGCACCTGTTGTTCTTCAACCCTCAGCAACCCCACAAGAGAAGGGTCCTCTGAAAGACCGAGCAAGGCAGACAGCTGTTTAATTTCTTCCGTCTCCAAGGCAGCTATACCAAAAGCCCACCGGTACCCTTTTGGGTCCTTGAAATACCCTCTCCTGAGGTAGTCTATGCCAAGGATGCACACAGCCTCTGGGCCAGTCACAATGGGGTGCTTTTGCCACTCATTCCCAGTTAGGCTCACTTTGGCCTCCCATACAGTCAGTTGTTGGGATCCCCCTGTCACTCCACAAATATGGATGGGTTCTGCCCCTGTATAGCTTGATGGCATTAGGGGACACTGTGCACCGGTGTCTACTAGAGCCTTATACTCCTGTGGGTCTGATGTGCCAGGCCATTGAATCCACACAGTCCAGTAAACCCGGTTGTCCCTTTCCTCCACCTGGCTGGAGGCAGGGCCCCTCCAGTCCTGGTCATAATATTCATTACCCATTTCTTGTACATACAAGTCAGGAGCTCCTTCATTAAAATCAGGAGTAAGATCAGCCCTTTTACTCTGTCTGGGGAACTGCCCACTGGAAACCGGAGCAGCAATTTTCCTGGAAGAACTCCCTTTGGGGATTGTTTTTCCTTGCAACTCACGTACCTGTGCCTCTAGGGTGGAGGTAGGTTTTCCATCCCACTTCCTCATGTCCTCTCCGTGGTCACGCAAGTAAAACCATAGGGTGCCCCTTGGTGTGTACCCTCTATATCCTCTCTCTTGAGCAGAAGAACGCTGACTCCTAATAGCTGAGACACTGGTCCGTATAGGTAGGGAGTAGGACAAATCCTCTTTGAACTGTTGGAACTCCTGGGACAGTTTCTGCACAGCTGAGACAAAGGAGGAAGAGATACTTTCTTCGTATTCTCGGAGGTTACTAGCAGCTTCATTCACTGTTGGACCGTCTCGATCTTTCCAGGTCAGTATTGCCAGTGAGTTGGCACACGACGGTGGTGCATTTCGTACCAACATCCGCCACATGGGTCTTGTGCACTGGACCTCGTCTGGATCTATGGGTGACCGCACGTCGTTCAGGTCACCATAAATCACTTCCAGCACGGCTAATTCCCTCAGGTACTGGATTCCTCTCTCCATGGTGGTCCATTTCCTGGGGCGATATATAACATCTTCCTTGAAGGGATACCTTTCCTTTATAGCTGACAGGAGTCGCCTCCAGAGGCTGAGGGCTGGTGCCCCTTTTCCAATCGCTTTGTCAATGCCCCCTTCCCTAGAAAGGGATCCCAGCTGCTTGGCTTCCTTACCCTCTAATTCCAGGCTATTGGCCCCGCTATCCCAGCATCGGAGCAGCCAGGTGACAATGTGCTCCCCTGGACGACGGCTGAAATCTTTTCGCATATCTCGCAGCTCACTCAGGGATAGGGATCGGGTGGTTTCGGTCTCATTTACGAGTTCTTCCTCTTCCTCTTCCTCTCCCTGTGATGGGCCTGCTCCTTCATCTTCCCTTTCTAAACGAGCTGACTTTCGCTTCCAGGATTTCTTTTTATGTATAGGGGCGACTGATACTGACATGGGTTCGTTCCCTGTTTGAACCGCAATGCTTGTAACGGAGTTGTTCGGTGCAGCTGCAGTTGCAGTGCCTGTCGCAGCGGGGGCTGGAGCAGCCGCAGTGCCTGTCGCAGGGGGAATCGGAACAGCCGCAGTGTCTGTCGCAGGGGGGGCTGGAGCAGCCGCAGTGCCTGTCGCAGGGGGGGCTGGAGCAGCCGCAGTGCCTGTCGCAGGGGGAAGCAGAGCAGCCGCAGTACCTGTCGTATTGTCACCAGATCCTTGAGGGTTCTGAGTAGCGTTGAACAGGGCTCGGTAGGCATGGGCCAGACCCCAGCACATTGCAGTGATTTGTATCTCCTTAGAATTGCCAGAGTCACAGCATACTTTTTCCAAATATTCTACTAATTTTTCAGGATTCAGCACTTGTTCAGGGGTGAAGTTCCAAAACACTGGAGGTGCCCACCGCCCTAGGCATTTGCCCATGCTATTCCACACACCCTGCCACTCATAACTATCCAGCCTTGGGGCAGATCTCTGGATGATATTCTGAAATTGCTTACTAACCCTGGACAAGATCGAAACAATATTCCCAAACAATACCAATACAAGTATCTTAACTACCCAAGGTTGTTCAAAATACTGAAAAGTTACTGTAATGAAGGAGGAAGCATTGTAGAAGAAAGTAGTGAAGGTACAATTCTGCATTTCCTCCATAAAAGACCTCTCAGAGGAAGAAGTATCATTGCTAATTGTCTCCATAAGATGATACCCGACATACAGTAACGGTTTCAGTACAGCACTTAGATACCAAAATAAACCCAAGGTCACTGTTTTAATAACAAATCTCCTAGGCAAAACATCACCAATTAAAGCAGAGCACAGCAAACTGCAAAAACCAACACCGATCTTTAACGTGTACAGCAAAAAAATGAGCATGGTGCAGATCAGGTAAACCAATGCTAGGAACAAATGGATCAATATCACATCCCACAACTACTAACAGATCTAAATTCCTTAATACGCTCTGGTTAATCTGTTATTATCTCAAACCCTTTCTGCCCCACGTTGGGCGCCAAAAAGGACTGTCGTGGTTTAGCCCCAGCCGGCAGCCAAGCACCACGCAGCCGCTCGCTCACTTCCCCCCCCGGTGGGATGGGGGAGAGAATCGGAAGAGCAAAAGTAAGAAAACTCGTGGGTTGAGATAATAACAGTTTAATAATTGGAACAAAATAATAGTAATAATAATAATGAATTATAATGAGAAGGAAAAAAACAACGAGAGAGAAAGAGAGGAACAAAACCCAAGGGAGGGGAAAAAAGTGGAAAAAAAATATATTAAAAAAAAATGATACAACCGCTCACCACCCACCGACCGACGCCCAGCCAGTCCCCGAGCAGTGATCGCTACCCCCCGGCCAACTCCCCCAGCTTATATACTGGGCATGACATCATATGGTATGGAATAGCCCTTTGGTCAGTTTGGATCAACTATCCTGGCTGTGCCCCCTCCCATTTCTTGGGCACCTGTCAGAGCATGGGGAGCTGAAGGGGGGGAAAGTCCTTGACCAATGTAAACACCGCTTAGCGACAGCCAAAACATCAGCGTGTTATCAATATTATTCTTATACTAAAATCCAAAGCACAGCACTATACCAGCTACTAGGAAGAAAATTAACTATCCCAGCCAAAACCAGGACAACACGACTGGCAAACTGGTAACAATGGACGAGGAGAAGGCTGAGGTACTCAACAACTTTTTTGCTTCAGTCTTCGCTGGCAACCTCTCTTCCCACACCTCTCAAGTGGATGGACCTCAAGGCAGGGACTGGGGGAGCAAAGTCCCTCCCACTGTAAGAGAAGATCAGATTCGAGACCAGCTGAGGAACCTGAACATACATAAGTCTATGGGACCTGATGACATGCAGTTGCCAAGCCATTCTCCATGATATTTGAAAAGTCATGGCGGTCAGGTGAAGTCCCCAGTGACTGGAAGAAGGGAAATATTGCACCCATTTTTAAATAGGGTAGAAAGGAGGATACTGGGAACGACCGACCTGTCAGCCTCACCTCTGTGCCTGGGAAGATCATGGAACAGATCCTCCTAGAAGCTATGTTAAGGCACATGGAGGACAGGGAGGTGATTCGAGACAGCCAGCATGGCTTCACCAAGGGCAAGTCCTACCTGACCAACCTAGTGGCCTTTTATGATGGAGTGGCTACATCAGTGGACAAGGGAAGAGCTACGGGTGTCATCTGTCTGGACTTCTGTAAGGCCTTTGGCATGGTCCCCCACAACATCCTTCTCTCTAAATTGGAGAGAGATGGATTTGATGGATGGACTGTTCGGTGGATAAGGAATTGGCTGGATGGTCGCATCCAAAGGTAGTGATCAATGGCTCAATGTCCAGATGGAGATCGGTGACAAGTGGTGTCCCTCAGGGGTCTGTATTGGGACCACTACTGTTTAATATCTTCATCAATGACATAGACAGTGGGATTGAGTGCACCCTCAGCAAGTTTGCAGATGACACCAAGCTGAGTGGTGTGGTTGACATGCCTGAGGGAAGGGATGCCATTCAGAGGGACCTGGACAAGCTCGAGAAGTGGGCCCATGTGAACCTCACGAGGTTCAACAAGGCCAAGTGCAGGGTCCTGCACCTGGGTCAGGGCACCCCCTGGTATCAATACAGGCTGGGGGATGAAGGGATTGAGAGCAGCCCTGAGGAGAAGGACTTGGGGGTACTGGTGGATGAAAAGCTGGACATGAGCCAGCAATGTGCGCTTGCAGCCCAGAAGGCCAACCGTATCCTGGGCTGCATCAAAAGAAGCATGGCCAGCAGGTCGAGGGAGGTGATTCTCCCCCTCTACTCCACTCTTGTGAGACCCCACCTGGAGTCCTGCATCCAGCTCTGGAGCCCTCAGCACAGGAAAGACATGGAGCTGTTGGAGCGAGTCCAGAGGAGGGCCACAAAAATGATCAGAGGGCTGGAACACCTCTCCTATGAAGAAAGGCTGAGAGAGTTGGGGTTGTTCAGCCTGGAGAAGAGAAGGCTCCAGGGAGACCTTATAGCAGCCTTCCAGTACTTAAAGGGGGCTTATAAGAAAGATGGGGACAAACATTTTAGCAGGGCCTGTAGCGATAGGACAAGGGGTAATGGTTTTAAACTAAAAGAAGGTAGATTTAGACTAGATATAAGGAAGAAATTTTTTACTATGAGGGTGGAACAGGAACAGGAAAACACTGGAACAGGTTGCCCAGAGAGGTGGTAGATGGTGGTAGATGTTCCCATCCCTGGAAACATTCAAGGTCAGGTTGGACGGGGCTCTGAGCAACCTGATCTAGTTGAAGATGTCCCTGCTCATTGCAGGGGGGGTTGGACTAGATGATCTTTAAAGGTGCCTTCCAACCCAAACTAGTCTATGATTCTATGAGACCAGACTAAAGACTGGTGTATTTGCTTTACCCTGTCCTGCAGTGCTGCCTACTCTCAATGTTTCTGTAGTGCCTAGAGTCTGTGTGTCATTGTGTAGTGAGAGAGGAAGGACCGACAGTACATTTGCTCTGTACAGCAGTTGCTGCTATTTTCCTCAGGTTAATACTGAACACAGCTTTTATAACGTAGGGCACGAGAAGATGTATTTTGCTAGCAAAGACCTTATAGATAACATATTGTAAATGACTCATGATTTTAACATTTCAGTTGTTTCCAAACTGCAGAGCTGCTTTTCTTGTTGAAATCAAGAATCCTAATGTTGCCTTGATTAAAATCAACACAACTACATAGATGTAAAGCTGGTGTAATGGAAAGGAGAATCAGACCCACTCTTTAAAGAAATATATAACTACTTTGGTGAGGAGCACTAGCATATAGCTTTCGTAGTCATTCATAAATAGGAATATTTTGGCTGTTATACTAAGGTAATACATTTGAATCCAGTCTAGCAGAACAGAAAGCAGACACTTTGAGTGTCCCCACCCCTCATGTTTACTTAATATGCAATGCCTGACCATCTGATATCAGCTCCAGGGAAAGGCATTGCTCTTGTTTAAAAATAGGTCAGGAGGAAACCTGACATTTCATTGTCTACCTGACTGCTGGGTTTGCTATTCCAGGCAGCCTTACTCAGAATATCTTCTGGGAATGAGAAACAAAAAACTGGCAAAGTGGCTGGGAGTCCTTACTCTGCTAATGTCATTTACTGGTTTCAACTTTCTGCTCTTTTTTTTCCCAATAACAAATGACTCTTTAGCTTTGTAACCACAGTGTTGTAAGTATGATTCATTTCTTGAGTAATCCAGAGCAGAAAGCTGAAGCAGCTGTTTCAGGAGTGCTATTTCTTACTGGCTGGGGAGATATTGCAAGGTGTGGCTGCAATGACAGCTCTGGGGGTGACTCAGCAGAAACTCATATTGTCACTGAGTTTAAAAAGTCATTCAAAACCAGTTTGGGCTTCTTTTTCTATTTTCATTTACCTCATCCAACTGCACCAGTGAAAAACCCTGAAATAACACAAATGAGTAATGTCTTATATTGCTCACTACTTGTTTTGAAATTCTGAGCCAGATTTGAGCACCAGATTACTCCTCCTTCCACAATGTTTAAAATTAAATGCAGAATTATTGAACACTTGGTTTGAGGAGTTACAACAGGTAACAGCACTGTTCAAACGGGGACACGCTTCTGTGTATGTGAAGGTAGGATTAGTCTCTGACAGCTTGAGGGGTTTTTTTTGTATGCAGCGCAGTGTAACGCTAAAGTGATGCTCTCAAAAAGAAGAGTTTTGAGGCCTCAAGACACACAGAGCTGCAGCATCCATGCACGCAAACAGGCAGGGAACTTGGTTTTGTACACATACATGTACCTACTTATGCAATTGCAGCAAGTGCTTTCTTAAAATAGTTAGACATCAGCAAATGATTTTGAAAGGTTTGTAAAGTTTCAAAATCCAGGTCTTCAGGGCTACCCACCTACTTTCTACATAGCAGGAAAAAGAACAGAGTTCAAGCTACTGTGCACAAAGGCTGTAATAAAAATGTAGCAGCATACACCAAGATATACTCTGAAAGTTTATAGACTAGGGCCAACCCTTTTTTCCCTGTCTCCTGAACTTTTTCTGTGCTTATTCCTCCATCTCGGATTACTTCCCTTCTCTCTTCCCCCTGCTTGCGCTACAAGCAGGTGATATTAGAGGATGGATTTAGAAGCTGACTTGTCCAATTCAGGACCCCCCATGGGTCCTGAGTGCTGAGATATTATTTTGATGGGAAGGATATAAACAGGCCTGATGGCATCTGAGATGTGCTGCCCTGTGCAGACTGGGAGAGTGGGGAGTGGGGCCAGCTGCCACCTTCCTCTTTGCAGTGCTCTGCAGCAAGTCCTGGAAGTCCAAGGGAAGGGGATTCGAGGAAAGGTAGGTGTTTGTGACCATTAATAATACAACAGGGTTGTGTTGTTAAACTTGCTGGGCCTACTTCTTCCTGCTGAAGTGTGTCTGAACAGCTGAGGCAAGCTCTGTGGTTTCCAAAGACTATTCTGGCATCTGAAAGGGTGAAGACTCATGCGGTGACACAAATTCTGCCCAGACTGCAAAATCTGGCTGATCCCACAAGGAAAAAGTAGTCACTGGTGTTGTTTCACCTATATTTGATCTGCAGTGAATTGATACTTTCTAATTAATCCAATCAGTAGCTATAGCTAACTGATTCATGTTTCTGTTAGGAAGAGGAACCAATCTGGCACATACTGCCATGTCATCAATCATGGACTGCTGCTTCCATCTATATTTAGCATGGATGAGTGAATGTGCTTAAAGGGTATAGGGAGCCTGTTGAAAACTTCATGGTTCTGCATTCTGCTTGTAGGACTGTGTCTTGAAAGATTTCATGATCTGCAAATGGACTGTCAATAAATTTTCTGGGATATGGCCCTGGACTGATGATTCCGCTCTCCCTTAGGGGCTGCCTAAAACAAATGATCGCAGCTGTTTGCTGAGTGCACAGAGAGATTCCAGTGTCTTCTGCCCCTTTCCCCATAAGAACCTGTGAGCATTACGCAAAAAACACTGGCCAGGTGAACAGAAGAAAGTGACAAAGACTTGCTGGAATTGGAGGAGAGAGATGTCAAGATTAGAGCTCTGTGATAGAGGAATTGCCTATTGCAATGTAAGGAAAGCAGAGAAGAACTGAAAGAAAAAAGAAGGGGAAAGACTAGATTAAGACTTGGCCAAATGGCTCAGGGCAGTTGGAAAGGGGAGAGAGAGCCAAGACCATAAGGAGATAGGAAGCAAGGCTGTGTTTCAGTAACAGCACTAGCATAAGGTCACTCATTTCCATCTTTGTGTTGCAGCGGGCTTACCGTGAGTACTGTTATACTGTATTCAGGAGTATTGGGATGCTTACTTGTGAATCCCACTAACTATTCTGCATTTTAGTGAATATCTTCCTTTATGCTCAAGTGACTAAAGGTGTCTAGAAGCATTTTTTGCCTTCACATATGCCATTTCTATGGAAACTGTCCTTAGAAGACCCTATAACCTTTGTTCACCAAAAATTGCTTTAGCTCAGGTCTTTGGGAGTACACTGATAGTCTAGCACACTGTTTTCTTAGCTCATGAGGCAATGTGGCACAACTCTCACATGACAAATGTGTGCACTTAAAAACAGGAAGGACGACTTCCATTTTTAAATCATGGGGCACTGTATAAACAATAGCACACATGAGCTTTTATAGCTAGCACTGATCAATGCAGTTAATTAATGTAAATCACATAATATCTCAAGTCGGTAATTAGTCTGAAGCATGTTTTATAGTGGTTGTACTCTTTATATTGACTCACAATAAATCAGTACAAATAATGAGAGAGACATGATATAGAATTCATATTTTTTGTTGCCACAAAACAAAATTTGTTCTAGATTGTTTGCTGTCTAAATCATAAGAAATTGGAGGCAGAGCACAAATGATAACTCCTGGTTTTATTCTGGGGCTTTCTGCCAATTAGGAAGACATTGCTTTTTCTTGAACATGCCCTCTATAAAAGAAACCTAGAGTTGGTATAATAATATCTCCGTTAGCAGTATTACACTATCTGTGTACCCTGCACTGGTTTGATTGACTTACAGTAGTGATTTAATTACTCTGAGACACAAAATCCTGATGCATATCCTTGAGAAAAGTATGCGCATATGAATGAGCTACTTTTTAACAGTTAGTGTAAAGCAAACTAATATCTCTATAGAAAAACAATCACCAGTAGCAATACTAAATCACGCTAATTCAGAGTATGCTGATCAGGCTTCTGTCTATGGAGGACCATCTCTGCTCTCTGGCTCCAGAAAGAACATAGGGAGATTAACTGATCATGTTAGTTCATTAATGTAGATACTAAAATTTGGATGATGTGAATACCAACAGTATATACACAGTGTCATCCACAGAAGTGGGATTTGCCACTATGCCATTTTGTATGATTTTTTTTAACTTCCAAATTATGTAAACATGTCAATGAAATTTTGATTTTTACAAATGAAATCCTATGAATAAGTAGTATATTAATAAGAAAGTAACTTTCTTGAAGAGTATCAGCCTGGCTCAGTTTAAACTTCTAGCTGTGAAAATCATCCGATACACTGATATACACTTATCTGGTTATTTGTCTGTTCATGTCCATTATCCTGCCTGAGCAAATGCATTAAACTTTATACATAAAACATAGCACTACGGATTTTCAAAATTCCTTTGGTGCTTTTTATGATTGAACAGGCTCTACTGTGGTACTTCCTCAGATCTTTTAATAATGAAATCTATTCATATTTCATCTAATTGAAAAACAATGTGACTTTTTGGTTGAAAATATGTGATCCATGTAGTATTTTTTAAAAATTAAAGTGTCAGGACAAGAAAAATGAGTGAAAAAAAAAAAGGAAGCAAAAGAGACAGCATTCTCTTTTAAGTGAATAAGCTGAAGAAGAAGGTAAGAGGGAAATTTATATTAGTTTCATCATTAATTCTAATAAAATAAAATGTTAAGATAAGAAAAACAATTTCCCACAAAAGATTTGGAGTTTGCCCACTGCTGAATTACTTCACTTTTATAGCTGTGAAACTGGTTTTCAATGGAGTTACATGTCTGAAAACAGAATAATGAAATGGTGAATCACAATGGTGCCCTGCTGCCAGTGGAAAGACTCCCACGAACATCCACGGTCTAATTCATGGACTCATTGGAGCATGTGGTTAGGTTGATCCCTAGTCACTGACCTTGACAAGGTCTGTTCTTCACAAGGGGTTTGCCATTGCCTTTGCTGAGAATCAAACACCTCATGCTTATGCCATTTGGTAAGCAGGGACAAGATTAGTCACTTAAATATCTAATGGCAACATGTTTTGCTGGATGAGACTGCTCACATGCTGTGGTGTGTTGACCTTGGCTGGCTGCCAGACCCCCACCCAGCTGCTCTCTTATTCTCCCTCCTCAACAGGACAGAGAGAGAAAAAAAGATGGAAAAAGCTCATGGGTCAAGATAAAGACAGGGAGATCAATTACCATCATAGGCAAAACAGACTCGACTTGAGGAAAATTAATTTAATTTATTGCCAGTTAAAAGAGATTTGGATAGCGAGAAACAAAACCAAAAACTAAAACATCTTCCCCCACCCCCTTCTTCCCAGGCTCAATTTCACTCCTTCATTCTCAACCCTTCTACCTCCTCCACCCCCTGAGCGGCGTAGGAATAATGGGGAATGGGGGGCTGCGGTCAGTTCATAACAGTTCCTCTCTGCCGCTCCTTCCTCCTCACACTTTTCCCCTGCTCCCGCATGGGTCCCTCCCATGGGCTGCAGTCCTTCAGGAACAGACTGCTCCAGCGTGGGTCCTCCATGGGCTGCAGTTCCTGCCAGAAAACCTGTTCCTGCATGGGCTCCTCTCCACAGGCCGCAGTTCTTGTCAGGAGCCTGCTCTAGCATGAGCTCTCCATGAGCTGCAGTTTCCTTCAGGGCATATCCATCTGCTCTGGCATGGGGTCCTCCATTGGCTGCAGTGTGGATATTTTCTCCAGCGTGGTCCTCCATGGGCTGCAGGGGGACAACCTGCTTCACCATGGTCTTCACCACGGGCTGCAGGGGAATCTCTGCTCCGGTGCCTGGAGCACCTCCTCCCCCTCCTTCTTCACTGACCTTGGTGTCTGCATAGTTGTTTCTCACACTTTTTTTTCCTCAATCCTCTCTGTCACACTGCTGCACAGTGTTTTTACCCTTTCTTAAATATGTTATCACAGAGGTGCCACCAGTGTCACTGATTGGCTCAGCTTTGGCCAGTGGTGGGTCCATTTTGGAGCCAGCTGGAACTTGCTCTGTCCCACATGGGGGGGGGGTCAGCCCCTAGTCTCTTCTCACAGAGGCCGCTCCTGCAACCCCTCCTGCTACCAAAACCTTGCTACGTAAACCCATACACATGCTTAAAGATAAGCATGTGATTCGATGTTCACCTGAATCAGCCTTCACTAGTTATCTGAGCAACCTCTACTGCAGAATGGCTCTTTGTAGCTCATGAGAAGTCTGAAGTTTTCATTACATTCTGGGGGCTCACAAAGAGTCTCAGAAAAAAATACATTACGTTACTGTATGTTTCAATTAATACCAAAAAGCCCACTGTGAAATAATCATAATAAAAGGATTGTAGAATTCTCTTACTCACTCTTCACCATTGTAGCTAGGCTGCAAATTCTTCAAAGGAGGAATGCTGCCTGTAGCACATGAACTACAATCAAGCTCATATAGATGCAGTTTTCTATCACTAGGTCTCAAGGTGGTGATATTCCCATATAGCAAATCAGGAAGCAAGAGCACAAAGAAGCGAGGTGTTTTACCTAAAGCTACCCAACATATTAGACCCAAGTCTCCTAAGCAGTAGCAGTCCCTTCTCTATGCAGCAGGCCATAGTTGCTCCCAAATGCATTTGGAGTCTGTATACACAAATAGATAACCTAGCAGGATTTCTCAAAGATCGAAACAGCTCATTTCAACATTTCTGTCTATTCTTATGAATTGTTTGAGCTAACTTATTTTCTGTAGTCTTTCACTCTAGCTCATCTCTGAACTTCTCTTACTGACAGAAGGTGAAGGCGTTACCAATTACTATTTCCTAGGCAGAGCCCAAATGTGTGCTGAAGATTTGCTCAACCACATAAAAAAAAAAAATTATTTTTATTTTTAAGTTTGGATATGAAAAAGAGTAACAAACAGTGAATTGTTGTAAGTGAAAAAAAGCAGAAGTGATAACTTAGAGACATCTAGAATTTTTGAGAGCTCAGGATCTGACACACTGAATAAAAACAAAGCATCATCATCTCATTAATGTGTGCAATCCACAACTGTTCTGAAATCATGAGTCTAAATTATAATATTTAGAATGTTTATATCTACCTTTTAGCACTTGAAACTTTAAGGACAAATTTGTAAGCTTATTGCGAGGGTTATTCTTTTGAAGCAGAAGCTATATTCAGATGACTGATGATCAATGGCTTTAAGAAGAAATACCACATACTGTGAAACTTCAAAATAAGTTGCCAGTGTAGCAACGTTATTGTTGGATACTAGTTAGGAAGCATTTATTTACTGAAAGGGTGGTCAAACACTGGAACAGGCTTCCTAGAGAGGTGGCCGATGCCTCAAGCCTGTCAGTGTTTAAGAGGCATTTGGACAATGCCCTTAATAAGATGCTTTAACTTTTGGTCAGCCCTGAAGTGGTCAGGCAGTTGGACTAGATGATCATTGTAGGTCCCTTCCAACTGAACTATTCTATTCTATTCTATTCTAGTTAAAACATAGAGAGGGAAGAACGGATAGGAATAAAATACATTTGCATCTATGCCAAAATTGAACTGCACATATATATCTTTTGAGATCCAAAATATTTCATTGCCATTCAGTTTTATTTGCATTCCTGATTTTTTTCTGATAAGGAAATAGAAATGGCAATATTTTAAAAGCAAGACTGCAATGTTTTTTGCCTAGCTCAAAGAACTTGAGCTTTTACAAATTAATCTGCTCTTGTAACATTTAATGTTGCTTTGCTGATGCAAGGGGCTTGTATAGTTCAAAAAAAAGCACAGTTTCAAGACTTTTTTCCTTTAGTATTACTGCTGAGTTTGAATTATAAATGAAAATTACTTAAAAATAATGCATATTGTGTGAACTTACAATACGGAGGATGTGAATGCACATTTTGTATCTACTCCCTAGAGTTATACATAAGAAAGTGACCCTTTTTTTCTACATAGGCTGTACATGTGTGTCCAACCATATGCAGAAATAGGTGTGGCACATAAACTCTGTGGAAAAAATTGCATATTTTCTGCTAATTGCACTTTTTCTTAGAGTGTTATGGGTCTTTAGGTTTGTGTTTAATAGGGAACATGTAGGTCCATTTACTATGACAATTAAAATATGACAACAGACAGACTTTAGAACATCATAAAACATGGTTGAACTTTGGAGTAAACATGTCTGTTTTCATTTAAAGCAGTCACTCTGCACTGCAGTGACAGACCATCCCCTGTTCAAAGGGAGAGAGTGCTTTCCGCAGATTGATGTATAAAAGACATTGTTTCCATGGTTTTAATGTCAGCAAGGCAGAGCCTCTGTTATATCCATTCAATCTGCAGTTCTTTTCCACAAAAGGAACAAACGAAATCTGCATATTTTGAAATTTTCAAAACAACTTTTAAAAAATTTGATGGTGATCTGTGTGCTGGTTTTGGCTGGGATAGAGTTGATTTTCTTTATAGTAGCTAGTATGGGGCTATGTTTTGGATTTGTGCTGAAAACAGTGTTGATAATACAGGGATGTTTTAGTTGTTGCTGCACTAGTCAAGGACTTTTCAGCTTCCCATGCTCTGCCAGGTGCCCAAGAAGCTGGGAGGGGACACAGCCAGGATAGTTGATCCAAACTGACCAAAGGTCTATTCCATACCATATGACGTCATGCTCAGTATATAAAGCTGGGGAAGAAGAAGGAAGGAGGGGATGTTCAGAGTGATGGTGTTTGTCTTCCCAAGTAACCATTACGCATGATGGAGCCCTGCTTTCCTGGAGATGGCTGAACACCTGCCTGCTGATGGGAAGTAGTGAATGAATTCCTTGCTTTGCTTTGCTTGTGTGCGCGGCTTTTGCTTTACTTATTAAACTGTCTTTATCTCAACCCACGAGTTTTCTCACTTTTACTCTTCTGATTCTCTCCCCCATCCCACTGTGGGGCAGTGAGCGAGTGGCTGTGTGGTGCTTAGTTGCCGGCTGGGGTTAAACCACAACAATCTGTTACAAATACAGATGTGCTGAAACCCCACAATGAAAAGATCATTTGTGATTTACGAGGAGGATATTCTTAAATTCTAACCAAAAATTAGTTGAAAGTACCTAAAACTGACCATGGTTATTGCCAACATGGCTGTGAAACAGATAATGTTTGGCAGACTGACTTGAACCAGCTATGTTTTGTGGTTACTGGTTGGTGTTTGTGTCTATATTGAAGGATTTGAGAGAGTATCATATGGATCAAATCTGCTTTCATTTACAATACTGAAATTGAAAAGTGTTTTGTATAATAGTGATAGCACAGAGAACAGAACATGGTCCATAAATATAAACACATATCCCCAAATAAATTAAATGAAAATCCTGAATTTGAACATCTAAAAAATTTTAGTGAGGCTCAGATAGGGAGTGGAGGTTGGTGGGGGCTGCTGTTGCTCAGGGACTGGCTGAGCATTGGTTGGTTGGTGATGAGCAATTGTTTTCTTTTGCATTGTTTGTTTTTCTTGGGTTTTATTTTCCTCTTTTTTTTTCTTTTTTTTTCTTTTTTTTTTTAATTATTAAACTGTTCTTATCTAAACCCACGAGTTTTCTCACTTTTTCCCTTCCAATTCTCTCCCCCATCCCACTGAGGGGGGAGTGAACAAGCAGCTGTGTGATGCTTAGTTGCTGGCCAGGGTTAAAACCACGACAGTCCTTTTTGGTGCCCAACGTGGGGCTCCATAGCTTTGAGATAATGACAGATTTAACCAGAGCATATTAGAAGGAATTTATAATTATTATATCTACAGCACCAGGCACACAAGCTGTGACCCGCAGTCTCACTCCAGCCGCCAGCATAGAGCCCCTCACTCACCTCACTCACACCGGTCCCTCCTAGTAGCTGGTTTTCAGGACACACACCGTTCCCACTCCAGTAGATAGCAGCCAAGACCCCAACTCGTTCCAGTAGCTGAGACCACAGGCCAGGGGCACCTGCACCCCTGGGTCTGACACCAGTAGCTGGCCCCAATCCACTCACATAGGTCTCACCAGTAGCTGGTACTTAGTCCTTGCAGCAAACCCTGGCCGGCAACTAAGCATCACATGGCCACTCACTCACTCCCCTCCCAGCAGGATGGGGGAGAGAATCAGAAGAGTAAAAGTGAGAAAACTTGTGGGTTGAGATAAAGACAGTTTAATAGGTAAAGCAAAAGCTGCATACCCCAGCAAGCCAGTTCTTTACCCAGAGAAGCGTACACCCGTCCAAGCCATGAGCAGCCAGGTTCTCCAGGAGAATGCTGTGGGAAACCGTGTCAAAGGCTTTACTGAAGTCTAGATAGACAACATCCACAGCCTTTCCCTCATCCATTAGGCGGGTCACCTTGTCGTAGAAGGAGATCAGGTTGGTCAAGCAGGACCTGCCTTTCCTAAACCCATGCTGCCTGGGCTTGATCCCTTGGTTATCCTCTACGTGCAATGTGATGGCACTCAAGATGATCTGCTCCATCAGCTTCCCCGGCACCGAGGTCAGGCTGACAGGCCTGTAGTTCCCTGGGTCCTCCTTCCGGCCCTTCTTGAAGATGGGCGTCACATTTGCTAATCTCCAGTCAGCAGGGACCTCCCCAGTTAGCCAGGACTGCTGGTAAATGATGGAAAGGGGCTTGGTGAGCTCTTCTGCCAGTTCCTTCAGTACTCTCGGGTGGATCTCATCAGGCCCCATAGACTTGTGAGTGTCTAAGTGGTGCAGCAGGTCACTAACCATCTCCCCCTGGATTATGGGGGCTCCATTCTGGTCCCCGTCCCTATCTTCCAGCTCCGGGGGCTGGGTACCCAGAGAACAATTGGTCTTACTATTAAAGACTGAGGCAAAGAAGGCATTAAGTACCTCAGCCTTTTCCTCATCCTTGGTCACTGTGTTCCCTCCCCCATCTACTAGAGGCTGGAGATTCTCCTTAGCTCTCCTTTTGCTGCTAATGTATTTGAAGAAGTGTTTTTTGTTGTCTTTTACAGCAGTAGCCAGATTGAGCTCTAGCTCAGTTTTGGCCCTTCTAATTTTCTCCCTGCAAAACCTCGCTACACCTTTGTAGTCCTCCTGAGTTGCCTGCCCCTTCTTCCAAAGGTCGTAGACTCTCCTCTTTTTCCTGAGTTCTAGCCAAAGCTCTCTAGTCAGCCAGGCCAGTCTTCTACCCCGCCGGCTCGTCTTTCGGCACCTGGGGACAGCCTGCTCTTGTGCCTTTAGGACTTCCTCCTTAAAGAATGTCCAGCCTTCCTGGACTCCTTTGCCCTTCAGGACTGCCTCCCAGGGGACTCTCTCGACCAGTCTCCTAAACAGGCCAAAGTCTGCCCTCTGGAAGTCTAAGGTGGCAGTTCTGCTGACCCCCCTCCTCACTTCTCCAAGAATCAAAAACTCTATCATTTCGTGATCACTCTGCCAAAGACAGCCTCCAACCATCACATGGCTCACAAGTCCTTCTCTGTTCGTGAACAAGAGGTCCAGCAGGGCACCTTCGCTAGTTGGCTCACTCACCAGCTGTTATCTGCAGAAGTTATCTGCCACACGCTCCAGGAACCTCCTAGACTGTTTCCTCTCTGCTGTATTGTATTTCCAGCAGACATCCAGTAGGTTGAAGTCCCCCACAAGAACAAGGGCTAGCAATCCTGAGGCTTCACCCAGCTGCTTATAGAATAGTTTGTCTGCCTCCTCATCCTGGTTGGGTGGTCTGTAACAAACTCCCACCACAATATCTGCCTTGTTAGCCTTCCCCCTGATTCTTACCCATAGACACTCCACCCTATCATCACCATCATTAAGCTCTAAACTATCCAAACACTCCCTAACATACAGGGCTACCCCACCACCTCTCCTGCCTCGCCTATCCCTCCTGAAGTGTTTATAGCCATCCATCGCTGCACTCCAGTTGTGCAAGTCATCCCACCACGTTTCCATGATGGCAACCATATCATAGTTTTCCTGATGTACAATGGCTTCCAGCTCCTCCTGCTTGTTGCCCATGCTGCGTGCATTGGTGTAGAGGCACTTCAGCTGGGCTGTCGTCCGTGTCTCCTTCATAGAGGAACACCCCTTGTGTGCTTTGAGGTGTTTCACTGGTGTTTCCCTCTTGGCTCCCGTTGCCTCAGTATCCCCTAGCTCAACTCTGTACAACTTCAGCTGTGCCCCAGTGTACCCCGCACATCTCAGAGACACAGGCTGTGTGCCCTCGCTGGCACCTGCTCCCTCTAACCATGGCACGTTGTCCCTCAGCTTCCCTCGGGCAAGCCTGATATTATCCCACTCCCCCTTCGAGTCTAGTTTAAAGCTCTGTCGATGAGCCCCGCAAGCTCCTGAGCAACGATTCTCTTTCCCCTTTGAGAAAGATGAATCCCGTCAGACGCCAGCAAACCCGGTGCTGTGTAGGCCATCCCGTTGTCAAAAAACCAAAATTGTGGCGATGACACCAGCCACGCCTAGTGTCAGATGGACCAACACCTGGACGGTTGCATGTTTTCGTGGGAGCTCCGTCTGGGTAGCCACATCCATTCTGGCAAGCACAGAGGGCATCGCTTTCTGCCGAGTGAATACTATAGCTAAGTTTCTTCTGAAAGGATGAGGACTACCGAATGAACGCAGCTCTTGAGCTGGTAGGGTGACTTCGCCTTCCCTGCACGCCCTCCCTGCGTGCCCTTCCTCGCAAACTGCCGCGCCACTCCCTTCTGACACGCCACACCCTCTTTGCCCGTCTTGGTCGCCGAGCTCCTAGTCGCTCACGCTCCCTGGGGGCTGCTCTTGTACGGGAGGGGAATTGGCCCCATCACTCTCGTCCCCGCCCACGCTGAGTCAGAGCCGGGCCCTCGTCAGGAGCTCCCTCCTTCCTTCTCGGGGCGGGGGGGGGGCGGTGTGTGGCTGCGGTAACCCTCTCCATGCCTTTTTTTCCCTTCCCTGCGCGGTTTTGCCGCGGTTTAGCCTATTCAGCAACGGTCCCCCGACGCGGTCCTCTGTCCCAGAGCCCCTCGCCTTGGTGGCTTCGCTGAAAAAGTAACCTCGGTGGCTTTCACTGAAAAGTCTTCCCAAGTAACCATTACGCATGATGGAGCCCTGCTTTCCTGGAGATGGCTGAACACCTGCCTGCCCATGGGAAGTAGTGAATGAATTCCTTGTTTTGCTTTGCTTGCGCATGCAGCTTTTGCTTTACCTATTAAACAGTCTTTATCTCAACCCATGAGTTTTCTCACTTTTACCCTTCTGGTTCTCTTCCCCATCCCATTGTGGGGGAGTGAGCGAGCGGCTGTATAGGGCTTAGCTGCTGGCTGGGGTTAAACCACGACAGTCCTTTGTGGCATCCAAACAGGGACTCCATGGGTTTGAGATAACAACAGATTTGACCAGAGCATATTAGAGGGAACCTGTAATTAATCACAGTTGCCAGTCGCGATATTGATTTATCTGTTCTTGACATTGGTTTATCTGATCTGTGCCATGCTCCTTTTTTTTCTGTACATGTTAAAGACGGGTTTTGGCTTTTGCAGTTTACTGTGCTCTGTAGTGCTTCGTGGTGGATTTTTTGGGGAGAATTATTATAAAAGCACTGGCCTTGAGCTTAATCTGGTATTTGGGCTCTGCACTGATGCCATTACTGTAGTATTTATACAGTCTAGTTATGCATATGCATAAGTAATTACACAAAGCAGTTTTCTATTGGTCTACATTTCTCTTATTTCAACTTAAAGCTACAGTGCTACTTTAATATTCTGCGCATGCTCAAAGGTGAGGGGTCTCTGCTTGGGCCGGGGTCTCCAGCTCGAGGGGTGTGACTTTTAGTATTATAATGAGGATAGTTCGTGTGAGGGTGCTTCTTATCACACTTCTATTAGTTGTTTCAGATGGTTCCGAAAACATCGTAATTAGCTTACATATTTCTTCAGGATGTGCTTCTCTCCCAAGGACAGTAATTCTTGTTTAGACATTCCGCTTTCCAGTCTGAATCCCCCTTATCAGCTTTACGTAAGCCTTGGCCTTCCACCAGCTCCTGTTAGACTACACTGTTAGACTACAGCACAAGAGGTCCTTGTGTCCAAGGATGCTCAGATAAGTCCCTGATCCAAAGAGGTATATGATTTTTTCCCCCCCTAAGGAGATGGAACCCTTCTAGGGGTCCTTAAAAGATCCTGCTCTTAAGAACAATTTGGGCACAGGGACAGGTCAGGTGACAGTTACCATGCCGTCCTGCAGGACACCCCCATACACACCTTGAATGTAAGCGCTAAAGGCAGCTGCGGCAGCAGCACTCGACGATGGAGGGGGTTCAACGAGGGGAAAGGGGCTGAGATAACATTCAGACACACCCACCTCCCACCCGAGAGGCAGAGATACCAGGCTCCTTCACCAAAGCAGCAGGATCTTTGCTTTCAGTGTTTCAGTTCCTACTGAATGCGCTCTAAACTAACTACTGAACCACCACAGATTGAGATTGGGTTTTTAAGGATGAAGAAGATGGGGTTGCTCAAGCTCCTGTGATGTGCCCAGGGATTTCTCCCTAGGAGATATTCCTGAGATGATAGTAGAGAGGGGAGGGAGACTATCCTATTGCTTGAAAAATCCCTTCTCTCTCACCTCAGTTTCAGACTATGATCACTTGATCACTTTACACTAGTTGTACTACAACTACCCAAGAGGTAGGAAATATCATGCAGTGAACCTGGTTGGAGTGTGTTATGAAAATTCGTTTCCCTAGCTATTATATCAATCAGTCTTCATAGTACGAAAGTGTATTAACTTTGTTAATATATATATTAGTTCACATTATACTCTGCAATGTAATGAGGTAGTGGAACTTTACTGGAGACTTTGGTATTGTTCACAGTTAAGTAAAACAAACTAAAGGACACCAGCTCATTGCAAGGACCAGAAGGACAGCCTGGCCCTGGAAAAAAGGACTTTGCTTCTTGGAAGCTTAGAGTTGTCCATGAAGGATAAAGCATGCTTGCATCCTAGCCCCTCTAACATATCTTTGAAACTCTCCCAGCGTCATCTGGCATCATAGATAACTAACTATAGCAAGACTGACTCCAGGGACACCTGGATCAATAGACAAACAGCAAGAATGATGCAGAAGTATAGATGCTTTGCAAAGTTTTACTATGATTAGTAATCAGTAGAGTGTGTGTTAGTGATTAGTCAAATCACATTATACCTGAATGCTTGAAGGGTATAAGAACCCTGTGGAAAACCACATTCGGGGTGCCCCAATTTGGCTGGGACCCCTCATGTGCATGAATAAAAGAATTATTCTTGTAATTCTATACTTTTGCATCCTAGCTTCTCTCCTCGATCGGCATGGGCCAGTTGCAAATTTTCGTAACAAGTGATTTACAGTTCCCTGGAAATTGCAGGCAAAACGGCTTTGGGAGTACAGCAAGAAGAATAACAGATATACCTGCCCTTGCTCCTGTGGCCCATTTGTTACCTGTTTTATAAAATAACTCCTGAAACACACAAAGTATGTTTAGAGAGGAGACATTGTTTTATTCTGCGCAGGGTGCAAGGTGGAATATTTCCACAAATCAAGCACACCTACTGTAATTCTCTTCAATATTTATACATGAAAGTTAACACACCATGCCTATCTAATACATAATCATTAGACTGACTAATCATCCTCTTCTTCCATTGGTCCGTATTTTCTCCGCTTCAATTTAAAGCTACAGTGTGATTTTAATTCACTGCGCATGCTCACAAGGAGTGTGTGGGGGGTAGTCCTTTCGTTCCTCAATTGAGTCGGTGGTCGCAATCTCCCCCTGCCATCTTTACCTTTCCCCTAGTTACTGTGATTCCTGTTGTTTTCATGGTTGTTGTGGCGGCCCTTTATCTTTACGGCTCTCCCGGTAAGAGGATGTTCCTGTTACTGGTCTTTGAAGTGTTACAGCTTTGCATTCTTTGAGGAGATGCTAGTTAGTGAAACATATGCTTGTTAGTGAAGTATGCAGTGCCCGTACCCTCTTATCTGGCGTGGGCATTATCTATTACCTTGAAGATTCTACAATTCTCATATGCTAGTTTCTACTTCTGTGATCCCTTCTTAGCTACTAATAAGTCCTATACTATTTCTATTTTATTCCAAAATATATACATATATATATATGGTTTAAGGTGACACATTCAGTGGCCCACACCAGCAAAGGGGGTATGATTGCAGCTATAGGACAGGATTGGTTTGCCCCAAATTTTTCTTGTGCGCACAGAAGAGATGGTTAACAGTATTTCAGGCTTACAGTTAAAGGTAAAACAAGCATCTCAGGTAGCCCTGCAAAACAGAATAGCATTAGATTATGCGCTCATCACTCAAGAAAGATACATGTGTATTAGTTAACTCCACTTGCTGTGTACCAAGATCAGAGATTAGAAATGGTTGTACATAAAATTCAAGGTAAACTTGAGATGCTGCATGCGATACCTGGAGAAAAAAAAATGTTTTGACTGGTGGGGATGGCCCCCAGACATGGAAGGATGGTTAGGAAAAAATGCTTAAGACAGTACTGAAGTATATTTTGTTTGGGATTATTAACTTTGGTGGTTGTGTACCTATTGGTTCAGTTGATCTTCTGTTGTAGCAAACTGGTATGTAAAAAGGATAGAACAAGGCAGAACTCAAGCAGAGGCGAGAACTATGATGCTGAATATATTAGAAGATAAGGAAGAAGAAAAGGGAGAAGTGCTTGGACTCATGACTATAAATGATTATAAAATCTAGAGGCAAGAATGAATGATGGGACAGCACGGCCCACGCAGTGATCAATCCCGGGCTCCCAGGAGTCATGAGCAGGGTGTCTGCGGCCCTTCTGCCATATTCTAGATCTTTAAGAGAAAGATGGTGTGAGACTAAGAGTCTCAAAAAGTCTCATAGACCTTTGCAGGCCTCACTAGTTAAAAAAGCATTTGCAGCTAATGGTCTTGCCAGTCAGCACAATTTACTTGAAAAAAGGAATGGATTATTTGTAAGAGGATGTACTCTCTAGAGCCTCCTTATCTGAAGGTGGCTGAAAAGGGCTGTAAACAAATGAAGAAGGGAGCAAAGGGAATAACCCGAAGTGAGGCTAAACAAATGCTTTTGGAAATGGGCATAGATAAGAAGAAGCATAAGGAGGAATTTGAAAGACTTGCAAAGATGAATGTGTGTAATAACTACTCACAAAAGGGAGGGAATGAAGGGGAAATTCAAATTGTGACTGCTCAGCAGTGGTAATTCATGACCAAGGAATGATCTGGCATGGAGGGCAAGAAGGCCTAACTGCAGAAGGGGTTAAACTGGCTGGAAGCAGGAATGCCAGAGACAGAAGGACTCCCTGTAAGGGAGTGAAGTTTGCCGATGAGATAAGAAATGCTGCAGTGTTGTCTTGTAGCAATCCTGGAATATGAGTGCTCAGGGGCCACTTTTGGGCAGCAGAGCTGGTGCTGGGGGATAAACCCAACATGGGGTTAAGGGGCCTGATACCATGGGTGCAGGTGTAAGCATATATAAGGAATTGGCTCGTGCCACATTGTCACCGAAATCGGGAATCAAACTCCTTAACACCAATGTAGTATTAAGAAGCAGGCACTCTTTATTACAGCGCCGGATGCACGGGGGATCATTCCACCTAGCGTGCATACCGCAGGTTACATCAACCAAAACTTATATTGTCCGATTACATACATATGCATCAAATTTCCCAGAATGACCATACATATTCATTATATTTCCTGGAACTAATTATCATATTCGCATGGTCATTACGCATGCATCTTTGAGCTCCAAGGGGCTTCTGTGGGGGTGTCTGGTAGTCCTGGGTGATCGTACAGGTGTGTCCTTTAGTTGACCCCTTCTTCTGGACATGCGCAATCCCACCTTGCTTATGTAACCCGTTTTCCTTCTTCATGGTGCATGGTCCCTAACAATGATTTGGCACCCTTAACACAAACCAATTATTCTAACCACCCTCGACTTGTTGTCAAGATGGGCTGGGGCTGTACTGGGAACATAGCAGCATGACCATACTACTCCTCGTCCAATTGTCTTTGGGCATAGTAGCATATCCATAGCCATAGGTGTACAAACACAACATTAAAGTATTGTCTACCCCGCCCCTATCTCTATGTTGCTTAGTTACAAAAGAACGAACTAATCATTTTGGTTACATCTGGTTACAACATCTTTGCAGACCCCTTGTAGAACCACTTCTGGCGGTAGGACTCTTTCCAGTGCATTGCTCATTAAATCTCTTTATATGTAAGCATAAACGTGTGTTTAATTCACCTCAAGGGGTACAAAAAAATTCCCCAACAGTTGCAAACAAGAAGCAATCTAGGGTCTTCACTATGTTTCACTATGTGCAACAATGTGCAAAGGGTTATTATCCAAATTTTAATAGGCATTTTAAAACAGGGACAGAGTTTAAATTCCTCCCACAAAGCATTTCATTGTAATAGCATTTTCTATCATTTCCACAGCATCTGCACAATCATGTTTTAAGATTATGCAAAAATGTTACTGTTGTCCCCAAAATCAGGGTTTGTTTACTTGGTATGCAAAATGCCAATATACACACAGCACACAGAGCAGAGGTATTTTATTGCATATTTGCGCAGATATGGGTGCCTGTCCCAAGACAGCACACCAAGCTTTCAAATTAACAGGTATTTATACACAAAGCATTAACATATTCAACTTCCTAATACATATGCAGTATTCTCCTATTAAATGATTGGTTAAAATCTCTTCACCCAGCATGTAAATTAGTACACATGCTTAGTTGTTCTTCTTCAACCTCATCATTTGAGTCGGTGGTATAATTGGGGTAGGTGGTCCGTGAGTTGGTGGTCATGATCTCCCCCTGCCGGAATTACCTTTCCCCTAGTTTCCTACCTTTTTGGCAGATCTAAGCGGTTCTTCATGGTTTACTAACTAGGCTAGTAATACATCAATTACACTTCTGCTTTTGACAGCCACATCCTGCTTATTAGACAAAGGTACATTGTGTAAGTTCCTATGGAGTTAGGGTAGGGCTCTACAGTGGATTTCTATAGCAGCATCATTCATTATGTGAACTGTATACTTACATTTGATTATTACAACAATTCCCCCCTCTGAGACTTATCAAAATCCAATTTTTCGACAAGTCTCACCTCCATTTTTTTACAACTAACACATAGGATTGAGATGTTTGTTTAGTGATTAGAATTTTTAAGCATCCAAACATGACACAAACAATTATTATAATTAATAGACTTTGTAACCATCCTGTCAGGGAGAATCCTAAACCATGTAAAATCTTATTAAGCCATCCTGTTTCCACTTTTCCTTTAGTGGCTTGTCTTTCCAAGTTCTAATGTAGACAAGGCCCTCCGGCTGAAAAGGATGGACAGGGGTGTCCAAAGGCAAAGGTGCCCTCTGATTTAAGTACCTATGTAATGAAGATCTGCAAAAGAGAAATTAAATACTCTTTAACTGTTTCCTGTCCTTTAATGTACATTTAATCATCTTTCATTGTGAGTGCATTAGTAGGATATGGTTTTCCATACATTATCTCAAAGGGTGTTGCCGTGAAAAGCCGAAATCAGGACTCAATAGTCGGGATGACTATTAAGTAGGTATTCTTTATTGCAGCGCTGGGCAGCACTGGGGATCGCTCCGCCACAAGTGCTCCACCAGGTTAGCACAACACATCAGTTCATATACAGAAAAATCATACATATTCATCAGATTTCCTAAAAAGGGCAGTCTTATGGTGATGAGTTCCTGGAATTCATTTACATAGTCCAAGCATGCGCAGTAAAATTAGGGTTAGGGTCTTTTCACCCTCCCGGTGGTCGTCCTTAGTCTTCCTCACATTGTCTGCTAGTTGAACTTTGGGCTTCCTTTGTCCATATATAGTCATTGAATTAGCTCATCAGTCCTTCGGCCTCGGAATGTCACAAGGGGGTCGATTTAAACTAGTTCTTTGGTGCTTATCTTCTACACAAACGTCCTGAGTTCCTGTTATCAGTGATTTAATTAGGAAGCCTAATGAGCTTGCTCAAGGCCTGTTTAGTCTTATCAGGTAAGAAGTTACAGGAAATGTCCTAACATCAGCTCTGCTCAGCAGATAACTAAAACTATCTTTGCAGGGGAAGAGAACAAAAGAGAACAAGGATGCAAGTGAAACTAAAAAAAAAAGAAAGTAAAGCCTTTATGTATCACAGTAAGGTCTTAGTCAGGGATTGACAGAGATTTAACCCTTTCATTCCCCCCTTTTCTTTTTGAGGGCTTGTAGCTTACTTGCTACAGTCCTCAATATACAGTCTTATTACGTCTGAAACGAAGCTTATTACCAAAACTACAATAAAATCATTAAAATCACAGAATCACAGTATCATATAGGTTGGAAAAGACCTTTAAGATCATCGAGTCCAACCATAAACCTAACACTGCCAAAAACCACCACTACACCATGTCTCTAAGTACCTCATCCAAACGTCCTTTAAATACCTCCAGGGATGGCGACTCAACCACTTCCCTGGGCAGTCTGTTCCAATGCTTGATAACCCTCTCGGTGAAGAAAAATTTCCTAATATCCAGTCTAAACCTCCCCTGGCGCAACTTGAGGCCATTTCCTCTTGTCCTATCACTTGTTACCTGGGAGAAGAGACCGACCCCCACCTCTCTACAACCTCCTTTCAGGTAGTTGTAGAGAGCGATGAGGTCTCCCCTCAGCCTCCTTTTCTCCAGGCTAAATCACTATTAAAATAGTAAGGCTCTTTAACTACGACAAGTAAAGTATTTCAAATCTTTTTAGGCCTAAAAGGGTATTATCCTTAATTATTTTACATTTGCAAAATTCATAATATTTCATCCTTTTCAAGGGTCTGAGTAAAATACCTTCCCGTTTCTACTTGATGCCTAATCTTGTTTCTTTTCCAATCACTGTACATCTCTGCTGAATTCCGGTAACACCAAAGAAAACACTTAAGAAATACACAAACAAATATTCCTAAAATTGCCAAAGTAATCAATCCAATGAATAATTGTTTCAACCATCCAAAGTTGGGAAGCCAAGAAGTCAATTTATCCCATAAATCTCGAAGCCCCAATGAAGTATCATCCAAAGATACTTCCTGGAATATTCGTGTTTTCTCCCAGAGTGCATTTAGATCTGCTTCTATCTGCTTATCTTTATTGATATATGCACAGCAACTGGTATTAATGATCATACATACACTTCCTTCTTTGGCAGTCAATAAATCTAATGCCATTCAATTTTGCAACACAACCTTACTGAGGGAAGATACTTCCGTCTGTAAATTTTTTATAGTATTTATGGTTAAATTTTCCATCTGCTCTAGAACTGCGGAAATATTTACTATGGCCTTTTCTAGCTTGCTTACTCCTAGCCACGGTAAGAACCATCTAACAAAGCTATGAAATTTTGTTCCCCTAATTGCAAGTGGGTTGTCTTCTCGCTTAGCCCGTCTCCAGGACGTTCTCAAAATACCTCTAGGTATTTGAGACTGATTATATATTCGATCCTGACTAACTAAATGACCTATGGTACACATTCCCTTCCATCCTGCAGGGAGTTGCTTTCTGCTGATACCATCACCACACAGCCACCAATACCCGTCGGGCAGTTTGCAGGGTCCGTCGGTGGCTGTGAGATTAGCTCCATAAAATGATCCTTTGCTTACCCATCCAACCGATGTATTTCTACTGGCATCCCACTTTGTAGGGCTATAGGTTTCACGTTCAATCCCATCAAATTCCAAGTTCCTACTTCTACCGCAGTCTTGTTGATCCAATAATCATTCCACCCATTCCTACAGGAATAGTTATGATATTTGTTGTCGGGGGGGGGGGGGGGGGGGGGCGGCACGGACAATTATTGGATCTTGCCTTCCATAGGCAACTATTATTGCTAACTAGAATCTGGGTGCTATTATTTAGTATCTGTAGGCCAACTCTTGGTCCGATCCCATAGCTTGAATTATCATAACTACAATATCCTCCATCTCATTTTTTTCCAAAACTCAGGCCAAGTATTATTGTCACAATTCCAATGAGTCGACCCTATGCTGTACAAAGGGAGTCTCATGTTACCTCTCGGTAGGGCAGTACAAATCCAACAATCCTTAGCCCCTGCGGCATTCGCTATCATCTGAATCGCATTATAATACAGGTTCTCCTTCCAAGCATCTACTGATAAGCTTAAAGCCAATAAAGTTATCATCGTAAGCGTAATTTCAAATCTCCAACACTTTCAATGGTCCATCACGGTTCAGAAGCTTTCTTTACTCAGGAGTAATGGATCCAAGCTGTCTGCTCTTTAATCTTGATTGCAGTGAAAGTGGTTAGCAACACCTGATAAGGTCCATTCCACTTCTCCTCCAATGGGTCACCTGAAAAATTCTTAACATAAACCCAATCTCCAGGGCTAAATGGGTGGATTGGGTGATCTAACCCTTTTGCTCTGGTTCCCAAAATATTCTTACTAATCTTTTCCAATTGTTTTCCTAAGGATATAACATAATTTTGTAAATAATTATTTCCCAGCTGATTCAAATCTTCCCCTTGATATTTGGCCTGATATGGCCTCCCATATAATATCTCAAAAGGGCTCAGATTTTCTTTGGCCCTAGGTTTTACACATATCCAAAGTAGTGCAATAGGCAGTGCTTGATACCAATATAGGTGTGCTACTATTTGCCTGCTGGCTTGTGGTCTGTAGGGTGTGTGTAATTGCCAATCAATTCCTAATAGTTTGCTGACCTGTTGCACTACTTCTGCACAAAAATGTGTACCCCTATCTGATGAAATGACCATAGGTACCCCGAATCGAGGTATTATTTCATTTAATAATACCTTAGTTACTTCTCTTGCTTCGTTTGTCCTACAAGGAAACGCCTCTGGCCATCTGGAAAAGGTGTCTGTAAGTACCAATAAGTATCTGTACCCCCCTTTTCTTGGAAGTTCAGAGAAATCAGTTTGCCAGTGGTCCCCTGGTACATTTCCTCTCCCAATACTTCCTAATTGTGCCCGGTTACCTGTATTTGGATCATTTTTCAAACATATTTCACATTGCTGAGTCACCTGTCGAACTGTAGTATACAAATTTCTCCCTATTAATTTTTGATTTAAAAATTTATACAGGGAATCTGCCCCCCAATGTGTCTTATTGTGTTCTTTAACAACTCCCCATACCTGTTTGGCAGGAATTATAATCCTGCCATCACTCAAGTGGGCCCATCCTTTGGAGGGAACCTGCCCTCCCATTTCTTCTATTAATTCTTTATCAGCCCTAGAATATGCAACATTTTCTTGGTCACCTAGACTCCTACTTCTATTATCTGGAATTAAGGTTAAAATCTTTTGCATTCTCTCTGCTGCCTGTTTAGCCTCATAATCAGCCAACCTGTTACCTTTTTCCTGGTCAGTGTTACCCTTCAGGTGTCCTCGGCAGTGCATGATGGCGACTTTGGTTGGCAGTTGGACTGCTTCTAATAGGTGAAGAATTTCCTCAGCGTGCTTGATCTGTCTCCCTTGTGCGGTTAGTAGTCCTCGTTCCTTCCAAATTGCTCCGTGAGCGTGGACAACTCCAAAGGCATATTTGGAGTCCGTCCATATATTTATCTTTTTCCCTTTTGCCAATTCCAGGGCCCTAGTCAGGGCAATAATTTCAGCCTTTTGAGCTGATGTTCCAGCAGGTAATGATTGAGATTCAATTACTTTGCTTGCTGTTGTCACCGCATACCCAGCCTTTCGAATACCTTGTCGGACGAAGCTGCTTCCATCCGTGAACCAGGAGTCTTGTGCATCTTCCAGGGGTTCTTCTTTTAAATCTGGTCTGCTAGAATATACAGTCTCTATGGTTTCCAAACAGTCATGTATCAATGATTCAGATGTCACCCCACTGAGGAAAGAAGCTGGGTTTGTAACATTAGTCACTTCAATATCAACATCATCTGGTTCAACTAGAATAGCCTAGTATTGTAAAAATCGGGATGGAGAAAGCCAATTATTTCCTTTTTGTTCTAGTATGGCTGATACTGTGTGTGAAGCCAGCACTGTGATTTTTTGGCCTAAGGTAAATTTCTGGGCCTCTTGGATATTTAGTACTACAGCCGCCATAGCTCGTAGGCACCCTGGCCACCCTTTGCTTACTTCGTCAGGCTGCTTAGAAAAGTAGGCCACAGCTCTTTTGTAGAGTCCCAGTCGTTGAGCTAGGACTCCCAGAGCTATACCTTGTTTTTCATGGGAAAACAGCCAGAAGGGTTTAGTAACGTCAGGTAGGCCCAGGGCTGGGGCCTTCATCAGTTCCTTTTTAAGTGTTTTGAATGCATTTTGAGCTTCTCTGGACCAAATCGAGTGGGACTGTTTTTCAAAAGTTCATACAAAGGTTTTGCTATTATTCCATAATTGTAAATCCATAATCGACACCAACCTGCCATTCCCAAGAAGGTCCTGAGTTCCTTTACCATTTGAGGGAGAGGGGTTCTGCAGATGGCTTCTTTTTGTTCCGTTCCTAATTCTCGTTGTCCTCCAGATAGCTCGTATCCAAGGTAGGTTACTTGCTGTCGCACCATCTGAGCTTTCTGTTGAGAGACTCGATACCCATTCAGTAGTCCATTGAATACAATCTGACTTTGTTTCAGTTGCTATTAATAAGTCATCCACATAATGTAGAAGAGTTCCGTCTCTGGAGGGAGGATCCCATGTCTCAAGTTCTCGTGCTAATTGGTTCCCAAAGATGGTTGGACTGTTCTTAAAACCTTGGGGTAACACTGTCCAGGTAAGTTGGGTTTTCCTACCAGTAGTAGGACTTTCCCATTCAAATGCAAACAGGTTTTGGCTCTCCTTGGCCAGAGGCAAGCAGAAGAATGCATCTTTCAAATCTAATACTGTAAACCATACTTGATTGTTTCGTAATTTAGTAAGTAAAGTATAAGGATTGGCCACCACAGGGTGTAAATCTTTAAAATTGAGGGGTTTTAGAAAGAACGCCTTTTCCTGTTGGCCAGTAGCTCCCACTATAGTCACAAAGTCTTTACTCACAGGTATCAATTCTTGATTTAAAACAGAAAGAAGCACCTGTGTCTACTAAGAATTCCACTTCTTTCTCTTGTCTCCCCAGCCTTATCTTAACCAGTGGATCGGCTAGGGTAGATTCCCCAGGTCCCCATCAATTGGCCTCTGCTCCAGCAATCAAGACTTGCGGGGTTCCTTTGAGTCTTGGACATTCGCTCCTCCAATGTCCTTCCTCTCCACAATACACACATTGATTCTTTCTCAATACATTGCCCAGTCCTCCTCCACTTCCAGAGGGCCTTCCCCTTCCTCGTCCTCTAAATCTTCGTCTATTCACCATTCCTCTCTGTCCCAAGGCTGCCTCCGTGCGGCAGGAGGTTAACACCACAATCCTTCTGCCACTCCGGGCGATTCCGCAAAGTAAAAAAAAACATATCCGCATACATAACCTCATCCCATTTTCCTTCTCTCCGTAAGAACAACATTAACTGCAATATAGTATTATAATTTAAAGATCCATTAAAGGGCCATTTTACACCATCTTCTAATTTGTACAGGGGCCACCACTGATCACAATATTTGATTAGTGTTTTCTCATTCACACTCCCACCTGATTGTCCCCCTATCTCTTTCCAATGTGCTAAGATACATCCTAGGGGGCTTTTCTTTACAATACCACCACTTTGCTGTCCCCCCATTCTACCTTATTGATTCTGTACTTCCGTTATTCTCCCACAGATTATTTTAATAACCTCAACCTGTCACGCTTTATCCTCCCACTCTGACCATGTTCCACAATTCTCACATTGAATATCTCATCCAAATACAACCCATAAGTTTTGGTCACAAATAAAACAATTTATGAGGAAAAGCGGTTCTCATTCATTTTCAGGATGACACACACAGGTCTCCAGATTTTCCACACTCACTTTGCAGTCACACCACATCTCAGTCACTCACCAGTCACACCAGAGTTAACTCAGCTCATTCATGCTTAATTGCCGATTTCGCATATATCCAAATTCAATACCAATAAACCAATATCCAAGTTCGGTGCCAGTAAATCCGTACCGCCAACAGTACAAAACTCATGCGGGTTTCATAAGTGTACCAATACCAAAAAGGCACGTTATTGCAGAAGTACAAGGCTTAACCCGTGCCTGTACCAACGTACTAAATATCAAATGTATACCCTCAGGCACTAGTAGCCTGGTATATGGCACTCGGCGTAGGACGTCTCCTACGACTTATGAGAACCTTCCAAATGACCGGTCCCAAATTCCAAAACAGAAAACCAGAAAGATTTAAAGAATACCTTTTTTCCTTTAGATGGTCCTTGTCTGCTCCTGCAGTGACCCGATTGAGGCGAGGAGTCCCTCCGGGAAATCCCGGGGGAACCCTAGGGAGTCCTGTTCTCAGCGGGTCCTGCAGCCGAGCAGAGCGGGTCCCATCTGGGGTGCCAAATTGTTGCCGTGAAAAGCCGAAATCAGAACTCAATAGTCGGGATGACTATTAAGCAGGTATTCTTTATTGCAGCGCTGGGCAGCACTGGGGATCGCTCCGCCACAAGTGCTCCACCAGGTTAGCACAACACATCAGTTCATATACAGAAAAATCATACATATTCATCAGATTTCCTAAAAAGGGCAGTCTTATGGTGATGAGTTCCTGGAATTCATTTACATACATAGTCCAAGCATGCGCAGTAAAATTAAGGTTAGGGTCTTTTCACCCTCCCGGTGGTCTTCCATAGTCTTCCTCACGTTGTCTGCTCGGAATGTTGCAAGGGGGTCGATTTAAACTAGTTCTTTGGTGCTTATCTTCTACACAAACGTCCTGAGTTCCTGTTATCAGTGATTTAATTAGGAAGCCTAACGAGCTTGCTCAAGGTCTGTTTAGTCCTATCAGGTAAGAAGTTACAGGAAATGTCCTATCATCAACTCTACTCAGCAGATAACTAAAACTATCTTTGCAGGGGAAGAGAACAAAAGAGAACAAGGATGCAAGTGAAACTAAAAAAATGCAAGTCTATGTATCACAGTAAGGTCTTAGTCAGGGATTGTCAGGGATTTAACCCTTTCAGGGGCTAACGCTTTCTCTGATTCTTCAGGTTACCCTAACTCTCAATAGGACCAAAGGTAGGGCTTCTACCCATTTGAGGTGAGCTTCCTGACATAATTTTGAAATTTGCCTCTTAAGAGTCTGATTCATTTGCTCTATTGAGGATCCACTGGAGGCTCCACTGGATTGAGGTCTCCATGTGGTATGGAGATCCCATTTTATTCTCAAAATTTTTGATACTCCTTGTAATATTTCTGCTATGAAATGAGGTCCATTGTTCAGAAGATATTCCTTCTGGAATACCAAATCTAGGAATTATTTCTTTTAACATTACCTCTCTTGCCTTATTGGTGTGACAGGGGAAAGCTTCAGGCCAACCAGAAAAAGTATCTACCAGGACTAACAAATATTTATACTGGTTACATCTAGGTAACTCTGAAAAATCTATTTGCCAGCGCTCCCCGGGCATTATTCCTCATTTTACATTTCCTCCTATCGTTTTCTTTTCCACCTTTGGAAAAGGTGTTAGGTTTTTAGCACAACATATTGGACATTTTTTTAACACTGTCTGCACTACTTTGCATTTTTGGTCCTCTAAGATTTTTTTTTTGCAGTAAGGACCAATGCATCCGAGCCCATATGCATTTCTTGGTGTAATTTCTTTAATACAAATTCCATTGTCCTTTCGGTGATTAGAAGTTGTTTCAAAGGTGTCATCCACCATCCCTGTTCATTTTTAATGCAATCCAATTTTTCAGCTAATTGGTCTTCCTTTTCAGTGTATTGTGGTGGAGTTAGATCTAGATGACATCCTGGGATTAAAGCTCCTTCCACATTTGACCTTTTCAGAGCTGCTGCTTTTGCAGCTATATCCGCTTTCCAATTTCCCTTAATTATATCACTGTTCCCTTTTTGGTGTGCCCTCCAATGAATTATTGCAACTTTCTTTAGCTGTAATACAGCTCGTAACAATTTCATAATCTCAGTTCCATATTTAACAGGAGTTCCTTGTGAGTTTAAAAGTCCCCTTTCTTTCCAAATTGCCCCATGAGCATGGGCAACTCCAAAAGCATGTTTCGAATCTGTGAAAATATTAGCCTTCTTCCTGGTCCTTATTTCTAGAGCTCGACTTAGAGCAATCAATTCCGCCTTCTGGGCTGAAGTATTATAAGGCAAAGATTCGGCTTCCAAAACATGGTCTCTGGTCACTATTGCATATCCAGCACATCGCTTTCCTCCAGACATGAAACTGCTTCCATCTGTATATAATTCTAAATCAAAATCAGAAAGAGGAGTATCCTGTAAATCCGGTCGGCTGGAATAAACTTGTTCGATTGTTGTCAGACAATCATGTTGTAATTCATCTTGTTCTGAGATCGGTAGCAAAGTCGCAGGATTTAAAGTGACAGATATTGAAAGGGTAACGTCATCCTGCTCCAGCAGAACAGCCTGGTATTTGGCCAGTCTGCTAGGAGAAATCCAATGGTGCCCCTTGTTTACTAGGAGAGAGATCACAGCATGGGGTACAAACACGGTCATGGGTTGTCCCAGGGTCAGTTTCCTGGCCTCTTCAATTAAAATCACTGCTGCAGCAACAGGTCTCAGACAAGCAGGCCATCCTTTACTGACTTCATCTAATTGTTTAGAGAAATACCCCACAGGTCTCTTCCAGCTTCCCAACATTTGAGTTAGGACCCCTAAAGCCACCTGTTGCCTCTCATGCACATACAGCTGAAAAGGTCAAAACCCTTTTGACACTCAGCAGTCCATTCAAATAGTCCCTCTGGACCCTTGATGGCAGCATATAGTGGTTTAGCGATCAGTCCAAAATTAGGAATCCACCACCAACACCATCCGGACATACCCAAGAATCCTCTCAGTTGTTTTTTTGATGTAGGTACAGCAATTCTACAAATTGCCTCCTTCCACTCTGTGCTCAGTTTCCTCTGTCCCTGCGTGATTTCAAATCCCAGGTATCGAACTCTATCTTTTGCTATTTGTGGCTTTTTTTTTTTTTTCAGAGACGCGATATCCTGCAAGTCCTAAACAGTTCAGCAAACTAATTGTAGCTTCAAAACATTCACTGTAATTGCTTGAGCCAATTAATAAATCATCAACATATTGCAACAAGGTTATGTGTCCATTATTACCTTGCCATTGTTCCAATTCTTTTGCCAATACATTGCCAAATAACGTTGGGCTATTTTTGAATCCTCGTAGTAGTACAGTCCAACATAGTTGAGTCTTTCGTCCTGTGGTCGGGCTTTCCCATTTGAAAGCAAAGATGAGCTGACTCTGTTCATCCACCGGAATGCAAAAGAAAGCATCTTTTAAATCCAGAACTGTAAAATACATATTATTTTCAGGGATGGAAGCAAGTAACGTATACGGGTTTGGCACCACAGGGTGGACATTGACTGTTCAAGTGTTAATTTCCCACAAGTCCTGTACCAACCCATATTCTGGAGAATTAGGCTTTCTTACTGGCAAAATGGGAGTATTACATTCCGATTGACACTCCCGTAATAGCCCATGTTCTAAAAAGGAGTTAATGAGTGGTTCCAGTCCTTTCCGTGCCTCTAATCTGATAGGATATTGTTTCTTTCTTACCAGTTGGGCTCCAGTTTTCAAGTCAGTTTTGATTGGGGTAACACCTTTTGTGCATCCCGGTTTCCCCGATGCCCATGTCAGCGGTATCACTGCATTCAATACTTCTTCAGGAATGTCTGTATTTTCATCCTTTTCACCTTGAGTCAGCAGACACATTTGTGCTTTCCAGGCATTTTCTGGGGGAATGTGCAGCTGTACCAAATTTTCAGAAAAAGTTATTTGTGCATTCAATTTGCATAGCAAATCTCACCCCAACAATGGCAAGGGGCACTCTGGCATATAAAGAAATGAATGAGTTACCATAGCATTTCCAATAGTACACTCCATTGGTTGTAAAAATGACCTTAGAGTCTTTTTCCCAGTGGCACCAATTACACTAGTCTTAATTTTACTTAAAGGCCCTTCAGTAAGTACTGAGTGAGTTGCTCCACTATCTATTAAAAAATCTATTGTTTCATTCCCCAGCTTTACTGGAACCAGAGGATCGGCTGGGGAAACTTTAATAAATTCCTCTGGTCCCCTTCAATCCAATCCTATCTCTGCCAATACCTCGGCAGCTGCCTCTGTTTCACTTTTCTCTGTGGACAATCTTTTTTCCAGTGTCCCTCTCGCTTACAATATGCACACTGATTTGCTCCTAAAGGAGTATTAATTTGACTTTCCCCAGTATTTCTACGATTTCCTCCTCTACCTCAAAATCTCCTCTAAAATTTCCTCTGCCTCTTCCTCTGCCTCTTCCTTGTCCTTCTGACAAGGCAGCCAACAAGGAAGCTTGTAACTTTGATTTCTTTTGGTTTTCCTTTTCCTCTACTTCATCCCAGTTATTATAAACTTTGTAAGCAATTGATAACAACTGGGATATTGTCATACCATCAGCACCATCCACTTTCTGTAATTGCTTTCTAATGTTGGGTGCTGCCTGACCAATAAACAGCACATTAAGAAATCTAGAATTATTCTCATCCTCGGGGTCCAAATTAGTCCACTTCTGAGCTGCTTCACATAATTTTTCATAGAAGACAGATGGGGGTTCTTTATCTCCCTGTTGTATTTCATACAGTTTTGCCCAATTCTGTGGTTTCTGGATTCCATGCTGGATTCCATATAGAATAAATTTTTGGTATTCTTTTATTCTCTGTAACCCTCCACCAGTATTTGGATCCCACCAGGATCCCCCCCCCTTGGGAGATAGGTGTCTATGTTAGGCACTCCCCCATGTTCCTGGGTTACTCCTTCTTTAGCCTTTTCTACAACTGTTCTTCTTTCCTCTGTAGTAAACAAATATTCCAAAAGAGCTTGAATGTCACCCCAATTAGGATTCCTCATCATTTTCCTCTGTACCATTCCTTTTTGTTTTACAGCTTGTACAACAAGAATTGCTACTCTTTGTCTTGACCAAATAGACACCATTTTGATATTCAGAATCCACAAGTCCACAATTTTTTCTAACTTCCCAATTGTTTCTTAAGGCAAAGAACAAATCTACATAAGGTATTTCATCTCATTTTCCAGTCCTTCGACGGATTAACATCAACTGTAATATAGTATTGTACTTAATAGATCTATTTTCAGGCCATTTTTCACCATCATCCAATGGATATTGTGGCCAGCATTGATTACAATATCGTTTTAATTTATCCTTTGTCATGGGGTCCCCTCCAAACTTATTCCAATTTTTCAGGATGCATCCTAAGGGAGAACAAGGGGGAGTCTCTTGAGAAGTAGCACTGCCCATATCAGTACCGAAAAAGCCTAATCCGACGTTTCCCACACTATTCACAGACCCAGAACAGAATGGGGGACGTCTCCCACCATTAAAACAGAGTGTAGAAACAGTATGCTACTGCTGTGTACCTCTCTTTGATGCGCCTTACGCAGAGCCCGGATGGGACAAAATGTCCCCAGATGCAGGCTACTTCCCAAAAGGACTTTTCCTTTTCCCCTTGATCAGAAAATACCTCTTTTCCAATAGCGTTGCACCGTTGTGTCGCTTACCGCCCGAGTGCAGGAGAGGAGCCAATGGAGTCCCTGATCAACAGGTCGGTGTGCGCTGGAGTCCACTCAGTTCTTCTCCCCGCGTCAGGTAGGGGCAAGGCTGTCAGCGCAGTCCCATCTGGATTGCCAAAATGTTGTCCCAAAAATCAGGGTTCATTTACCCGGTGTGCAAAATGCCAATATACACACAGAGCAGAGGTATTTTATTGCATATTTGCGCAGATATGGGTGCCTGTCCCAAGACAGCACACCAAGCTTTCAAATTAACATTTATACACAAAGCATTAACGTATCCAACTTCCTAATACATATGCAGTATTCTTCTATTAAATGATTGGTTAAAATCTCTTCACCCAGCATGTAAATTAGTACGCATGCTTAGTTGTTCTTCTTCAACCTCATCATTTGAGTCGGTGGTATAATTGGGGTAGGTGGTCCGTGAGTTGGTGGTCGTGATCTCCCCCTGCCGGAATTACCTTTCCCCTAGTTTCCTACTTTTTTGGCAGATCCAAGCAGTTCTTCATGGTTTACTAACTGGGCTAGTAATACATCAATTACACTTCTGCTTTTGACAGCCACATCCTGCTTATTAGACAAAGGTACATTGTGTAAGTTCCTATGGAGTTAGGGTAAGGCTCTACAGTGGATTTCTATAGCAGCATCATTCATTATGTGAACTGTATACTTACATTTGATTATTACAACATTATCATTCGATATTGTCAGTGGAATGTGAAAATAAGTATTCTTTTGTTCTGTCTGGACACATGCCTTCTGTTGCTGACAGTAACTAGACATGCATTTGACAAAGTTCGTTACATTGCTATGAAAGCTTGCAAAGAAGCAGACAGACACTTCTAAAGAAGAGGGCACGGTCTTTTATTTGCAACTAATGCTTTTGCTGATCTCCTCCAGCCAAACAGAAATTTGATTGAAGTCTTATTTAGGCTTTATACTATACCAACAAATGAACCAACTAGACTAGGCTCAAAAGCACTAAAAATCTAAACGAGGTCATCCTGAATATGGGTTCAAAATAAACTGCAAGTCAGAGACCGCAGTGAGGACAGAACATCAGATATCAAAAGACAGTTCAGAACAGAGCTCACAACGTTGTTACATTAGCTGGTGAGGAAATTAAGCACAGAACAAAATTTATAAAACATTGGTAGCCTTTACTATATGAGGTGGCCATTCAAGAGATTGTGGGCACTGTTGTATTCGTACCTCATCTTCCCAAGTTGTTTGTATATCACTTACCAGAGGATACTACTCATTTCATTTTTTCTTTTAACTGGCTTTATATGGACAAACTTCCCTTGATTTTTCACTGTGGGAGTGATAACAATTCTTGGAACTAACCCAGAAAATATGACCCAGTGTTGTAATACTACTGCTCCCACTACTGCTATGTAAAACTGACTGCAGCTAAGCAATTCTCTATGCCACTGCCTTGAAAAAAATCAGTGGTGTGCAAAGTAATTTGTATATGATTCAAAAAATTCTGTCAGACTCTTCCTATGTGTTATAAAATATTTTTTTTCTTTTTAAATTAATTTTTAATCCAATGAAATGGGTCATATGCAGATACAGCCTTGCAAGCAATTATTGTGTCTTCTGCTGAACTAGACCATACTGGACTTATCTCAGTACCAGAAAGATATCAGCCTAGATAGCTAAGAAACTGGGTATCCAACATGCATAACCATCAGCAATGCAAGATCATATTAATCAAAATGATGGTGTCATGACCTAAAGGGTTACCCAGCCTGCAGGTAGTGGGTTCACAGGATTCCGTAATACACAAGGACACAGAGGCTTTATTCTCTAAATTTCTCTACTTTATTACAGATTACCAAAAATCACCACTAGCAAGTATACCTATGATTAATAAAGTGAACACACACACATATAAAAAGCTATTACAAGTTATTATCAGCAATCAATAGTAGCAGCAAGTATATATTACAGGTTACTACAAAATTACCACTAGTAAAGCAGCAAATATATATTTCAACAGTAGCAGCAATCAATAGTAGCAGCAAACATCAATAATATAGCAGCAAATATACTTATTACAGAATACTTCTATGCATATATATGGATGTTCATAATATTACTGGTATGAAGCGTATCAGACCGATCCCAGAAGTGGGGCCAAACCGATCCCAGCAGTGGGACCCTAATCAAACCGACCCCAGAAGTGAGTCCAGAAGGAGGACCAATAAAATAACATATATATATTATTCTAAATACTGTACCGGTACAGTGCTCACCAAATCACTCCCAGGAGTGGGGCCTCGAAATTGCTCCCAAGAGTGGGGTCTCGAAATCAATGACAGACAAAGTCTCACTTCAAAGATGATCCATGTCACAGAGTTTGGAGTCAGCCAGGCATCTCTGGCGATGGTCCAATAGCTTGCTTAGGAGATCTCATAGAAAAGTTTGTGCAGGGAGTTCAACCTGTTAAGGAAAAGGAAAAGTATGTGTAGCACAAAAAGTTCTCAGAGAGAGAGAAGCTCCATTTTGAGTAAAAATTAAGTCATTTTTAGATCATAGAGACATAAGAGGGCGTAGGACACCACCATTTCGAGCAGCCAATAGATGCTGTTAATTTCTGGGTTTCACCTGGACAGCCAATAGATGATGATGTTTTCTATTCTCTCAGACCAATTTTTATTTTTCCAGACTGTTTTCCTGTTCTTGCAGTTGAACAGCCAATGGCAGTTACCGATTCTTACTTTCTCAGGATGTTTTCCCCTTTTTCCAGGCTATTTTTCACCTTTTCAGATGATAAGTTGCCATTACAGTTCCTTGTTTTTGTGCTTATCAATGGTATCTCAGGATGTCTCTGGTTTCTAGGTACCCAGAGTACAGCATTCAAAGATGCCAGCTGCACTTCTCAAGGACGCTTCTGGTTCACAGGCCTAGTTCCCAGGCTAATAGGTCCCAGGCTGGCAGGCATTTTCTCTGTCAGTATTTTTCAGCAGACATCTTCTTCTGTTCAGTATTTTTCCCCTTCTAACCAGGTCGCCTATATGGCTGCTCACATCAGATGGGCAACAAATGCATGTGAAGAATCAGTCAAAAAGAATAGGGAGAGTGGTATAATATCCAATTGTAGGTATTTGCATACATTTCCATACTATTATTTTTGATCACTTAAATATGACAGTCTCACAGCACTTCTGTGAGGATAAATATCACTAGAAGTAACAGCTGCAAAACATACCAGAAATAATATACCAAGATCTCACAAAAAGTCTATGGCAAAAGAGTAAATTGGCAGAACTTCGACAGCCAAGATTTGAGACCTTAACATTAGACAACCCCTCCTCTTATTGTATTTCCAGACAGTGGGAAAAACAGCTTGGCCCATCTTGGATCTAGGAAAAGGGGACTAGAGCAATGGAGTTGCAAGAGTGGACTTTGCCTGGGATATGAGGCAAGCAATATATGGGATGTAGAGATGGCCAAGTAGATTGTTTACATCTGTCCAAAATGTCTTAATTATATGCCTTTTTAATGATGTTCCATTTGCAGCAATTACTCTCTGATAACTAGGTAAAAAATTGCTGTCTCTCCAACCCCCATCCCCAACAGTTTTCCCTGGTTTTTAATCAAACATCTTTTTATCTAGATTCAGAATATTATTTTGAGAAATTATCAATAGCTAAACAAAATACCTTAGGAAAAGCAAACAGAAATGTTAAGGGGTGTTAGGAGTGGCCGCTGCCTGCAGCAGGTCTGGCCCAGGACTCCCTCCTGCACAGCTGCTGGAGCCCAGCCTGGTGTGCTGGGGACCCCAGCGGTCTCTGGCCTGGGCTGAGGGACACGGCTGCTGCTTTTCCATTTGCAGGTTCAACCAGCAGCAAAGCTGAGCACGTATCCCAGAAACACACACACACAGAACACACACAGGACACTGATGTTACAGGTTACACAGATTGCCACAGACAAGGTGCTGCCTTCAACAGCACCTACATATAGGACTCACATAAAACATAAGTATAGAGAGTCAAGTCCCCTTCCTCCTCTTTGGGTGGTAGAGATAGAAGGTCACTAGTGAAGGTATACACACGACACTCTCTAGATTCATAAACACATGCACATTCATGGATCCCTCGTGTACCGGCATGGCACCCTCTGTCTACCTGGCACCGCTTCCCAGATCCCAGGCCCTTACCCACTTCACAGGTCCCCTACTCACCAGCTAGTCCAGCTTGATGCTTGCTAGCAAACACACACACACTCACACACTCATCCCACAGGTACTCCACATTCGCAGGTCCCCCCAGGTACCAGCATGGACCCTTGTCCACCTGATACCCCAGCCCAGACCCAGGGGCTCATACTCACCGGCTAGTCCAGCTTGAAGTTTGCTAGCCATAACACACTCACACCCCACACACACACCCAGTTGGGGGAAGATACAGACACTCAGCCCCCCGCCAGCAGCCAGCACCAGGCACACAGGCTGTGATCTGTGGTCCCACTCCAGCCGCTGGTGCTGAGCCCCTCACTCACCTCACTCACACTGGTCTCTCCCAGTAGCTGGTTTTCAGGACACACACCATTCCCACCCCAGTGGCTCGTGGCCAAGGCCTTCACCTTCTCTAGTCTCTGACACAATGTGCCAGGGGCATCTACTCCCTGACTCCAGTAGCTGGCTGGTCTGACTCCAGTAGCTGGCACCAAATCCACTCACACAGTTCTCACCAGTAGCTGACACTTAGTCTTTGCAGTACACATACACATGGGATAGAGAGTGAGATTATGCAGAGAGATCGTTAAGAAAATATTTAATAAGAAGATATAAGAAGGTAGGACAGAATGCAGTGATCAGGTACAGAGCTCAGACAGACAGACAAGCATACTGACCAGCCCCATTTTACATGTGACTGGCCACTTTTATACCCTTTTCTGTCTACCGCCTCTTTGTTCCTCCCTGCTCTCCCTTCCCCTGCACATTGCCTCATCAACTGGAATAGTTCCACTGACCCCCCCTTCCAACATCCTGGACTCTCAGGTTTACAGCCTTATCAGTTGCAAAGTCGTGGTTTGCCTGCAGTTTCTTGATAGCCCATCAATTAGTGTGACTGACCAGGTTTGTTTCTGGTTATTAGCTTTGTTAACACTAATTGGTCAGGTTTTATGACTCTGTATGTTTGCCTCCCTCCCTTTCCTCATCATCCCATCTTGGCAAGGTCCTTAGTCAGATAATCTTACTGAAAAATAATCATTCTCACACTCCACATATCCTTACCAATTAGTGTGTCTGACTAGGTTTGTTTTTATCACTACCTCCCTTACCATTTGTCAGTCAGGTTTGTGTCTCTGTATGTTCTTGTTTATGGCTCCTTTGGACAGATGATACCCTTAAAGGAGCAGGCACTCTCTTTCCACATACCCTCATAGAAACAGCTTGGGACTGGGCAGGTTTTGCTCAGTTACTTTCCTGTTGTCTTTCTTGTTATATTTCATTAAATAGCAGAACCATCAAAGTTATCTTTTTCTGCTTACAAGATGTAAAATTCTTTATTGAAGCTGTTTAGAGATTCAAACATCTTTTCTGCCAAATCCCAAAGCCTTCCATTTATATTCTTAACTCCTGGAGGCAAAAGAAATACCAGATACATATCACGTATTGCCAGATGCTAAAGTTAAAAGCTAAAACATGGAGCTTCCAGGATGACTTCAGATACACAGCAGAGAGAATCCCACCCTGATATAGAATAGACTAAAGGCCATATCCACAGCTTATGCAAACCATCCTACATGAGTGGAGGCCAAAACCTATGGTTGCAAAATTTCCATTAAGTTCAGTGTTTCAGAATCCATTTCTTATTTCAGTTTTCCAGTAACTTCATTTAAGAAGTAAAAAATAATTCCCACAATCACACTAATGGAAACCATGTCTGATTCATAGAATGTTGCCCTTGAAAGTATCCTGGAGTTTTCTTGTTTCATTTTTAGTGGAATACAAATTGAAACACAGAAATTACAAATGACAATTAAAATTTCTAGAACAATTAGAATACTTAATATTTGAGAAAATGCTGATTTTTCTTCTATTTTTTCCCAGGGGTTACTGCAATTTTTCCTTCCACGCAAAAATGAAAATCACAACTTGAACAAATAACCTGTCCAGCATTAGCTATGAAATTATGGAGTAAAATATAATTTCTGTTCAGTTGCACTCACACTAGCAAATATAGTGCTTATTTTTCAGCACTAGCAAGGATGTGAATACTAAAGTAGGCAGAATACTACCTTGTCATGAAGCCATTAGTGTCTCAGAAGATTTATTAGTGCTAATGTATATGCTGTGGCCTGCAGACTACTACAGCCAAAGTGTTTCCAGAATTTCCCTGAGGAACGATAAGCTTTCCCTCTCTGCAGACTGCCAGTAAAGAGAATTTGCTCAAATAATTGTAGCCCAATTAACATTTGAAAATTTCAGATGGAAACTATAGGGAACAAATGAAGGACAAACATTCTTTCAGTTCAGTTCACATTCATAAATTGCTCATTTGGTTTCCATTGGTAAGGAAAAATGACAAATGTTCTGCTAAATCAACAGAGATGTCCTGCTTACATAGATCAAGATGGTGTTGTGGCTGGCACTGGGCACTCCATCTCATTACGCTATCCTCTTTCCAATTTTCTTCTGGGCTGTACTTATACAGAACAGGGTTTGAGTGTTGTCTCTCATTTTGTGGGTCAGAATTTTTATCTTTGGCAAAGTTCCCCTTCAGGCACAAGAAGAATTTTAGGCCAAATCTAATTTTGCTGCTATAAAACTGAAGGGGAAATTCAAATTGTGACTGCTCAGCAGTGATAATTTGTAACTGAGGAATGATCAGGCATGGAGGGCAAGAAGGCCCGAGTGCAGAAGGGGATAAACTGGCTGGAAGCAGGAATGCCAGAGACAGAAGGACTCCTTGCAAGGGAGTGAAGTTTCCCTTGGTGATGAGATAAGAAAAAGCCGCAGCATTGTCTTGTAGCCATCCTGGAATGCGAGTGCTCAGGGGCCACCTTTGGGCAGCAGAGCTGGGCTGGGGGATGGACCCAAGACCCAGGCTAAGGTGTCCCATGCAACTGCTCACGGGATTGGTGCTGGTGCAAGTGTATATAAGGAATCTGCTTGTGATGCATCTTTGCAGACTCCACTTATTGCAGTAGGACTCTGCCCGATGCATTGTTCATTCAGTATTTAAACACAAACGTGTTTAATTCACCTTGAGGGGTACAATAAAAATTCCCCAACAAAACCTACAGAAGGAGGCACAGGAGGAAGATGATTCAACAAGGAAGCCCTCAGCATTTCACCCCCTTCACGAGAGTATGGCTAAAGGTTGCCAGGCCACTATCTCTGTGGATATACCCATGTTTCCTTACCTATGTATGTTTTGGATGTAGTGTTTTGGACTACCTATGTTTAGAATCTGACAAGCTTGCAGGACCTGTTGGTTACTGTAATAAAATAACAAGAAGTTGCATTTCCATTGTCTCTTTGTCACAAGGTTGTTTTCATAGTGAGCAATTTCTCATTTTCATTTCAGTCTTTATTGCAAGAATTAGGATCAGAATATTAAATGTGTGAGATTACAGTAAATTATACCACTCTGACCTTCTGAGGTTCTGAAATATGATTTACTTAGCTTATTCCCATTCATTCATAGTACTGATAACATGGGAAGAATACAGCTTATGTTGAAGCTCCAAATGTAGCATTCTGGGTGGATCTGAACCCAATCATATTTTTTAATATCTTATAAGGAGATATTTTATGCTCTTTTAACATAAATATCTACAGCTGACCTGGTCACCACAGATTCTGTTTATTGTTGATAGAGAAAAATAGGCACTTTTTATCTGATCTATTTTAAACATCCACTCTGATAATTTGTGCCCTAAGTCTCCTTTTCCTATGTGAGGAGCCAGGGGCAATGGGTACAAGTTGCACCAGGAGAGAAGTTTCATCTTGATATAAGAAAGAAATTTTTTTACAGTGAGAACAATCATTCACTGGAACAACCTCCCCAGGGACCTGGTGGAGTCCCCATCACTGGAGGTTTTCAAGATGCAATTGGACAAGGTGCTAGATAATCTCATCTAGGCTACCTTTCCCATGAAAGGTTGGACCAGATGATCTTTCAAGGTCCCTTTCAACCTGGGCTGTTCTATCATTCTACGATTCTAAATATATTACACTGAAAAAGGCCTTTTGAATGGCACAGCTATAGTGCCATGACTTCAGCTTGTTCTCATATTATAACTGCCTGATTTTACCTTGTGCTTCCTTAGGGCAGAATATGCATTTTGTGTATCTAAAATCAAAACTGCATTTTAAAATCTGAAAAGAGCCACCTTTAGCAAGAGGGTCTGCTAGAAAATCATCACAGGGACGATTTATTGCCCTAAGTTTTGCATGCTGTTTAGAACCAGATGGAAAATGCACCTTGAAACATGGAAAAATAACATTTCAGAACATTTCAGAACATCAGAACATTTCATCATGTTAGAACAGGTGCACAGCTGATGTGCAGAAATGGCAGGAAAAAATGGCATTGCTTATTTCTTTAGAAGTAGGTTGTGGCATTGTAATTTAAATGCTGATTACAGGCAAAACTGATGCTTGCAGATTTACTGAGACACTAATCTTTATACTAAACATAGTTATGTCACCATTCTTTGGTGTCATCTTTATTTCCCTTGGAAAGATTCATCTGTTTGGCAGATGGCTATCAAATGGGTTATCAATTTAGTGGTATTAAGAAGAGTATGTGGACTAATACTTTCCCCTTCTTCACTGAAGGTTGTTCCATGAGTTTCAGCTGTGCTAAAGGGATACCTGTGTATTTCCATCTTCATCTTTTGTGTATCAATCTTCAGCATTTTGAATATATAGTTGTGGGTTGACCCGTCTGGCAGGTAAGCCCCCACCCAGTCACTTGCTCACTCCCCCCACAGCAGGATGGGCAAAGCAGAAGAGCAGCAGGAAGAGAATCAGAAGGGCAAAAGCAGGGGGAAAAAAAAAGCAAACCTATGGGTCCAGATAAAGACAGTTTAATAAGTGAAGGGAAAATAAAAACAAACCACAAGTGATGCAAAAGCAATTACTCACCACCAGCAGACCAATGCCCAGACAGTCTCCAAGCAACAGCTCCTTTGGAAAAACTCCCTTCCCTTCCCTTCCCTTCCCTTCCCTTCCCTTCCCTTCCCTTCCCTTCCCTTCCCTTCCCTTCCCTTCCCTTCCCTTCCCTTCCCTTCCCTTCCCTTCCCTTCCCTTCCCTTCCCTTCCCTTCCCTTCCCTTCCCTTCCCTTCCCTTCCCTTCCCTTCCCTTCTATATTAAAACCACTCTGTATTTTTCTGATTGTACGAAGCGTTATTATAAGGAACAAAATTAAATTTAAGGCCTTTTTTGCAAGCCTGACGTGCTATAAAGAGGACCTTGTGTAAATGCAAACTGTCCACGCTCTATCTGCAGTCATTTATATCTGTGAAAGAAGAGCACAGAGTGGCAGTAGGATGCTACCAAGTTAAATTGATACAGTCAGTCTCTCAATCCCTGTTCAGTATTTTGTTTCCAAGGGTAAGCAGAAAAATGGGATGTAGCTTCATGGTATGTTATCTCCAGTGGCAAGTCTGTCTTAAAAAGTTTGCAACCTCTTTCTCCCTCCTGACCCTGGCTGCCCTTTCCCACATCATGTCACAATTTGACTCCCCCTTCTGTGTTGATACAAATGTTTGTGGGTCATTGCTGTAGATGGGATCACTGCACTAAGCTGACAAGAAAATGATTATTTGCTTTGATTAGTGACCCAGTTTACAGCATAGCCCCACAGACAGTTTTAGTGTTACAACTGAGAGGGCAGCAAATGGTGGTGTGAAACAGAAAATGCTGTAAACTGGCTTCCCTGATCAAGATGATCTATGCTGGATATACACTCTTAGTTGCAGTGTGAACTACCCTGGAAATCAAAGGTAGGAACTTGTGGAGATGTAATAACTCCTGCATCCATAAAAGTAAACCACAAAACAACCTGTAAAGATCTGGCTTGTCTACACTAAAAATTGTGCAGTTTACCTATATTATAGCAAGTGCTCACCCAGGGACACATTCAGACTGCATTTATGACCTTAATTCTTTTATTTCCCTAGCTTTTTGAATACTTGACTTTGCATATTTAAAATTAATGTCATTTTTTTGCAATTATTAATAAATCAGCTCTCGATATATATCCCTTTTCATATATCCATTCAAATGTTTTCCAATGTGGCTAATAAATGAAAATGAGGAAACTTAAATTTCTGAGGAAGACCTATACAGTTCCATCGGGGCTATGTTCCTGATTTGATGGCAACTGGCAGACACCTTGTTATAATTCTTTCACTGATCCTTTTTGCAAGTACTTGCAGAATCATAAACTTGAATGCTGTGTGCCCCCATTTCTCCCAAGACTTTTTTCTTTCTATTATTAAAGAAATAATATTTAATTAAGTATAGAAGACTGCTAACTGGATTTTTAGAACATGGTTATTCTTTTTTTGAGTTCTGAAAATCATGGCTTATTGGACATGGTCTAACTGTGGATTTACAGAGATGATTTGAATCTTTCCTTGCATTTCTTTTTGAATTAGAAATCTTTCCCAGGCACATAAAAACACAGGAGATAGGATTTTGTATGATGAGTGATTTTAGAATGCAGTAAAGGAAGTAAAACTAGTTCAGAAAACATGTTTTATAGACAAAGGAGTAGTGCCTAACTTGCTGTATTGGGTGTATGTGGCAAGGCTTTGGTAGCAGTGGGGCTGCAGGGGTGGCCTCTGTGAGAAGAGGTCAGGGGCTGTCCTGTGCCAGGCACAGCCAGTTCCAGCCAGCTCAGTAATGGCCCCACAGCAGGTCAAAGTTAAGCCAATGAGTGAAGTTGGTGGTACCTCTGTGAATATTTAAGAAAGGGCACAAACACCACACAGGAGAGACATGAGAAAAAATTAATTTTCCCCAGGTCAAGTCTGTTTTGCCTGTGACAGTAATTGGTAAGTGATCTTCCTGTCTTTATCTTAACCCATGAGCTTTTTCATCTTATTTTCTCCTCCTGTCCTGTTGAGAAGGGGGAGTGAGAGAGCAGCTGGGTGGCCGTCTAGCCCACCACACTTGCATAAAAATAAATGCCCCTTATAATTGTATATATAGACTTAATCTCTTTGAGTGCATTTGAAACATGAATGTTCTAACAGAAATAAGACTGAACACCTATATGCATTTTGTCTGTAAACCGAATTTCAAGTCATTCCAAGCAACACCCACAAACATTTTCAGGATTTCCAAAAAACCCTATTGCTAAAATTTGGAAATTAAAAAGTATGGCGTCCAGCATCACTGGTAAACTTCCTTATAAACTTCCTTCAGGCATCTGAATGGCAGCTCCAAAGGAAAACAAATGGTTTTCATGGTAGCGTGGCTAAGAGGATGCAGAAGTCACTCAGGACCATCTCAGAAAGGGGTATTCTGCAAAACATTACTCCTTTTTTCTTGCTAGGTCACACAGAATTCTATATGAGGAATACTGAAGAAGCTATGAAGCAATTATCTAGTTAAATATAGATCGAGATTTGTGCTTTATATGGTTTTATTTGTAACCTATTTTTTATTTGTAACCTGTTGTTTCTAATCTTGCACTTCTAAACTTAACCTTCTGTCTTGTTGAATAAATTTTTGCTTTGTTTTACCATTAAGCTTGTATGTTGTTATAGAAGCAAGGTGAATTGGGGTGTCCTGGTTTCGGCTGGGATAGAGTTGATTTCCTTCCTAGTGGCTGGTGTAGTGCTGTGTTTTGGGTTTTAGTATGAGAATAATATTGATAACACGCTGATGTTTTGGCTGTTGCTAAGCGGTATTTACACTGGTCAAGGACTTTTTTTTCAGCTCCCCATGCTCTGCCAGGTGCCCAAGAAGCTGGGAGGGGACACAGCCAGGATTGTTGATCCAAACTGACCAAAGGGCTATTCCATACCATATGATGTATATGTATATCAGTATATAAAGCTGGGGAAGCAGAAGGAAGGGGGGGACATTCGGAGTGATGGTGTTTGTCTTCCCAAGTAACCATTACGCGTGAGGGAGCCCTGCTTTCCTGGAGATGGCTGAACACCTGCCTGCCCATGGGAAGTAGTGAATGAATTCCTTGCTTTGCTTTGCTTGCGTGCGCGGCTTTTGCTTTCCCTATTAAACTGTCCTTATCTCAACCCACGAGTGTTCTCACTTTTACTCTTCCAATTCTCTTCCCCATCCCACCGCGGGGGGGGGGGGGGGGGGGGGAGTGAGGCGAGCGGCTGCGTGGTGCTTAGTTGTGTGGCACGGCAGTTTGTGCGGAAGAGTGCACAGGAAGGGTGCTGTAGCTCTGCCAGCTTGACCAGGGAGCAATGGTATCCACCCGGCAGAAGGCCATGGCCTCTCTAAACCCTGCACCCACCACGGCTGACACAGCTTCCCAGACAGAGCTCTGATGGGAACATGCTGCCACCCAGGTGTCAGGCTGCAGGGTGTGCCCTACTCTTATGCCAGTACCAAAAGGCAGTAGTGAGCACACCTGTGGGAGGTGTGCTCAGGTAGAGGAGCTCCTCACCTTAGTGACAGAGCTCTGGGAGGAGGTGAGTAGGTTGAGGAGTATCAGGGAGTCTGAGAGAGAGATAGACTACTGGAACCACACCCTACCTTCCCTGGGACAGACCTGTCAGGCAGACAGAATGCATGATATGGAGGATTCCCTATCCTCTCTTCACCTGGTAGAATGCAGTGACTTAAGGGGTAGGGGGAAATGGCAACAAGTTCCTGCCTGGCACAGCAGGCGCATCTCCTCCATGACTACCTCACCTTCCCAGGTGCGCCTGCATAATAGCTATGAAGCTCTAAGTGGAACCGAACAATGACGAGGATGATGGTTCATCTAGGTTGGAGGTGTCGCCAAGGTTAAGTCGGCCTACGCCCTGCATCAAAACCGCTTCCATAAAGAAAAAAAGATGGGTTATTGTCATAGGAGACTCAGAATCACAGAATCGTATAGGTTGGAAAAGACCTTTAAGATCATCAAGTCCAACCGTAAACCTAACACTACCAAGACCACCACTATACCATGTCCCTAAGCACCTCATCCAAACGTCCTTTAAATAGCTCCAGGGATGGCGACTCAACCACTTCCTGGGGCAGCCTGTTCCAATGCTTGATAACCCTTTCAGTGATGTAACATTTCCTAATATCCAGTCTAAACCTCCCCTGGCGCAACTTGAGGCCATTTCCTCTTGTCCTATCACTTGTTACCTGGGAGAAGAGACCAACCCCCACCTCTCTACAACCTCCTTTCAGGTAGTTGTAGAGAGCGATAAGGTCTCCCCTCAGCCTCCTTTTCTCCAGGCTAAACAACCCCAGTTCCCTCAGCCACTCCTCATAAGACTTCTGCTCCAGACCCTTCACCAGCTTCGTTGCCCTTCTCTGGACATGCTCCAGCACCTCAATGTCTCTCTTGTAGTGGGGGGCCCAAAACCGAACACAGTATTCAAGGTACGGCCTCACCAGTGCCGAGTACAGAGGCACAATCACTTCCCTAGTCCTGCTGGCCACGCTATTTTTGATACAAGCCAGGATGCCATTGGCTTTCTTGGCCACCTGGGCACACTGCTGGCTCATATTCAGGCGGCTGTCAACCAACACCCCCAGGTCCTTCTCTGCCTGGCAGCTTTCCAGCCACTCTTCCCCAAGCCTGTAGCGTTGCATGGGGTTGCTGTGGCCCAAGTGCAGGACCTTGCACTTGGCCTTGTTAAACCTCATACAATTGACCTCGGCCCATCCATCCAGCCTGTCCAGGTCCCTCTGCAGAGCCTTCCTACCCTCCAGCAGATCAACACTCCCACACAACTTGGTGTCATCTGCAAACTTACTGAGGGTGCACTCGATCCCTTTTTCCAGATCATTGATACAGATATTAAACAGAACTCACCCCAGCACAGAGCCCTGGGGAACACCGCTTGTGACCGGCCGCCAACTGGAGTAAACTCCATTCACCACCACTCTTTGGGCCCGGCCATCCAGCCAGTTCTTTACCCAGAGAAGAGTACGCCCGTCCAAGCCATGAGCAGCCAGGTTCTCCAGGAGAATGCTGTGGGAAACTGTGTCAAAGGCTTTACTGAAGTCTAGATAGACAACATCCACAGCCTTCTCCTCATCTACTAGGCGGGTCACCTTGTCGTAGAAGGAGATCAGGTTGGTCAAGTAGGACCTGCCTTTCCTGAACCCATGCTGGCTGGGCTTGATCCCTTGGTTATTCTCTACATGCCGTGTGATGGCACTCAGGATGACCTGCTCCATCAGCTTCCCCGGCACCAAGGTCAGGCTGACAGGCCTGTAGTTCCCCGGGTCCTCCTTCCGGCCCTTCTTGAAGATGGGTGTCACATTCACTAATCTCCAGTCAGCAGGGGCCTCCCCAGTTAGCCAGGACTGCTGGTAAATGATGGAAAGGGGCTTGGTGAGCACATCTGCCAGTTCCTTCAGTACTCTCGGGTGGATCTCATCAGGCCCCATAGACTTGTGAGTGTCTAAGTGGTGCAGCAGGTCACTAACCATCTCCCCCTGGATTATGGGGGCTCCATTCTGGTCCCCGTCCCTATCTTCCAACTCCGGGGGCTGGGTACCCAGAGAACAATTGGTCTTACTATTAAAGACTGAGGCAAAGAAGGCATTAAGTACCTCAGCCTTTTCCTCATCCTTGGTCACTGTGTTCCCTCCCCCATCTACTAGGGGCCGGAGATTCTCCTTAGCTCTCCTTTTGCTGCTAATGTATTTGAAGAAGTGTTTTTTGTTGTCTTTTACAGCAGCAGCCAGATTGAGCTCTAGCTCAGCTTTGGCCCTTCTAATTTTCTCCCTGCACAACCTTGCTACACCTTTGTAGTCCTCCTGAGTTGCCCGCCCCTTCTTCCAGAGGTCATAGACTCTCCTCTTTCTCCTCAGTTCGAGCCAGAGCTCTCTAGTCAGCCAGGCCGGTCTTCTTCCCCGCCGGCTCGTCTTTCGGCACCTGGGGACAGCCTGCTCTTGTGCCTTTAGGACTTCCTCCTTAAAGAATGTCCAGCCTTCCTGGACTCCTTTGCCCATAAGGGCTGCCTCCCAGGGGACTCTCTCGACCAGTCTCCTAAACAGGCCAAAGTCTGCCCTCCGGAAGTCTAAGGTGGCAGTTTTGCTGACCCCCCTCGCTGCTTCACCACGTATCAAAAACTCTCTCATTTTGTGATCACTCTGCCCAAGACAGCCTCCAACCATCACATGGCTCACAAGTCCTTCTCTGTTCGTGAACAACAGGTCCAGCAGGGCACCTTCCCTCATTGGCTCACTCACCAGCTGTGTCAGGAAGTTATCATCTGCCACACGCTCTAGGAACCTCCTAGACTGTTTCCTCTCTGCTGTATTGTATTTCCAGGAGACATCTGGCAGGTTGAAGTCCCCCACAAGAACAAGGGCTAGTGATCGTGAGGCTTCTCCCAGCTGCTTATAGAATAGTTCGTCAGTCTCCTCATCCTGGTTGGGTGGTCTGTAACAGACTCCCACCACAATATCTGCCTTGTTGGCCTTCCCCCTGATTCTTACCCATAGACACTCCACCCTATCATCACCATCATCGAGCTCTAAACTATCCAGACTCTCCCTGACGTACAGGGCTACCCCACCACCTCTCCTGCCTTGCCTATCCCTCCTGAAGAGTTTATAGCCATCCAGGACTCTCTCCTGAGGGGAACAGAAGGCCCAATTTGCCGACCGGACCCACTTCTTAGGGAAGTCTGCTGCCTCCCTGGGACCTGGGTTAAAGATGTGACGAGGAAACTTCCTACCCTGGTACAGCCCTCAGACTATTATCCATTATTGCTTTTTCATGTAGGCAGTGATGAAGTTGCAATAAGAAGTCCAAGAGCAATCAAAAGAGACTTCAGGGCCCTGGGACCAGGGATCAGGAGCACAAGTAGTGTTCTCCTCTATCCTCCCAGTTGCAGGGAATGATGAGGGAAGAAACAGGAAGAGCCAGCAGATCAATAACTGTCTCTGAGACTGGTGTCACCGGCAAAATTTTAGGGGTTTTTTGATCATGGGTCGGTCTACACGACACCAGGCCTGCTGGCAACAGATGGGGTACACCTGTCTCAAAGGGGGAAAAGGATCCTTGTGCAGGAGTTAGCAGGGCTCACTGAAAGAGCTTTAAACTAGATTTGAAGGGGGAAAGGGATAAAACCAGGCTCACTAGAGATAAGCCTGGGGGTGGCAGGCCAATGTTTGAGGGATGGTGTGCTAGCGAGATCCTTCGGTCTTCTCCACGATGTGCTGAGTGCACTGGAGCATATTTGAAACATCCCTGTACTAATGCGTGCAGCACCCTAGCTATCTCAGTGGAGGTAGGGGATGAAGATCCATGTGGCAGCAAAGACAAAAGGGTTGTTGATGTGTTAGAAACCACGGAAGCGCCTGACAACAGTCACATAGGAATTAGGGCTTCTCCCCCAAAAAAGGTGGCAGGATCAATAGCCCAACTGAAGTGCATCTACACTAATGCATGCAGCATGGACGACAAACAGGAGGAGCTGGAAGCCATTGTGCAGCAGGAAAACTATGATATAGTTGCAATCACAGAAACATGGTGGGATGACTCACACAAGTGGAGTGCTGCAATGGATGGCTATAAACTCTTCAGAAGGGATAGGCAAGGAAGGAGAGGCAGTGGGGTAGCCCTGTATGTTAGGGAGTGTTTTGACTGTCTAGAGCTTGACAATGATGATGAAAGGGTTGAGTGTTTATGCGTAAGAATCAGGGGAAAGGCCAACATGGCAGCTATCATGGTGGGAGTCTGTTACGGACCACCCAACCAGGATGAAGAGGCAGATGAAATATTCTATAAGCAGCTGGGAGAAGTCTCACGATCGCTAGCCCTTGTTCTCATGGGTGTCGCGGATGGAGTGAGAGTGCACTTCACTTGTAAGAGAGAAGCAAAAATATACTTTATTGGTATAGAACAGGGAGTTAACAAAGTTCAGTGCGACAGTGGTTTAACAAGATTCAGTGGCAAGGTACAATTGATTATTTACTGCATAGAGGACAGGGTCAGACAAAACTGTCAGGGAGACACTAAATGGCACTGTTTGAGCAGGGGGGTTTGACTAGATGACCTCCAAAGCTCCCTTCCAACCTCAACCATTCTGTGATTCTGTGACTTGGGAATGGTTGTGGGGGTCAGTGAAAACACAACACCCCTCCCCATTTGATTGGAATGACAGAATGGTGACATGGAAGCATATAGATGTGGGAGCGGGGGGGCAATATTTGAGAGAATTGGCTATTCAACAAGGTGTTTACAACCCTGCCTTCGCTAGCCCCGACTCAAAGGTATTTACCTCAGGAATGCAATCCAGACTCTTAGTCAGGGCACCTTTTTGTCTTAAAGGGAACATCATATCGATCCTGGGAGGTGCCCAGGGGACAGCAGTTTGTGATGCAATTCTAGCGCTGGGGCAGTTAAGAGAATACCAAGCCAAAAGGGAAGAGAGGACATTACCCTTTGTGGATAAACTGCAAAAGAAAAAAGTTACCTGAAAGGAGATGTTATTATTATTAGGTTACTTTAGTTACACATTATTATTAGGTTACTTCATCCACAAACAAAATATATTGATGGATTTCCTCTTACTGATTAGGCTATTGAAAAAAAAATGGGTTTTCACTGTGAAATCGCCTACCTTCTTGTGAAAATAAATAGGTCCACATTATTATATGTGTAATCCAGCAAATTTGGGCACCCACTACAGAAACTTCAATTAAGTGGAGATATACTCAGGGTGTCTCAGGCATGTCAGATGAGTTAAAATGTTTGCAACTACATTAGCTTTGAAGTAACCCATTATGGCCCAGTGTCTTTCTGTTATCCATGAAGGTCTTACATGAGTTTCATTCTATCAAACTAAATTATTATTCCAGAGATGTTATTTGTAGGTTTTGACCTAAGAGCTAGACTATGGCAGTTTCCTTGTTTCCACTCCATGCTTTGATATTTTTTCTAGCAGAATGATATAATAAATTCAAAGGATGGACAATCTTACAGCAACTACTTGCATCAACTGCTATTTTCTCCAAAATGGGAATCATCCACTGCCTGGTGTACCACAATGGTTCCCACTGAATTAAAACTTCTGTTGAAATTATTACTACTCTACTAGTCTATAGGATATTCATGCCATCTCTGCTGTATCTATTTAATGAAGATTTTCGCTCCTAATATTTCAGTTCATACTATCAAATATACAGCAAAGTGGATCTATTCATTGTCTCAGCTCCGTGCTTATAGCCTAACCCTCCAAGGTGCTGATTTCAGTAGGAAGTAGTTGCAGCCAATGTGACTTTCCATTCTGGAATGCTCTCCTGTCAGATGTCTGAGCCAACCTGCCTCTCAATTTTTTTTATCTTTTAATGTCTTTGAGACATCAAGAAATACATAACAGCAAATCTGTTTATAATGACTACCTCCTGACCAGCTTTATGTTGACACAAACTGCAACAATGTCATGAGGTGAAATCTGCTTTCAAAAAGAGAATTTGTGTACCATCTATATTTAAAAACACCAACCAACCAACCAAAAACATACACAGGTTTTAAACTGGACTTGGGCTTTGGGCTTGCTATCTGTCTAGAAAATTCATTTATCCCCAAACTCATGTTTACTACTGTATGATATACTAATTAAAATAGCAGATGGGAATTTACATTAGCTAAGCTGTTCCAGAGGTCCTTGTTCTTTATATTTTTATAGCTGTGTTTCTTTGAGTAATGAATTATCCCATTCTGAAACACCTCCTCAATCAGAAAGTTCCTCAGCATATGCAGATTACAAGCCCCATACACACAGAGATGGACATAGCCAGATGAGCATGTAAATCCCAGTTTCTCTGAAATAGCTAGAGCTATGTTGGAGAACAATGCAAAACTGATAAAACTAATGGACAATTTTAATAACCATTCAAATGTTGAATAAATAGGAATTGAGATCAAAGCCAAACATTGTCTCATGATCATTGTTTGTTTCACAGAGCAAAAGCACTCATGATGAAGCTCAAAAAATAAGGTTTTGTGTGATGAAGTTCTGTAGTTGCAAGAAAGACAGCCAAGAGATACCAGACTGACTCATGCATGGATGAACAATTTGCTTTGCTTAATCCAAGGACTAGGGGAGGATGGAAGCAGGCTAAAGGAGTAGTATAGCATTGATCAGGCAACATGGAAATGTGACTATAAACCAACTTTACTGAATTTAAGAAAGCATGGCCATTATTCTATCTGCAGCAACAGACCTAAATTCAAAAGCATTTTTATGGTAACTATTTTCTTCATATTTGCAGACACATGGCATCAGACTAATAAAAAAATAATGTTCTTCATTAAGGTACTGTGAAAAGACTTCAGCTATATATAGCCATGTAAGTTCAATAAGGTATAGCACCTATTTTACAACTGGCTATTTTTTTAGTTCCCTTAACATAAAGATTAAAACAATTCAGAATAATTTGGTGGTGCATATCATAGCATTATGGGTAACAAGATAAACGAACGCATGTAGGAGTCTGAAACAAGAAAATTATATTCTAGAATATCTGAAATCAAAACTTGAAGTCCCTTCCTCCTCACAGGAATTTTTTTTCTATTCTATTACACAACAAAAAGATTAAACGATGAATTCATTTTCGTTATTTAGACCATAGCATGAGAAGATTTAATTACGATATTTTAGCATAAGTAGGAATCTTGGGGTGGAAAATCCATACCCCCCCAGCTTCTTTTTTTTTCCTTCAGTCTGCATAGTTGTTTCTCTCTGTATTGGGTTTGCATGGCAAGGTTTTGGTAGTGGGGGGGCTACAGGGGTGGCTTCTGTGAGAAGCTGCTAGAAGCTTCACCTATGTCCAATAGGGTCTTATGTCCAATACCAGCTGGCTCCAAGACGGACCCGCCGCTGGCCAAGGCCGAGCCAATCAGCAATGGTGGTAGCGCCTCTGTAATAACATATTTAAGAAGGGGAAAAAGTTGCTGTGCAACAGCAACTGCAGCCGGAGAGAGGAGTGAGAATATGTCAGAGAAACAACTCTGCAGACACCAAGGTCAGTGAAGAAGGAGGGGGAGGAGGTGCTCCAGGCGCCAGAGCATATTCCCCTGCAGCCCATGGTGAAGACCATGGTGAGGCAGGCTGTCCCCCTGCAGCCCATGGAGGTTAACAGTGAAGCAGATATCCACCTGCAGTCCATGGAGGACCCCAAGCTGGAGCAGGTAGATGTGCCCGAAGGAGGCTGTGACCCCATGGAAAGGACCTACGCTGGAGCAGTTCGTGAAGAAATGCAGCCTGTGGGAAGGACTCACGTTGGAGAAGTTCATGGAGGACTGTCTCCCATGGGAGGGACCCCATGCTGCAGCAGGGGAAGAGTGTGAGGAGTCCTCCCCCTGAGGAAGGAGTGGCAGAAACAATGTGTGATGAACTGACCGCAACCCCCATTCCCCGTCCCCCTGTGCTGCTTGGGGGGAGGAGGTAGAGAATTAGGGAGTAAAGTTAAGGCCCAGGAAGAAGGGAGGGGTGGGGGGAAGGTGTTTTAAGATTTAGTTTTTATTTTCTCATTACCCTACTCTGTCGTTAATTGGTAATAAATTAAATTAATTTCCCCAAGTCGAGCCTGTTTTGCCCATGATAGTAATTGCTGAGTGATCTCCCTGTCCTTATCTTGACACACAAGCCGTTCGTTATATTTTCTCTCCCCTGTCCAGCTGAGGAGGGGGAGTAATAGAGCAGCTTTGGTGGGCACCTGGTGTCCAGCCAGGGTCAACCCAGCACATCATGTCATCAGAAGCAGTGCAGAGTATTGCTTTCCTCTGCCGGGGGGAGGATTGGATCAACAGCTCCAGGTGGGAAAGGTTACTCTTCAGACACTGGGACATCATGTTCCTGTGAAGCACATACTTAGTAAAAGCTTTCTCAATTTCATCACTCTCACAAGCGGAGTTCATCAAATCATCGATCACAACCATATTTACTTTATTAGGGGGAAAATCAATGGTTATCACTCACAGGTAAGTCCTCCACAAATTTGATAAAAGGACATTTACAGAGCATTTCCTGATGCTCAGTGGTTGCCAACAACTGTAACACCACACAATATTCTCAAGCATAACGGACAGCAAGCATTCTCCAAAAGACATTTTACAAAATAACTGTTCCCAAAGTTGCTAGGCCCCATCAGAACAGCAGAAAAAGGGTGCTTCCAGCACATGCCCAGGATCAAAAACTGTAGGGGAGGCTTTTAAATTTTTTAGTCAGTACTCTTTTGTCATAGACCACCTTCTACATCTTCCAGAGGGGCCTGGTTTCTGTTGCCCACTTCTGCTTGTTCCTGAAAATAGAGCACTGCTCTGTCATGATCTTTTTAGGGTCATCACTGTCTGGGTTTATGCCATAATCCAAGCCAAGATCCCTCAGTGCCTGAAAATTGATCTTTTCTCTTTTTTTTGTATTTAGAGTGATAACTTTAGCCTTTAAGCAACACTTTCCACCAGACTGCAAGTAGCTGTAGGGTTCGGGCCCTGATGACACAAATTCCATAATGTGCTCATATGGCAGCAACTCACTCGTCAACTTATCTTGAAAACCAGGAAGACCATTGCTGGCCTGGGTTCTGTAATAATTCACTTCCATGCCCACTATGAGTAATGCCTTAGCGTGCCCCAGAGGCACTCCAGGCACCACTGCACCTTCTTCAAAACCAGTGAGGAATAGGTAATAACCAGCTTGCAGGCTCCTGCTGCTGGGGAGCTCATCAAACAAAAGCTAACTTTGTTGTGGATTCAGCTTAATTTTTACATCCACACCATTCAACAAAAGCTTGCACTGAAAGAACAGATCGCTGTGGAGAGGTCCCAATAGTTCAATCCTCCTACTCTGGGCCGTCAGAGCCAAGCATTGTCTAAACCCCTGATTACCAACACCATCCAGCATGACTGCTTCCTGCTGCCCAGCTCTTGTCACTGCTGGTCTGTGTCAGGGACACTTCAAACAAATCCAGCTCGAATTTGGTACATTCTTCTGAACAGCCATGAACGGAAACCATCCGTTTTAAAATATATTTCCTTTTCTAGCGGTAGAACGGGACCTCTTTCTCTGGGATTTCTGTTTCTTTTGCACAGTTCAGCCTGGCTTGTTCTTTTTCTTCTTCCTGTCCTGGTCAGACTGTTGTCTGGCACCCCACTTCCTTTGTCTTTTACAGGGCTGGGGCGGACCTTCCCTCTGGGGGCGTGACATGGCTCTCTTGCTTATATTCAAAGAAAAAGCCTTAAAAGAAAGTCCCGAGACCTCTTGCTTTGATGGCACTTCCAACTTGTCCATGACAACCCTGGAAACATTTACAAACACATTTTTTATGGGCTGCATAAGCAGACAGTGAGATGGGTGGAAAACTGTCTGAACGGCTGGGCCCAGAGGGTGGTGATCAGTGACACAAAGTCTAGTTGGAGGCCAGTAAGTAGGGGTATACCCCAGGGGTCAACACTGGGTCCAATCCTGTTCAACATCTTCATTAATGATCTGGATGATGGGGCAGAGTGTACCCTCAACAAGTTTGCTGATGACCCAAAAATGGGAGGAGTGGTGGATACACCAGAGGGTCATGCTGCCATCCAGAGGGACCTGGACAGGCTGGAGAAATGGGCTGACAGGAACCTCATGCAGTTCAACAAGGGGAAGTGTCAAGTCCTGCACCTGGGGAGGAACAACCCCAGGCACCAATATATGCTGGGGGCCACCTGGCTGGCAAGCAGCTTTGCAGAAAAGGACCTGGGGGTCCTGGTGGACACCAGGTTGAACATTGGCCAGCAATGTGCCCTTGCTGCAAAGGCGGCTAATGGTATCCTGGGCTGCATTAGGCAAAATATTGCCAGAAGGTCGAGGGAGGTGATCCTTCCCCTCTCCTCAGCACTGGTGAGGCCACACCTGGAGTCCTGTGTCCAGTTCTGTGCTCCTGAGTACAAGAGACATGGACATACTGGAGGGATTCCAACAAAGGGCCACAAAGATGATTAAGGGACAGGAGGAGCATCTGTTATACAAGGAAAGGCTGAGAGAGCTGGGACTGTTTAGCCTAGAGAAGAGAAGGCTCGGGGGAATCTCATCAACTTATAGAAATATCTGAAGGGAGGGTGCAAAGAAGAAGGAGCCAGGCTCTTTTCAGTGGTGCCCAGTGGCAGGACAAGAGGCAATGGGCACAAATGGAAACACAGGAGGTTCCGCCTGAACATCAGGAAACACTTTATTACTGTTGAGGGTGACTGAGCAGTGAAGCAGGTTTCCCAGGGAGGTTGTGGAGTTCCCCTCCTTGGAGATATTAAAAAGCTGTCTGGACACAGTCCTGAGCAACCTGCTCTAAATGGCACTGTTTGAGCAGGGGGGGTTGGACTAGATGACCTCCAAAGCTCCCTTCCAACCTCAACCATTCTGTGATTCTGTGTCTTGATAGACAGGGCTTATGATCAGACTGTAATTTGGAATATGCATTCTCCAAAAACCCACAACGCCTAAGAAAGCTTGTGGGGTTTTTTTGTTAGTTGGTGGAGCTGTTATTTTACTCATCATATCCATTGGGATATGACGACGCCCACCTTGCCATTTTATTCCTAAAAACTGGATCTCCTGTGCAGGTCCTTTGACCTTACTTTGTTTTATGGCAAAACCAGCTTTCAGAAGAATCTGGATTTTTCTTTTCCCTTTCTCAAACACTTCCTCCGCTGCGTTGGCCCACACAACGATGTCATCAATATATTGCAGGTGTTCAGGCTTCACCCTGTTCCAATGCAGTCTATATCAGTCCATGGCAAATGGTAGGGCTGTGTTTCCACCCCTGGGGCAGTCGATTCCAGGTGTATTGGACACCCCTCCATGTGAAAACAAACTGTGGCCTGCACTCTGCTGCCAAAGGGATAGAGCAAAAATGCATTGGCAATATCAGTTGTGGCCTACCGCTTGGCTGCCTATGACTCCAGTTCATATTGGAGTTCTAGCATGTCCAGTACAGCAGCACTCAGCGGCAGTGTGACTTCATTCAGGCCACAATATTCCACTGTTAGCCTCCATCCACCGTCAGACTTTTGCACTGGCCGTATGGAACTATTAAATGGTGAGTGAGTCTTGCTGATCACTCCTTGGCTCTCCAGTCATCGAATCAGCTTATGGATAGGAACCAGGGAGTCTGGGTTGGTGCGATATTGTTGCCGGTGCACTGTCATGGTGGCAATTGGCACCTGCTGTTCTTTAACCCGCAGCAACCCCACAACAGAAGGATCCTCTGAGAGACAAGGCAAGCTAGACAGCTGTTTAATCTTCTCTGTACTCAAGGCAGCTATATCAAAAGCCCACTGGTACCCTTTTGGGTCTTTGAAGTACCCTCTCCTGAGGTAGTCTATGCCAAGGATACAAGGGGCCTCCGGGCCAGTTCAAATAGGTCATTTGCCACTCATTCCCAGTTAGGCTTACCTCAGCCTCCAATACAGACAACTGTTGGGATCCTCCTGTCACTCCAGAAATACAGATGGATTCTGCCCCTTTGTAACCTGATGGCATGAGATTACACTGTGCACGGGTGTCCACCAGAGCTTTATACTCCCATGGGGCTGATGTGCCAGGCCATCAAACCCACACAGTCCAGTAAACCCGTATGTCCCTTTCCTCCGCCTGGCCGGAGGCAGGGCCTCTTTATTGCTGGTCAGAGTATTCATTACTTGATTCTCATAACTGCATACCAGAAGTGCCTTCATTAGGGTCAGAAGTAAGATCAGCCATTCTACACTGTCTGGGGTATTGCCCCATAGAAACTGGAGCAGAAACTGGGGATAGGGAGGTTTCTGACTCGTTTATGATTTCAGTCCCTTCCCCCTCCTGTTCTTGTAACTGCTCTGCTGCAGAAGAGGTTGTCTCTTCTGATTCTTTCTCCTGCTCCCTCTTAGGAGAAGCTTCTTCCTCCCTTACTAAACAAGTTGACCTCTGCTTCCATTGTTTCTTCTTGATATAGTCGAGGGTTGGGTCTCTGGTTTAGCCATAGCGTCTTTTGGTATGTTTTCAGATCCTGAGACCCTCTCTTCCCCTTGAGGGTGCTGAATAGTGCTGAATAGTGCTCGGTAGGCATAGGCCAGGCCCCAGCACAGTGCGAGAAGTTGTGTCTCTTTGGAATAGCCAGGGTGAGGGCATCCTTTTTTTCAAACATTCTATCACTTCATCAGGATCCCACACTTGTTCGGGGGTGAAGTCCCAGACCATCAGAGGTGACAACCATTCTCAGTACCTGCTCATATTCTCCCACACCTTGCCACCCATAACCACACTGCCTCGGAGTATATCCCTGGGTGATATTCCTAAATAGTTGGTTAACCTTAGAAAAAGACAAAACAATATTATTGAGAAGTACCGATAGGAGTATTTTGGTTACCCAAGGATGTTCAAGATACTGAAGAGTTATTGTAACAAGGCAGAAAACACCTACCCCACAGGAGAAGAAGAGGAAGGTGCCATTCTTTGTTTCCTCTACAAATTGGCTCTCGGAGGAGAAAAGGGAAAAAGCGCAATTGTTAATTGTCTCCATGAGATGGTTCCCAAAGTACAGGGATAACAGCAATGCAAGGTCCAAATACCAGATTAGGCTCAAGACCAGTGCTTTTATCATAGTTCTCCCAGGTAAAACAAAACCAAGTGCTACACAGCACAGCAAACTGCAAAAGCCAAAAACAGCCTTTAACAAGCTTTCAAATTTGATCTACAGCAAAAAAGGGAGCATGGCATAGATCAGATAAGGGAACAAATAAACCAATGTCGAGAACAAATAAGTCAACATCACAACCAGCAACAGTTACACAGGTATAAAAATTATAAGTTCCCTCTAATATGCTCTGGTCAAATCTGTCGTTATCTCAAACCCTTCGAACCCCACGTTGAGTGCCAAAAAGGACTGTTGTGGTTTAACCCTGATAGGCAGCTAAGCACCACGCAGGTGCTTGCTCACTCCCCCCTCCCAGTGGGATGGGGGAGAGAATCGGAGGAGTAAAAGTGAGAAAACTACAGGGTTGAAATAAAGACAATTTAATAAGTAAAAAAAAAAAAAAAACCAACCCCAAAACCAATTTAAAAAGAGATGCAAAAAAAAAAACCCCAAACAATTGCTCACCACCAGCCAACCGATGCCCAGCCAGTCCCCAAGCAATGGCATCCCCGGCAAACTCCCCCCCCCTTTTTATTGCTGAACATGATGTCATATTGTGACGGTGTGCTTCCCCCGCCCCTGACCTTTATCTCCTGCAACCCTGCTTAGGTGATAACCACCAGTGGTGATTGTAATGGATGCATCTGGTCAAAGTGGATTCAGGAGACAGATAACAACACAATAGCCTAGGGCTATTGTGCAATGCACCCACCGAAGAAACTAAAACCTGTGGTCAGCATGCAAATATGACTATGGGTCAATCATCTTATCCCCCATAAATAGTGAGCAGCCCAAGAGCCCTTTGAGCTCTCCTGCACGGCAGCGGGCTGCACGCCAGGATCTCCCCTTGAGCAGGGACGCCTCTCAAGGTTACTCCTCGAGGTTGAGAGATTCCTTGCCACAACAGATCCTCCGTAAGTGACTAATAGCATGCTAAACTTTGAAATCTTAGCTAAGTGATATAAAGGATTGATTGCGTATATATATATATAATCCTTTAGACATAAACCGTTGACCAAGTCTGGGACTAGGACTGGATTTAGCCGCACCTAGACTCCTCTCTGAGAAGGAGTTTAGAAAGCAAGGGGATCCTTTTCCAAACCTCATGACTCAACGGGAGGGTCTCCCTGACAGTTTTGTCTGACCCTGTCCTCTATGCAGTAAATAATCGAGTGCACCTCGCCATCGAATCTTGTTAAAACACTGTCGCATTGAACTTTGTTAACTCCCTATTCTGTATCAATAAACTATATTTTTACTTCTCTCTAACGAGTGAAGTACACGCTCACTCCATCCGCGACACATATGGTATGGAATATCCCTTTGGTCAGTTGGGGGTCAGCTGTCCCACTTGTATCCCCTCCCAACTTCTTGTGCACCCCCAGCCTACTTGCTGGTGGAGCAGTCTGAGGAGCAGAAAAGGCCTTGACTCTGTGTAAGCACTGCTCAGCAATAACTAAAACATCCCTGTGTTATCAACACTGTTTTCAGCACAAATCCAAAACATAGCCCCATACCAGCTACTATGAAGAAAATTAACTCTGTCCCAGCCAAAACCAGTACAGGAAGGAAGGAAAGATGGAAGGAGTAAAAACGGAAGGAAGGAAGGAAGGAAGGAAGGAAGGAAGGAAGGAAGGAAGGAAGGAAGGAAGATAAATGGGAAGGGAGGAACTCGTGTGAACCTTGTGAGAAACTTGAGTGTGCCTGCTGCTGCCAGGTAAGGACAAGTTAAGGGGAGTCACAATGGTATGGGCCTGAGGAAGCTCTAGCAGCTTCTAACACACATTGTCTGCTGCCCTTGACCCAGGATACCCATACAGTTCATTACAGCTGCCCCCTATTTAAGGAGCATCAAGCACCCTTTTAGCTTCTTCTATGGACATGCCTATAAAAAAGCCAGGTGTAGAGCACCACTCTCAGAGTGCTGCTCCCAGATGCAGAAGTTTGCAACAGAGGCAACCAACAGATGCAGCAATTTGTGCAGAAGGGCACAAAACAAGGGGCATCAGCTGAATTCAAACCAGTGTAAACAGTCTCAGGTATGGTGGTGAAATGCCACAGGGCAGTTTTTCCAGGAGGTGTTGGAGCAGCTGCCCCTGCCAGGGCAGAGGCTTTGACCCAGACAGAGCTTCAGATGGTGGATGCAGCCCTCCAAGTCCCAGGCTACAGGGAGTGGGCGTCTCAACGATGCTGGGAGAGATGGCCTTCTTTCCCGTAGGAGGTACGCTGTCTTGGAGGAGCTATGTTGCCAAGTAGAGGAGTGTCGCGGATGGAGTGAGAGTGCACTTCACTCGTAAGAGAGAAGCAAAAATATACTTTATTGGTATAGAACAGGGAGTTAACAAAGTTCAATGCGACAGTGGTTTAACAAGATTCCATGGCAAGGTACACTTGATTCTTTACTGCATAGAGGACAGGGTCAGACAAAACTTTCAGGGAGACCCCCCCCGTTGAGTCATGAGGTTTGGAAAAGGATCCCCTTGCTTTCTAAACTCCTTCTCAGAGAGGAGTCTAGGTGCGGCTAAATCCAGTCCTAGTCCCAGACTTGGTCAACGGTTTATGTCTAAAGGATTATATATATATATACGCAATCAATCCTTTATATCACTTAGCTAAGATTTCAAAGTTTAGCATGCTATTAGTCACTTACCGAGGATCTGTTGTGGCAAGGAATCTCTCAACCTCGAGGAGTAACCTTGAGAGGTGTCCCTACTCAAGGGGAGATCCTGGCGTGCAGCCCGCTGCCGTGCAGGAGAGCTCAACGGGCCCTGGGCTGTCCACTGTTTAAGGAGTAAGATGATTGACTTATAGTCATATTTGCATATCAGCAAGACGTTTGGATCCCTGCTTCAGGCAGCCCTTGGCTACTTTGTTGCCATTTGTCCTCAAGGTCCAGCATAAGCTGGATGCAGCTATCGGGACGACTCCCACTGGTGGTTACTGCTTACGCGGGGGCAGGGGGGGAGCACAACGCCACACTCCACCCTGTGACTATAGTCAATTCATCTGACCTTCACAGAGTGGTGGTACGGTCACCTCTTGCCTCTGTGCCAGAAATAGTATATTGATAGTTTGTGCGCTTATAGATCCATGGTAAGTAGACAGTGAAGCACTGATATTTTTTATGCATTAATTTGTATGTTTTGGGTGATTGAAGTTGGGTTATTTGTTTTATCATGTACCAAACCTTTATATACAATATAATTATAAGCAATAGACATATTAAAGTTAGAGTTAGTAAAATCACGACTGGGTGAAGCATAAGATTAAACAGTCCCGTTGCTGTCGGTGACCATCCAAGAAGATTTTCCCACCAATGGTGTTCTCCATCCTTTCCAAGTCCTTCCACTCCTTCCAAGACATGGTGTGTCTCTTCTGCATCATGATGAACGGTTATCAGAGTTTTGTGTCCATTGTTTTGGACGCATTCCAGCAGTTGACACAGGTCATCGTGTTGTAGTAGTTTCTTCACCAATGTAAGATTCATTCCGATGGGGGTAGGCAATAAATCTTGACTCAATGTATAGTTAGATTGTAACAATTGATAAGACGTAACAGGAGCTGAATAATTGAAGTCGCATCCCATAATTTTTGTAAACTTACAAACACAAATATTTGAGCGATTGCTTGTATCTACAGTAACGTTATCTACGAATATAAAATCACAAAGGGTTCTCATACACACACACACATCCTTTTCCAATATATACAAGTACAGTTTCAGGGGCTTCATCTGGTTGTACTTCAAAATGACAAACATTTTGTTCAGTGTCAAGACAAATGTCTTGGGCTTTGATGGTGTTACTCTCACAAATAAATCCTTGTTGTTCCCGTACAACGCATGCATTAACATCAACAGTTTGCCATTTGTTTCCGTTTCGCTGGGCCCACACTCTATGTTCTAATGGATAGAGTATAGTTCCATTGTGATTTAACCCTAACGCAATGATTGGGTATATGGTGTATACCGAAGCATTGTGTATTGTTAAGACAAAAGCTGTGGCCTTATTGTTGATGGGGTCATAAGTGAAATTGGCTAAATACCACCAGGACTGGAATTCTTTCTCAAATTTAGCTGCATTATCCCAAATTACCTTTCAAATTTCAGTGGGTAAGGTGCCCTCTTCACCTTCTCTTATAATTGCTGCTACCATAGATTGCATCCACAGTTGAGCTTGGATACAACTAAGAGCTAGAGAAACATTGGTTTGGGCTACACCAAGTGCATCCACAATCAGTTGGTGGTCCCTTTCATTAATTCTTTCCCACTGAGGTAATATACCAGATAAGAGCCATTGGTTAGTTCCCAATGCTAATAGAGAAGACCGCAATGGGTGTTCTAATTTGTTTAAATCACTTGTTGTGCTCAGTTTGTTTACGAGTACTTCGGCATCTATACTATTTAAGACTCCCAATCCTGTCCCTATGATACCGGTCATATCTCTCCTTGTTCGTCTTGGAGAGGTGAGGGTTCGCCCATGTAACCATGCTAACCATCCTGCATAGGACGTACCTAGGAATGGTGAACAGGTCGGTTTGATTGCAGAGATATTACTTTGCATCAGTAGTTCTACTCGTTTTAAGAGACCATGATGGATTAAATAACACTTGTTGTTGGCCTGTATTTTTGATCACATATGGTCCAACTTCAGAAATCTGTGGGGATAGAATTTTCTTATCCTTTACAGTCAGGGCAGATGTTGTTGTACTAGGCTCAGTAATGTCTATTTTAAATTTAAAGGATAGTCCCACGCTATGGTGAGCCCAGAGGCAGGCTACAAAAACAGGTTGTACTAAGGTAAAATCGTACCAACAGTCCAATCTTTCAGAGGCGCAAAGTCTTGTATCTTTGGCTATTGGGTTTGATGTAATGTTGTACACAGAAATCTGAGGTGCCTTCTCATGGGTAGACCCATTGATCATCCGGCATCCTATTTTAATTTCCTTCCCTGCCGTTCCCCGAAGTCAGAGAACTTTATCATCAGCTTCATCTTTATCCCAGCTCCATTCGTTTTCTAAGTATGTTTCAGTTCCGTGCATGACCACGGTGGAAAGCTTTAAATCTCCCTTACTAGAGTGTATCCCCACACTTCCAGTGTACTTAACACGAGCTTGGGACCATGGCCACTCTAGGGTTCTTTGACCACAGGCTAAGAGGAACAGCATTGTTAGGGTTTGGAATAGTAACATGAACACAGCATTTCCGTCTGACATCCTGTGGGGTGCTGTAAGAGAAAATAGAGACTTGTTTCGGTGGGGAGAGTCCAAACAGGTTACCCCATTAAGAAGAAGGAAAAATCCATTGTGCACTAATTCTGTGTTTTGCACCACTGCTATCAGTAGCTTCCCAAGCAAGTGAGCCACAAGGTTTAATTAAAGCCATAGGCACAGTACCGATGGATGGTAAATTGACCATCACAGGCTGTCCTGGCTGTAATGTCATCGGATATTCTCTTTTCCTAGTAGGTGGAGCGCTAAGCTCAGTTTTTACAAAGAATGCTTGGCTTATAGGCCTTCCAGTAGGCCCGTATCGATTATTTAATTGATGGAGTACTTTGGGAAGTCTCGTATCCCATTGAGCCTTGTGTGGTTTGAGATTCCTTTTCAACAAGCCATTAGCTCTTTCTACCATCCCATTCGATTGGGGGTAGTATGGGGTGTGGAATACCCATCTAATTCCCTCTGGTTTTTCCCAGTCTTGCACTTCCTTACATGAAAAGTGTGAGCCAGTATCGCTTTGGATAACATCAGGAGTAGATAGATTCGAGAACCAAAACGATAGCCCTCGCACTGTATTTCGCCCATCGGCTTTCCAACATTTAGTCGCCATAAGCAAGCCGGAGACTACTTCCACTCCTGTGAGTATGTATCAATATCCCGCAGAGGATTTGAATGGTCCAATATAGTCAATTTGCCATGTAGACCACAAAGTTTTCCCTTTGATGTAAGGGCCATAAAAAGGCCATAAAGGCCTTGTGAAACAAGATACTTTTTGTATAAACAGCGCATGCCTTGCTAATGACTGTGCCCTTGAAGAGGAACTAAAAGACTGATAAAAGGGGAACATCCTGCCCTCGAAGGCACCAAAGACTGGGGGAGTGCCGAAGAAACATGAAGTCAGGAAAAAACTGCGGTAACTAGGGAAAAGGTAAAGGCGGCAAGGGGGAGATCGCGACCACCGACTCAATACAGGACTGAAAAGACTTGCCCCCCCACACCTGCAAGGAGCATGCGTGCTAATTTACATAGAACTAACCAATGACAAACGGAGTAGTAATTGCTAAACAATAAACATAAATTTGGGTGGGTTTTTACTAATCATGTAACAAGATAAATGTGCGGTAGTTCTTTAGTATAGTGTGTTAGCTTTGTGGAATAACCACCTAGCACCCATCTTTGCGCAAACATGCAATAAAAATACTCTGCTCTGTGTGCATATTGGCGTCTTGCACACCGGTTAAACGACCCCACGCTTGTGGGATAACAGTTTTGGCGACCCAGATGGGACTGCGCTGACAGCCTTGCCCGGTTCGTCTTGCTGCATCCGACAGGGAGAAGAGACCTGAGTGGACTCCAGCGTGCACCGACCCGTTGATCGGGGACTCCTTCAGCTCCTCTCCTGCAGTCGGGCAGTAAGAAACACAACGGTGCAATGCTACTGAAAAGAGGATGGGGTGGTTTTTTTGGAATATGGGAAAAAGGGGGTAGGGGCAAGATCTGTCGGGAAGCAGGTAGCATTTGGTAACATATGGTTCGTTTTGGGCTCTGCATAAGGCGTATCAGGAAAGATACGCGGCAGTAGCATAATTTTGTTTCTACACGTTGTTTTGGGTAATGAAGGGAGACGTCCCTCGTTTTGGTTTGTGTATGAAACGTTGGGTTAGGAAATTCTTTTTCGGTACCGATATGGGCACTGCTGCTTCCCAGGAGGCACCCCTTTGCTCTCCTCTAGGATGCATCCTGAAGAATTGGAAGAAATTTGGGGGGGATCCCATGACTAAAAATAAGCTAAAACGATATTGTAATCAATGGTGGCCACAATATCAATTGGAAGATGGTGAAAAATGGCCTGAGAATGGATCCTTGAAATATAACACTATATTGCAATTAATGTTGTTTTGTCGGAGAACTGAAAAATGGGATGAAATACCTTAGGTGGATATGTTTTTTTGCATTAAGAAATGATTGGGATGTTAGGAAGAAATGTGGCTTAGTGGATTCTAAACATCAGATTGGAATATATGTGCTAAAAGAGAAAAAGGGAAAAAGTTGTTGTATGGAACTGAAACAATCCAGAAGGAATGTATAGTACTGTGAAAACTGTAATGATGACTCCTAATCCTAACTGGGGAGATGTACAGGCTCTCCTAGAATATTTGTTTACCGCTGGGGAGAGAAGAACGATTTTAGAGAAGGCTAGAGAGGGACTGATCCAACAACAGGGGGGGTGCCTAATGCCAATATGTACCTCCCAAAAGAGGATCTGGAGTGGGATCCAAACACAAGTGAGGGATTACAGAGGGTAAAGGAATATCAGAAGTTAGTTTTGTTTGGGATTCAACATGGAGTACAAAAGCCTAAGAATTTATCTAAACTATATGAAGTAAAGCAGGGGGATAAGGAAACCCCGTTAGCCTTCTATGAGAGACTGTGTGAAGTAGCTCGAAAATGGACAGATCTGGATCCAGAAGATGATAGTAATTCAAAGTTATTTAACGTGCTGTTTATTGGTCAAGCGGCAGCAGATATAAGAAAGAAATTACAAAAGGAAGAGGGTGCAGATGTCATGACAATCTCACAGTTATTATCAATCGCATATAAGGTATATAAAGTTTCCCCAGCCGATCCTCTGGTTCCAGTCAAGCTGGGGAATGAAATAATAGATTTTTTTAATTGATAGCAGAGCCACACATTCTGTAGTAACTAGCTGTAGGGGACCCTTAAGTAGAACTAAAATAAGCGTTGTTGGTGCAACAGGGAAAAAGACTTTAAGGCCATTTTTACAACCGATGGAATGTTCAATTGGAAATACTAAATTAACTCATGAATTCATTTATATGCCAGAATGCCCCTTACCAATGCTTGGACAGGATTTACTTTGTAAACTGAATGCACAACTAACCTTTTTTGAACACTCTGTTCAGTTGCATATTCCTCCAGAGACTGCCTGGAAAGCCCAGATATGTTTGTTAACTGAGAGAGATCCTAATGAAGAAATGAATATTCCAGAGGAAGGACTGAATGTGGTCACACCTCTGGTATGGGCATTGAAGATACCTGGACGAGCGAAGAATGCGACCCTGGTAAAGACTGAACTGAATCCAGGAGCTTGTGGGATAATTGCTGGAGGTGACTTAGAAATTAAACTTATATTCACACTTTTAGGTAAGGTACAGCATTGAAGAAGATTCCCGGGTGGAATGCAGCTGACATGCAAGGCCATTCCATGGAAGTTCCCTAGGCCTGTAACCTTAGACGTCGGTGATGCCAGGGGAACTTGGCGTACTGACTCTAAGAAGGTACTGCTCGGAGGGTGGAGCAGTGTGGAGACGCCGCGGCCAGGCTCTGCAATTAAATGGGAACTCAAAGGTATTGTGTGTGACCAGTAAGCTGCACATTTGCTATCCTGGGCCAACACTGTTTCTGACAACAACATGTTTCTGACAAAATGCTGTCCTTTGATGAACTTTGCTCATTATAACATCATTATAATACCAAAACACACCTCCATCCCAAAAGCTACCCACCTCCAAGGTGCGACCATCCCTCACTGAGCTTGCGCTTTGAATTTTTCCTAGCCTATACCTTTAAAAGCAAAGCGAGAAAACTTTACACCAATCCTAAACAAAGGTATGTATGACTAGAGTCACTCAAGCTCCACCCGAAAGGTGAAAGATAGTATAAAATGGCTTAAGAGAAAGAGAATGTTAGGGAAGACACCATCGCGTACCACTCTGACCTCTGGGATCAGTCGATGGGCTGAGCCTCTCTTCCCCCCAATCGGGACACCTTTGGGTAAGATTCGAACACTTGGTTATTCCAAGTGTCTCCCCGGGAAACTTAGAAATCTCTCTAGAGTTGCTTTATTAACTTTTTAACGTGTTTGTAGCCGGCAGTGTTACTCATATTCTTGGTATTTGCATGTGCTTTGCAAACAGTAAATTTATCACCGGTAATCCAAAGAATCTGTGTATCTGTTGCTTTAATAAACTGCACTCTTCATTGATCTAGCCGTGGTAGTTATTGAACACAACCAGACTCTTTAAGTGTGGCCATGATAGTTCATGCAACATGACTAGACTGGGGGTGCAGCGCGTTTAAATTAACGCTGTCGCCTTAACTCTGATGAATGGCTGCATATACAGTCCTTAGAAAATAACCATTGACCAAGTCTGAGACTAGGACTGGACTTAGCCGCACCTAGACTCCTCTCTGAGAAGGAGTTTAGAAAGCAAGGGGGTCCTGTCTGAACCTTGTTACTCAACGGGAGGGTTCCCCCCCCCCAGCCACTCCTCAGACTCCTACGCGCCAGTAACTCTTAACGCAACAGAGCTCAGCCGGTAAGAAAGAAACGATACCCCATTAAGCTGGAGGCCCAAAAAGGATTAGAACCTATAATAAGTTCCTTTTTAGAACATGGATTGTTATGGGAGTGTCAGTTGGAATTGAATACTCCCATCCTACCTGTAAAGAAGCCCCATTCTTCTGAATATAGACTGGTACAGGACTTACAAGAAATTAATGCAAGGACAGTAGATGTCCACCCTGTAGTTCCAAATCCATATACCCTCCTTGGTACAATCCCTAACAGTAATACTTATTTCACAGTGTTAGATTTAAAGGACGCCTTCTTCTGTATACCTGTGGATGAGCAGGGCCAGGCCCTCTTCGCCTTTGAATGGGAGAATCCAACTACAGGACGAAAGACACAACTCTGCTGGACTGTCCTTCCCCAAGGATTCAAGCACAGCCCTACCTTGTTTGGTAACATACTAGCCAAAGAATTAGAACTGTGGCAAGATGATCATGATGCTGTAACATTGTTGCAATATGTTGATAATGTGCTAATTGGTTCTGACAGTTATGAGACATGCCTGGAAGCCACCATCAGTTTGCTTAACTTTCTGGGCTTGGCAGGGTATCGGGTTTCTAAGAAAAAGGCTCAGATTGGGAAAGAAAAAAGGTCCAATATATGGGGTTTGAAATCACCAAAGGACAGAGAGAATTAAGTACTGAGAGAAAAGAGGCAATTTGTAGAATTGCTGTACCTACATCAAAGAAACAATTAAGAGGATTTCTGGGAATGGCCAGATGGTGTCGCTTATGGATTCCCAATTTTGGACTAATTGCCAAACCACTGTATGCTGCTGTGAAAGGACCTGAGGGGGTTCTTGAATGGACACCTGAATGTAGGAAGAGTTTTGATGAAATTAAAAGGAAACCCATGGAGGCTTCTGCTTTGGGACTCCCAAATTTGAGGAAACCCTTCCAATTATATGTATATGAATGACAGCAAGTGGCATTAGGGGTTTTGACACAAAAAATTGGGGAGCTGTAAAAGACTGGTGGGATACTTTTCAAAGCATTTAGATGAGGTCAGTAAAGGCCAGCCCACTTGTTTGAGGGCAGTAGCGGCTACTGCAACTTTGATTGAAGAGTCTCGGAAATTGACGTTAGGCCAACTGATTACTGTATTTGTGCCTCATGCTGTGTCTTCTCTCCTTGAGAATAAAGGGCATCATTGGATCTCCCCAAGCAGGGTAGCTAAATATCAAGCGGTGCTGCTGGAACAAGATGATGTTGTAATCTCCCTGACCTCTGCTCTAAATCCTGCAACTCTGCTAATTTCTGAAAAGATGATGGAAATTCTACTCAAGAAACTGCACCAAGAAACACACTCGGGAGCAGATGCATTAGTACTAATTGCCAAAAGACACGTCATTGGGCCAAGAATGCAAAGCCTAGCAGATATAATAGTTAAAAAGTGTGCTATCTGTTGCGCCAATAACCCAAAAATTGCAAAGAAAATCATGGGAGGAGTCATAAAACAAGGAATAACTCCTGGGGAATACTGGCAAATAGATTTTACAGAATTGCCAAGGTGTAATCTGTATAAATATTTATTGGTAATGGTAGACACCTTTTCTGGTTGGCCCGAAGCTTTCCCTTGTCGCGCTAACAAGGCTAGGGAAGTGATTAAAATTTTACTGAAAGAAATTATCCCCAGATTCGGTGTTCCAGAAGGCATATCCTCTGATAATGGACCCCACTTCATTGCAGAAATAGTGCAGAGCGTTTCTAGATTTCTAGACATTAAATGGGATTTGCATACTCCTTGGAGGCCACAGTCCAGCGGCAAAGTAGAAAGAATGACTCAAACTGTAAAAAGGCAGATTTCTAAAGTGTGTCAGGGAACTCCAATGAAATGGGTAGATATTCTACCCATGCAATTAATGAGAGTATGAATTACACCCAGAGCTAGGGAAGGTGTGAGCCCATTTGAGATCCTGTATGGGAAACCATATCCAACCAATCATTTAACCACAAAGGGAGACCAAATGCATATCAAGGGACAGGCTGTAATCAAAGAGTATTTGATTTTTCTCTCGCAGAATTTATCCTCCCTGTATAGGTACCTAAACCAGAAGACTCCCATTCCCTTGGACACTCCAGTACACCCATTCCAGCCAGGAGACACGGTCTACGTACGAACCCAGAAAGATGAGCCCTTGAAAGAAAAGTGGAAAGGACCTTATACAGTGCTATTAAAAACTTATACAGTGGTAAAGGTGAATGGGATTGACTCCTGGATTCATTATACTAGAGTAAAGAAGGCACCAGACCAGGACAAGTGGACCTCTATGCCAACAGGAGAACTGAAACTCCGACTAACCAGGGACTGTCGATGAATTGTATCAAGGTTTTTCTTTTAGAAAACTATTATTGAAATTACTCCTAGGACACTCTTGGAAAGTGTTATTAATTTAGCATGGTTGCAATGAAAATTGTATCTCTGACATTGATTAACCTAGCCTTTACTTTTTGTAACAGAAATCTAGTCTTAAAACTTGTCCAATCCTTTGGAAGAATCCATAATGTCAGCAGTATAATGGCCTGTTCACCGTTACCTAAATCTGCAGCTGATCCCCTCAAATAGGGAATTTTAACTTTAGATTTAAACTGAAGCTTTCTTCAGTCCCCAAATTACCTCCTTTCAAAGTCAAATGTGGTTGTACAATCTGACAGGACAGGTAGAACTATTAGCGAATGCAACTAGAGCAGGATTACAAGATTTAAAATGCTCAATTACAGGAAACTTCAAAGATGACATTGCAGAATAGGCTAAACTTATTACATGAACACAGGGTATGTGGGTACCTAAATCTGAAAAACAAAGGTTGTTGCATCCATATCCCAAATATAACTGAACATTTAGACCAACGCATAGACAAAATAAAACAAGTGGCAAAGTCAAGTAGAGATATTCAGGCCTCTAAACAAAATATTACAAAGTTTTGGATTCTCCCTAACTGGATGGTTGGTAAGTTTACTTCAAATGATAATTGTAATTGTACTCATCATGATAATCATCTGTATTGTTGTTAGTTGTGCCTTAAAATGTGTTAGATGACTAATTGTACAAGTTATTAATGAGAACTAATAATGAGACATATGAGGACTAGGAAGAAAAGTCTCATAGTCTCAAAGGGGGGAATTGTAGTCTAACAGTGTAGTCTAACAGGAGCTGGTGGAAGGCCAGGACTTATGTAAAGCTGATAAGGGGGATTCAGGCTGGAAAGTGGAACGTCTAAACAAGAATTACTGTCCTTGGGAGAGAAGCACATCCTGGAGAAATATGCAAGCTAATTAAGATGTTTTGGGAACCATCTGAAACAACTAGTAGAAGCGTGATAAGAAGCACCCTCACGCAAACTATCCTCATTATAATACTAAAAGTCACACCCCTCGAGCTGGAGACCCCAGCCCAAGCAGAGACCCCTCACCTTTGAGCGTGCGCAGAATATTAAAGTAGCACTGTAGCTTTAAGTTGAAATAAGAGAAATGTAGACCAATAGACAAATGCTTTGTGTAATTACTTATGCATATGCATAACTGGACTGTATAAATACTGTACCTGCATGACCAAACTTTGTGCTAGCTTTGTGGAGCTACCACCTAGCACCCATCTCTGCGCAGACATGAAATAAAAATACCTCTGCCCTGTGTGTATATTGGCATCTCGCACACTGGGTAAACAACCTCACACTTGTGGGATAACAGAGGTACTACTGTAAATTGGTACCTTCTCTGAGGATGTTTATGCTGTTTGGGGAGATCCTGTTCCATATGTGAAACGCATTGGAAAAAGGCACTTCATATCTGTAACCACATCAAAAGTAACATTTTTTTTAAGGCATCTATGGGGAGGAAGAGAGAGACACCTTGCTGAAATACTTATCCTAAGTAATAGTTATTCATTCATGGAGCAGACTTCTACCTTCCCAATATCCTTACAGGGCCTTCTTCAGCAATGCAAGATCCCATACCTGCCATTTCCCTGGCTATAAGAAGTAACAGCATGCCATGGAAAATTTTCCATCTACTTTGTTGGGGTTTTTTTCCATTATAGAAAGAAGAAAAACAAAAAGTAGATGTAGCTTTTAGGTCTGAATTCAAACAAGAAAAGCTAAAGATAATGCCCAAAATTTAAATCTGTTCCTTAGCATTTCCTGTACAGTAAAGCATATTTAAAAAGTTAAATTATCTTAATGCAAAAGGAAATAATGAAACTGAAGAGAAAACTTTACAAGCATAAGTTTGCCATGTATTTGCCATCACACACTTTATAGTTAAACTCTATCCTCATTCTCTTTTGCCTGATTTATGAATAAAAGTACATTAAATATACCACACACAGAAAGCCTCATGGCATTTGTTAAGTGAGCCAATTATTTATATAATCAAGAAGGGGATAATCAATGACAATCAACTTGTTAACCCTGAGTCATCTTAAGAATTGTATGTGGTCAAATACATTGTTAACAAATAAGAAGTAAAAATAGTCAATAGCAACATCTAGAAGCTAAAATTACTAAATATCTTAATTTGATTTTCATTTTAAGAAATGCATGCAAAAGATCATAACAATTTATATATGGAAGGCCAGTCAGTGGAGGATGGGGACGACAGTCTATCTACACCAGAGGTGTCGCCCAGGTCAGAAGAACGTACCTCTCGTCTTACCACCACCTCCACGAAGAAGAGAAGAAGGGTTATAGTTGTGGGTGACTCCTTTCTGAAGGGAACCGAGGGTCCGATATGCCGGACGGACCCTCCCCTTAGGGAAGTCTGTTGCCTCCCTGGGGCCCGCGTGAAGGATGTCACGAGGGTACTCCCTAGCCTGGTACAGCCCTCGGACTATTACCCCCTACTACTCTTCCATGTGGGGGGCGATGAGGCTGCAACACGAAGTCCTAGGGTGATCAAAAGAGACTTCAGGGCCTTGGGACGGCTAGTAAGGAACTCAGGAGCGCAGGTTATTTTCTCCTCTCTCCTTCCAGTTGTGGGCAGTGACACAAGAAAGAACAGTGACGCCCAATCTATTAACGCATGGCTCCGTGGCTGGTGTCATCGCCATGGAGTTGGTTTTTTTGACAACGGGATGGCCTACGCAGCACCGGGTTTGCTGGTGTCTGATGGGATTCATCTTTCTCAAAGGGGAAAGAGAATCGTTGCTCAGGAACTTGCAGGGCTCATTGACAGAGCTTTAAACTAGACTCGAAGAGGGAGGGGGATAATATCAGGCTTGCCCGAGAGAAGCTGAGGGGCGATGTGCCACGGTTAGAGGGAGCGGCTGCCAGTGAGGGCACTCGGCCTGAGTCCTCAAGATGTGCGGGGTACGCTGGGGCACAGCCGAAGCCGAGCGGAGTTGAGCCAGGGGATACTGAGGCAACGGGAGCCAAGAGGGAAACGCCAGTGAAACGCCTCAAAGCACGCAAGGGGTGTTCTTCTATGAAGGAGGCACGGGTGACAGCCCAGCTGAAGTGCCTCTACACCAATGCATGCAGCATGGGCAACAAGCAGGAGGAGTTGGAAGCCATTGTTCATCAGGAAAACTATGATATGGTGGCCATCACGGAAATGTGGTGGGGTGACTCGCACAACTGGAGTGCGGCGATGGATGGCTATAAACTCTTCAGGAGGGATAGGCGAGGCAGGAGAGGTGGTGGGGTAGCCCTATATGTCAGGGAGTGTCTGGATAGTTTAGAGCTCGATGATGGTGATGATAGGGTGGAGTGTTTATGGGTCAGAATCAGGGGGAAGGCCAACAAGGCAGATATTGTGGTGGGAGTCTGTTACAGACCACCCAACCAGGATGAGGAGGCAGATGAACTATTCTATAAGCAGCTGGGTGAAGCCTCACGATCGCTAGCCCTTGTTCTTGTGGGGGACTTCAACCTGCCGGATGTCTGCTGGAAATACAATACAGCAGAGAGGAAACAGTCTAGGAGGTTCCTGGAATGTGTGGCAGATAACTTCCTGACACAGCTGGTGAGTGAGCCAACGAGGGAAGGGGCCCCGCTGGACCTCTTGTTCACGAACAGAGAAGGACTTGTGAGCGATGTGATGGTTGGAGGCTGTCTTGGGCAGAGCGATCATGAAATGATAGAGATTTTGATTCTTGGAGAAGCGGCGAGGGGGGTCAGCAAAACTGCCACCTTAGACTTCCGGAGGGCAGACTTTGGCCTGTTTAGGAGACTGGTCGAGAGAGTCCCCTGGGAGGCAGCCCTTATGGGCAAAGGAGTCCAGGAAGGCTGGACATTCTTTAAGGAGGAAGTCCTAAAGGCACAAGAGCAGGCTGTCCCCAGGTGCCGAAAGACGAGCCGGCGGGGAAGAAGACCGGCCTGGCTGACTAGAGAGCTCTGGCTCGAACTCAGGAGAAAGAGGAGAGTCTATGACCTCTGGAAGAAGGGGCAGGCAACTCAGGAGGACTACAAAGGTGTAGTGAGGTTGTGCAGGGAGAAAATTAGAAGGGCCAAAGCTGAGCTAGAGCTCAATCTGGCTGCTGCTATAAAAGACAACAAAAAATACTTCTTCAAACACATTAGCAGCAAAAGGAGAGCTAAGGAGAATCTCCGGCCCCTAGTAGATGGGGGAGGGAACACAGTGACCAAGGATGAGGAAAAGGCTGAGGTACTTAATGCCTTCTTTGCCTCAGTCTTTATTAGCAGGGCCGACTGTTCTATGGGTACCCAGCCCCTGGAGTTGGAAGATAGGGATGGGGACCAGACTGGAGCCCCCATAATCCAGGGGGAGATGGTTAGTGACCTGCTGCACCACTTAGACACTCACAAGTCTATGGGGCCTGATGAGATCCACCCGAGAGTGTTGAAGGAGCTGGCAGAAGAGCTCACCAAGCCCCTTTCCATCATTTACCAGCAGTCCTGGCTAACTGGGGAGGTCCCTGCTGACTGGAGATTAGCTAATGTGACACCCATCTTCAAGAAGGGCCGGAAGGAGGACCCAGGGAACTACAGCCCTGTCAGCCTGACCTCGGTGCCGGGGAAGCTGATGGAGCAGATCATCCTGAGTGCTATAACACGGCATGTAGACAATAACCAAGGGATCAAGCCCAGCCAGCATGGGTTCAGGAAAGGCAGGTCCTGCTTGACCAACCTGATCTCCTTCTATGACAAGGTGACCCGCCTAGTGGATGAGGGAAAGGCTGTGGATGTTGTCTATCTAGACTTCAGTAAAGCCTTTGACACGGTTTCCCACAGCATTCTCCTGGAGAAACTGGCTGCTCATGGCTTGGACAGGTGTACTCTTCGCTGGGTAAAGAACTGGCTGGACGGCCGGGCCCAAAGAGTGGTGGTGAATGGAGTTTACTCCGGTTGGCGGCCGGTCACAAGCGGTGTTCCCCAGGGCTCTGTGTTGGGGCCAGTTCTGTTGAATATCTTTATCAATGATCTGGACGAAGGGATCGAGTGTACTCTCAGTAAGTTTGCAGATGACACCAAGTGATGTGGGAGTGTTGATCTGCTGGAGGGTAGGAAGGCTCTGCAGAGGGACCTGGACAGGCTGGATGGATGGGCCGAGGTCAATTGTATGAGGTTTAACAAGGCCAAGTGCAAGGTCCTGCACTTGGGCCACAGCAACCCCATGCAACGCTACAGGCTTGGGGAAGAGTGGCTGGAGAGCTGCCCGGCAGAGAAGGACCTGGGGGTGTTTGTTGACAGCCACCTGAATATGAGCCAGCAGTGTGCCCAGGCGGCCAAGAAAGCCAATGGCATCCTGGCTTGTATCAGAAATAGCGTGGCCAGCAGGACTAGGGAAGTGATCGTGCCCCTGTACTCGGCACTGGTGAGGCCGCACCTCGAATACTGTGTTCAGTTTTGGGCCCCCACTACAAGAGAGACATTGAGGTGCTGGAGCGTGTGCAGAGAAGGGCAACGAAGCTGGTGAAGGGACTGGAGCAGAAGTCTTATGAGGAGCGGCTGAGGGAGCTGGGACTGTTTAGCCTGGAGAAAAGGAGGCTGAGGGGAGACCTTATCGCTCTCTTCAACTACCTGAAAGGAGGTTGTAGAGAGGTGGGGGTCGGTCTCTTCTCCCAGGTAACAAGTGGTAGGACAAGAGGAAATGGCCTCAAGTTGCCCCAGGGGAGGTTTAGACTGGATATTAGGAAATTTTTCTTCACCGAGAGGGTTATCAAGCATTGGAACAGGCTGCCCAGGGAAGTGGTTGAGTCACCATCCCTGGAGGTATTTAAAGGACGTTTGGATGAGGTGCTTAGAGACATGGTGTAGTGGTGGTTTTGGCAGTGTTAGGTTTATGGTTGGACTCGATGATCTTAAAGGTCTTTTCCAACCTATATGATTCTGTGATTCTGTGATATATGTTTTATCATGCAATTCTGTGTGTCATGCAGTTGCATAAACAAAAAGTAACGTTTTAAATCTGTTACATGGTTTAACATTACGTCTTCCATTCTCAGTTGGTGGGAGATACCTGAAATACTGGAAGAAAGCTCATCTATTATCCTACAGACACAGAGTAAAATATGCTTCATATATCAGTCTGAAGTGCCAAACCTGCTTCTGAATCATTTAGAATTAAAAAAAAAAAAATTATAGCTGAAATAGAATGCCTGTGAAGCTGTAATATTTAGGTTTAGAATATATGATTATCAGAAACACATTTTCAAAGTGTCACATACCAGCAAGGTCTCAGGATGTACTCAGGGCTTCTTAACTTCATTACATCCTTATACACCACAACCAACCTAATCATCTGACAGTTCATCAACCTTAGAGCAACTGGTTGAAAACACCACAGGAAGCCTGTTGTTCTTCCTCCAAATTTCAGGTTTAAGTAAGTTTGCACAGAATCCTATGGAACCCACTATTGTGCAGCCATAATCCTAGATAAATGTTTAAGAGAGAAGAGTAACTAATTCTTAGTCACCTAGCTACTTTTTACTCATTTGTTTATACATTCTTTCTTATGCTCTAACTAAAAAGTCTCTGTCACTTGGTAAACTTGTCAGGGGCACAGGAAGATTCTTCCTATAACAGCATATTTATGTACAAATTTGTCCTGGTTTCAGCTGAGATAGAGTTAATTTTCTTTATCATGGCTGGTATGGGGCTATGTTTTGGATTTGTGATTAGAACAGTGTTGATAATACAGAGATGTTTTAGTTGTTGCTGCACTAGTCAAGGACTTTTCAGCTTCCCATGCTCTGCCAGGTGCCCAAGAAGCTGGGAGGGGACAGCCAGGATAGCTGATCCAAACTGACCAAAGGGCTATTCCATACCACATGACGTCATGCTCAGTATACAAAGCTGGGGAAGAAGAAGGAAGGGGGGGACATTTGGAGCGATGGCGTTTGTCTTCCCAAGTAACCGTTACGCGTGATGGAGCCCTGCTTTCCTGGAGATGGCTGAACACCTGCCTGACCATGGGAAGTAATGAATTAATTCCTTGCTTTGCTTTGCTTGTGTGTGTGGCTTTTGCTTTACCTATTAAACTGTCTTTATCTCAACCCTCAAGTTTTCTTACTTTTGCTCTTCCGATTCTCTCCCCCATCCCACCGAGGGGGAGTGAGCGAGCAGCTGTGTGGTGCTTAGTTGCTGGCTGGGGCTAAACCACGACAAAGTTAAACACATATCAGTTTAAAAGCCACATGTTAAACAAGGACTAGTGTCATGTTAAGCGATCACATTGCTTTCTTGGAAGATGGGTATATAGTCTGTAAGCATTTGTCACTAAGTTTAAAGACCAAATGACCAAAATCCAAAGTGGTCTGCACCTATACCAGTTTTGTTTAATATCTTTATCAATGATCTGGACGAAGGGATCGAGTGCACCCTCAGTAAGTTTGCAGACAACACCAAGTTGGGCAGGAGTGTTGATCTGCTGGAGGGTAGGAAGGCTCTGCAGAGGGACCTGGACAGGCTGGATGGATGGGCCGAGGTCAATTGTATGACACTCAACAAGGCTAAGTGCAAGGTCCTGCACTTGGGTCACAACCACCCCATGCAACGCTACAGGCTTGGGGAAGAGTGGCTGGAAAGCTGCCAGGCAGAAAAGAACCTGGGGGTGTTGGTTGACAGCCAGCTGAATACAAGCCAGCAGTGTGCCCAGGTGGCCAAGAAAGCCAATGGCATCCTGGCTTGTATCAGAAATAGTGTGGCCAGCAGGACTAGGGAAGTGATCGTCCCCCTGTACTCGGCCCTGGTGAGGCTGCACCTCCAATACTGTGTTTGGTTTTGGGCCCCTCACTACAAGAGAGACATTGAGGTGCTGGAGTGTGTCCAGAGAAGGGCAACAAAGCTGGTGAAGGGTCTAGAGCACAAGTCTTACGAGGAGCAGCTGAGGGAACTGGGGTTGTTAAGCTTGGAGAAAAGGAGGCTGAGGGGAGACCTTATTGCTCTCTACAACTCCCTGAAAGGAGGTTGTAGAGAGGTGGGTGTTGGTCTCTTCTCCCAAGTAACAAGCCATAGGACAAGAGGAAACGGCCTCAAGTTGCGCCAGGGGAGGTTTAGACTGGATATTAGGAAAAATTTCTTCACTGAAAGGATTGTCAAGCATTGGAACAGGCTGCCCAGGGAAGTGGTTGAGTCACCATCCCTGGAGGTATTTAAAAGACGTTTGGATGAGGTGCTTAGGGACATGATGTAGTGGTGGTCTTGGTAATGTTAGGTTTAAGGTTGGACTTGATGATCTTAAGGGTCTTTTCCAACCTAAATGATTCTATGATTCTGTATTCATATTCTTTTTGCCAAGGGGTATGTACCACACTGCACCAAAACTTAAATATCTATTTATCACACTTTGTCAGTACCCACTCTTACTAAAGAGCCTTCCCCCTCTTTGAATGTTTAATGAGCCTCAACAGAATTGGTGCTCCTGAAAGATTATAGACCCTATATGAATTATTAACAGAATAAAGCTTACTTTTGAATACAGGCTCATATCCCACCTGTAGACAATTTATATATGATACAGTTCATGATTTTATAGAACAATGAGGGATTTCTCATTCCATACTTTCCTCCTCAGATCTACTGAGTTAAGTTATTTAAACAAGCCTTTGTCCAGATTAAAAATGCAAATTAACGTGATAAAGACCATCAGAATCACTAAAGTACTGGTATCAGCATGGTTATCCTTCCTAAAATACTCTCACCCTGACAGTATCACAAATCTGGACACATTCTCCTCAAATATCAAGTTCCAAGGTGCATTCACAAAACAACAAAAAACAAAACAAAAAAACCCTGAGCTGAACAAGCTTTTTATGATGCAGTTGAGTTGATTTTACTTTAACACAAAAAGGTGGAAAAATGATCATTTTGATGCTTTAAAACAGTTCCATGATTAAGAAAAATATAATTCATCCTGGCACATGAAGGCCCAGAACATGCCCTTGTTCCCTTATCAGAAGTATATATATAGCAGCAGCAGCAGCAACTTATCCCTTGAGTGTTAGTAATTCAGCAGTGAAGATAGCTTCTTCCAAGTCAACATGTGCTGTGTGCTCTGTACTTTTGTTTCTCCTTGGGAAGGTAAGTAAGTCTGGCATATGTGACATCCATATTTGGATACAGACCCTGACAACTCTGCCCAGGCCTGCTGGTGAAGATTTGAACAAAACAATGTAGTCATATATATGGTCATATAATACTGGCTGTATTAAACCAGATCCACTGGAAATAACTTTTGTAGGAAAAAAAACCCCCAAAACAAAACAAAAAACCCCAAACCAAAACAAGAACAAAACCCCAAACCACAACAAACCACAAACATTTAAAGTTCACTGCTAATATTTCCTTCATTCCCTTTAAGCACGTTGTTGTTTGCTGACATCTTTGTCTGGTCATCAAGTAGTTACCTGTATTCCAGCTGTTCATGCTTCTCTGACCTCAACAAGCCGTCTTAAACAAGTCGATACATCAAAATAAGAAATAAGGAGGTTAGACAGATAGGTTTAAGCAGAAAAGACATCTATACAAACCTAGTACTAGCTTTGTACCCCAACCTCCACAGGGCCACTTTCAAGTTACAGCAGTAACTAAAACCAATGAACTACCACAAAAAGTATTTCCTTCTGTACATGATTTTTATTATTTACATAATACAACAGAGCATAGATGCTAGATAGTGTGATTATGTGCAATATCTAAGTATGAACTATCTGTACATGTTTTCATATCTGAGAACTAAATTGAAAGAACAAAGTTAAAGCAAAAGCCTGATGCTTTTAATAGTGAACTAAAAAACTAACTGAACACTGCAATAAGAGTCAGAAGTAGCATCTTGTGTACATACACAACTATTTACAGATGAGAAGAGGCATTACTACAACACTAGTCTACACTACACTTGGTTATATAAAAACCCACAAGTTTCATACATCACAAAAAACCCTTCCATTATAACACAGAAGTGATATTGCCAGACAAGCATCAAGTGAACTATACTGCCCTTTCTAGTTATTATACAAAGCTGTAGATAATGGAGCCCATGCAATACACCCAAGAACACTACAGTCCTACACCCAAGTACAATTAAAAATTATAAAGCAGCCCTCCAAGAGTGGTTCCAGCTCCCACTTAAGTCTACAGCAGTCATGTTGGGTATGGTTTTCTATACCCAACAATTGCACATGCAACAATTATTACATTTAAAACTTTTTTTTAAAATTTAAAAGAGCTCCTAATATTCTTTTGAACCCAGAATACACTGAATTTAAGAAGTACATGAATAATAAACTGCTCAAATACTTCTGCAACTTACACAGATGCATGTGTCACTTGATAGAGCTGCTGTGGTATGTCTAAAAACCCCACGCATACATAGCTTTTGTTTTGTAAGCCAATCTTAGCACAATATTGTGCTACACAACATTTTTAGCTATGCAAGGAAAAGCAGACACTGTTGCAGGCCGGTTCTTAAGTTTCTAACAGGACATTTCCTTTGGGAAACTATTCTCACTATTCTAAAGTTAATGTAATCTGTTCCAAAATAGTTTTCTTCTCATACATATCTGATTTTTTTCCATTTTTCCCATTGCAATTGTTAAATGACTTTTTATTAAATATGGCACCAACACTCATCTTACTGGAAGGTAGAGCCCTCTACATGACTTACGTTCTGCTGGAAAACAGTGAAGTGTGGAAACTAAAAGTAGAACAAGATTTTAAATTATAGAAGTAGACTGCCACCCTGACATATCCTTCTCCCAAACAGGCACATAGTCTTTGGCTAGTGTTATACACCTTGAACATCTCAAAAGGCAGATCTGCTGCAAACATGCAGATAGTATACATGTTTGGCACGTGAACTAGAGCCTGTCCTCTGTGCATGTGTATTCCTGTGCAGGTTCTTATCATCCAATCATATTCTGAGGAGAGCATATACATTTTCAAGGGCTGTATCTATCCAATTCTGCCTGTAACAAACACCCAAACATTCTGAAATATCATTAAGACAGACAAGGCTAAAATTAAAGCTTTGGAGAACAAAGGAAAATGGCCATGCATCTGCTCTTTAATGCTTTCCTAAGGTATATTAAAATAAAACAAATAAGAGTCAGTCTTTTCACAAATAGGCTAGTTTATATTCTCTGGATTTTTTCAGCCACCACAACTGGATTCTCTTTCCTGATTTTTGCTGCAGCTTCTGCTTTGTAATCATATGGGCAGTTATGCTTGTCAGAATAACGGTGAAGTCCACAAAATAAGTTTCCACATCGGCAATCAAATCCTGTACAAAGAAAAGGAAAAGCAACATCACTAGGAAGCTTCAGACTTAAGCAAGCTATAAATTAAGGGCTTAGTCAGTACAAAGGGGGTATGTGTATCTACTTTAATGAACAGAATAAGTGAAATTAATATTTCCAATTATCAGCTCTATTAAGGGATCTAACATTATGGATTTTGAAACAGCAAGCAAGTTTAATGCCTACAGATATTTCAACAAATTTAATCTAGTAAGAGGCAACTAATCATATAGATCTGTTCAATATTGACAAAGTGTTCTCATACCTGTAAGGCCAACCTTCTTTCTGCACATGAAACATCTGTTCTTCTTTGGTTTAGGCAGTTCAGAAGCTTTCTCTTCACTCTGTGAAGTACTAGGTTGAGAAACTGATGGGCTTGGTTGAGTAACAACTGTTAAAGCAAGCAAAAGGAATAAAGGTTAATTTTTTCCTTTTCTTGACTTCACTAGCTACTTAGTAGCATGCTTGTATTTATTAACAGTTAATTCCCCTCTACTAAGACCCTGAAGTTTATTGTCTGAAGTACTAAGTAGAATAGGTATTCTATTAACTTCCCTTTTATCTCTACAGAAAACGATCAAGTTTTCCCCACTGTTCCATCATCTAGAAAATACAGGATACCTAGCATTATCACCTGTATACACCTATATAGGTGTAAAGGTTTAGAAAGCACTCCAGAAGCTTCATGTACACACAACATTGCCATATGATCTAGTTTAAATTAATCCAAACCAATAACAATATTATCACAGTTAAAGTTGTTGAACAGAGGGGATACTTGTGGAAAACAGTCAATAGGAACATATTTTAGAAACAAATGACATTTACAGTAATGCTTTTTTGTCATAGTACCAAGTTACTCTGCCACTATACTTGCCAAGTCAGATGACCTAAAACCTCAGAGACTCAACCAGAACAGCTAACATTCTTGAGCTTCAAACCACTGATTCAGTGATACACAAACCACACAGCTCAAAAGAGCCCTTGTTTCAGACACTTTTTTTTCAGTAATTTAAAGAAAAAAAAGTACATATTTACATCGGATATCTGTATCCTTGTACTATATTCAACCTTAATGATCAAGCAGGTAGAGTCAAAGTGACTTAATTTTCAATTGCCTTTGTCACAAACTCTTTTGGTCAAATTTTAGTCACATTTTACTCAAGTTCTCTGCAGGACAGAAATGGGTCCTTCTGTGAACTTCTATGGATCTGTTAGTTTTCTTTGAAAAATTAATTTTTCATCAGTTGTTTTTAAAATCCTTTTTGTACTGAAATTAGTGCAGAGGAAAGTCAAGGGAGGCATGTTTGTATACAAACTTTAACACATAGAATCCAAGGAGTCTGTTCCTGTTCAGTTTTCCTGAACACTCAGTTGTATGATTACATCTATTGTTTTAAAAGATAACGAGCAAACTATAAAATACACTCCAGAATTAATGACCGAGAACATAGGCTTAAAGGACTCATTTGTAACCAACTTCATGCACACAAATAGGATTTCTTAGTTGAGATCCTTTTGGATCAGTAAGCATTGCATTCTGTAAAAAGGGGATTTTTCCAGACATCATGAACCCCTTATAGTTATATTTTTTATTATCTTTACTATTAATACCTGCTCTTTTAAAATTTTATTTGTATTATGTTACTACTAACACAAAGCCTCACAGATCCAAGCCCCATTTCACAATTCACTGCAGAAGTTAACAAAGAGAGCCTCCAGTCAGTAGTTCATATGCCAGATTGTAAACAAGATTCAGAAGTGAAAAACTTTCAGAGGTAACAAGGAACTTTCATTGCTTTGAAAAAGTTTTATACAGTAAAACAGTATTTTCTTATACAATAACTGTAACAGTCCTAAGGAACAACCCAAACTCTTTACTAACTTTATTTCTGGCATATTCTATAGATTTTTCTAGAAAGTGTGAAGAGCTCAGTGTCAATGCTATTTTGCTAAGTCTGAGGATAAAAATACCATCCAGTCTTGGATATATAATACTTTTTCCATATTTAAGCATGCTATTGGTAAAAATCAAAGGTACAGCACTACAGTCATGACTGCTATTAATACTTTTCAGCGTAGTTTCCACAGCTGCTTTTTAATTAAAGAAAAAAATTCCTTTGTCTTGACAATTAATATTTTCTAGATTAATAGATATAATCCTTTAAACTTGTCTTTAAACCCCAAGGAAAGTAGTATTCAGTATCAGATAGTCTAGTTGAGAGCCTGTGACGAAAAAAAAAAAAAAATCAGGTTAAAAAACACTGACACCACAGTGTAAGCCTGTTGGATACCACGCACCTTAGCTGACAGACATTAGCTATGGCATTAAGAAATTGACTAAACATCTCCCAAACAAAGAAGCATGGTCAAGCTCCTTTTAGATTTGTTATATTGCCAGTCTGTTTAAAATGAAATGCTAGTTGTAAGCCATGGCAGATGGAAAAAAAGGAACCTTCTGATTCTCTCCCCCATCCCACTCTGGGGGAGTGAGCGAGCAGCTGTGTGGTGCTTAGCCGCCTACCAGGGTTAAACCACAACAGGCCTTTTTGGCACCTGACATGGGGCTCAAAGGGTTCAAGATAACGACAGGTTCGATTGGAATGTGCTAGAACGACAGGTTCGATTGGAATGTGCTAGATCGAGTTTATAGCTGTTGTAGTTTATCTATTAATTGGCAGGCTCCTGTGCTTGCCATGGGGCTTGCTTGTCTTACTGTATATTAGAGTCTAGTGCTCATTAGTGGCTGCTTTTTGCTTTTGCTGCTTGCTGTACTGCTTATCATCTTACTCTGCTGTGCCTGGGAACATTTTGATAACGGCAATGGCCATGCACATGGGCTGGCAGATGGCTAGGGCACTGCCGCTGTACTGGACAGGCTGGAACTCTGGTGTGAACTCAAGTCAAAGGGACTGTCCACGCAGGAGCAGGACACCCGGAAGCATCTGTGACTGTGGATACATCCATGCCACAGCAGGTACAGTCTTGAAGGGATTGTGGCCCAAGGATAAATCCACGCTGGAGAAGCTACACCTCAAAGCATCTGTGGCTGTGGATAAGTCCACAACACAGCAGGTACAGTCCTGAAGGGATTGTGGCCCATGGATAAGGCCATGCTGGAACAGGTGCACCTCGAAGCAACTGTGGCTGTGGATAAGTCTATGCTGCAGCAGGTATACCTTGAAGAGACTGTGGCTCATAGATAAGGCTCCGCTTGGAGCAGGTACACCCCTATGGGACTGCAGTCCATGGATAAATCCAAGTCAGAGCAGGGGCAAGGGGAGGATTTCACTGCAATGTTAAACCCTATGGCCTAGTACAAAGGGACCAAGGGTAGAGACTGTAATGGATATACCTTTAAACTGTTGTAACCTGGGATTTGAGTTGCATGTTATAGGAAGTACTATAGCAGGAACCACCTGAACCAGTGGAGGACAAACCTCACAAGAAGCAGTGCAAGTGCAGCTGCGACCCAATCTGAGCTCAATGAACCATCAAGGCAAAGAGGTAGTCTAGTAGATCACTCTGTGTCACAAAACAAAGATATTAAAAACAAATCCATCTAAGGGAAAATGTTACCAACTATGACAAATGTACTTCCTCCTCCATATAAACAAACTGACTAGTGTTCACTGCCACAACCAGCAACATGGGAACTAGAAAGCAATGATAATAATCCTAAGTGCAAAGGACCATCTCCCAAAAGAGCTGCCAAACAGGATCCTTCCCCCACAACTAAAATACATTCCAAAAAAGAAAAGCAGATAACGTGCAGAAATAGGCAACTAAAAGGTCCTAAGACAAGGAGGTGGGGCAGGGCCCCCTAAATCAAAATTAAAGTGTTCAATTTATTACTCTACACAGATAACACCTGCAGAAAGGAGGTATCCTCCCACTTTTATGCCAACAGTTAGATCTAATAATGAGTTTTAATAATGAAGTCCTCAAAGTAGCTTCTGATTAACAGCTAGAACAGGGACAACACCCTTTAACTAAAGCTCACACATCAGAACAAAAACCCCTTTTTCAAACTGTGACTCAAATGAAATATTATAAGTTTTGGTTGTTCTGGCATGACATTAGAAGCCAAATTCATCAGATACTATTCTGACAATTGCTTGTCACAAAAGGCTCCCTCTAGCATACAAGCCAAATCTAACTGGGCAACTACAATACCATTCCTCAATATATTAAATTCATTTTATGCCAGAAATCATATTGTGTTAGTCATCAGGCAAAGTACTCTAACTGATTATCATATGATTGCCATGGAATAAATCACTAGACAAAAGCTGAAACAATGGTAGGAAAATGGTTGTTACTGTTATCTGCAGACCTGCTTCCTCAGTACCAATAACCCTATTCATATGAAGCAAAGCCTTTTACCACCAGAACATGTTTTATCGCCTTAACAGAGTTCCTGTTGGCATGTAGCCCCCTCCATCACCATGGTTATTTCTTTTGCCAACCATCGGCTCAGGTTACCAGATGAGGTTTGTTTCACTTCAGTTTTACGAGACCAGTTCCCCTGCTACAATGTTGGAGAACTCAGGAGCAAAAGAAGTTTTCAAAACTGGGCATGACTTTAAAAAGCCAAATGGCAGAAAGCCAACTGTATCCTGGGCTGCATCAAAAGAAGGGTGGCCAGCAGGTCGAGGGAGGTGATTCTGCCCCTCTGCTCTCTTCTGGTGAGACCCCACCTGGAGTACTGCATCCAGCTCTGGAGCCCTCAGCACAGGAAAGACATGGACCTGTTGGCACGGGTCCAGAGGAGGGCCACAAAAATGATCAGAGGGCTGGAACACCTCTCCTATGAAGAAAGGCTGAGAGAGTTGGGGGTGTTCAGCCTGGAGAAGAGAAGGCTCCAGGGAGACCTAATTGCTGCCTTTCAATACTTAAAGGGCGCTTATAAGAAAGATGGGGACAGACTTTTTAGCAGGGCCTGTTGTGATAGGACAAGAGGTAATGGTTATAAACTAAAAGAAGGCAGATTCAGACTAGATATAAGGAAGAAATATTTTTATGATGAGGGTGTTGAAACACTGGAACAGGTTGCCCAGAGAGGTGGAAGATGCCCCATCCCTGGAAACATTCAAGGTCAGGCTGGACAGGGCTTTGAGCAACCTGATCTAGTTGAAGATGTCCCTGCTCATTGCAGGGGGGTTGGACTAGATGACCTTTAAAGGTCCCTTCCAACCCAAACCATTCTATGATTCTATCTACTAGGATAAGGATCAATATAATCCTAGTACAAGAAGTGCCTGAAAAAAAGCACAAATACAAGTGTTGCATTGTAAATTTGGGAAGATTTACTTCACTCGGTCTGAAGATAAGATGCATCTTTAAAGCAGACAGAGGGGAAACAGCAAGGTCACTGATGATTGGAAGTAATCCACAAGCCACAGCATGACAGCTCTTCAACCTATACACAGAAAGGTCCTACAAACAGGAAGAACAATGCTACTCTGACCCCAAAGTATTAAAGCCACAATGACTCGGTGAGACTTCTTCTGAAAAAGCAATAACCACTGCAATAACTAGACTTTCAGAACTGACAAAGGTTTTCCTTAGATAAACCAATACAGCTGGAACAGTTCATGAAGGACTGTATCCCATGTGAGGGACCCATGCTGGAGCAGGGAAAAATTGCAAGGAGGAAGCAACAGCAGACAGGAACTGTTATGAACTGACTGCAACCCTCCATTCCCCCTGCATCACTCAGACTAGAGGGAGGAGGTAGAAGAGTCTGGAATAAAGGAGTGAAGTTAAGCCAGGGAAGAAGGGGGCAGGGGGAAGTCATTTTTTGTTTTGTCTTTGTTTCTTATCATCCCACTCAATTTTTTTTTTAATTGGCAATAAATTAAATTCCTTTTCCCCCAATTGAGTCTGTTTTGCCTGTGACTGTAAATTGTAAGCGATCTCCCTGTCCTTATCTCAAACCATGAGCTTTTCCATCTTATTTTCTTCCCCTGTCCTGCTGAGGAGTGAGACAACAGCTGGGTGGGAATCTAGCAGTCAGCCAAGGTGTCCTGGTTTCGGCTGGGATAGAGTTAAGTAGAGTGCTGTGTATAGTACTGTGTATATACAGTATACACACAGCTGGTACAGTGCTGTGTTTTGGATTTTAGTATGAGAATAATATTGATAACACGGTGATGTTTTGGCTGTTGCTAAGTAGTGCTTATACTAAATCAAGGACTTTTCAGCTTCCCCTGCTCTGCCAGGTGCACAAGAAGCTGGGAGGGGGCACAGCCAGGACAGTTAATCCAAACTGACCAAAGGGCTATTCCATACCATATGACATAATGCTCGGTATATAAACTGGGGGCAGTTGGCTGGGGGGTAGCGATCACTGCTCGGGGACTGGCTGGGTGTCGGTCAGCAGGTGACGAGCAGTTGTATCACTGGTTTTGTTTCCTGGGATTTGTTCCTCTCTCGCTCTCTTGTAGTTTTCCTTCTCATTACAATTTATTATCCTTATTTTGTTCCAATTATTAAACTGTTCTTATCTTAACCCACGAGTTTTCTTACTTTTGCTCTTCTGATTCTCTCCCCCATCCCCTTTGGAGGGGGGAGAGTGAGCGAGCAGCTGTGTGGTACTTAATTGCTGACTGGGGCTAAACAACAACAGTCCTTTTTGGCACCCAACATGGGGCTTGAAAGGTTTGAGATAATAACAGATTAACCAGAGCGTATTAAGGAATTTAGATCTGTATAACAGTTGCGGGCCATGATATTGATTCATCTGTTCTCGATATTGGTTTACCTGATCTGCACCATGCTCATTTTTTTGCTGTACATGTTAAAGATCGGTATTGATTTCTGCACTTTGCTGTGCTCTGCGTTAATTGGTGATGTTTTGCCTGTGAGATTTGTTATTAAAACACTGGCCTTGAGTTCACTTCAGTATCTAAGTTTCATACTGAAGCCATTACTGTACGTCAGGTACCACCTCATGGAGACAATTAGCAATTATACTTCTTCCTCTGAGAGGTTTTTTATGGAGGAAATGCAGAATGGCACCTTCGCTGCTTTCTTCTAGAATGTTTCCTCATTTGTTACAATAACTTTTCAGTATCTTGACATCCTTGGGCAGTTAAGATACATCTATTGGTATTGCTTGGGAATACCGTTTCAGTTTTGTCCAAGATTAGTAAGCAATTTAAGAATATCATCCAGAGATCTGCCCCAAGGCCGGATAGTTATGAGTGGCAGGGTGTGTGGGATAGCATGGGCAAATGCCTAAGTCATTGGGCACCTCCAGTGTTTTGGAACTTCACCCCTGAACAAGTGCAGAATCCTGAAAAATTAGTAGTATATTTGGAAAAAGTATGCTGTCACCCTGCCAATTCTAGAGACACAAGTCACTACAATGTGCTGGGGCCTGGCCCAAGACTACCAAGCCCTGTTCAACACTATTCAGAACCCTCGAGGGGAAGAGAAGGCCTCTGGATCTGGTGACAAAACAACAGGCATGCAAGCTACTCCAGGCCCACCTGCGACAAGCACCATGGCTACTTCCGCTCCCCCTGCGACAGGCACCACAGCTACTCCAGTCCCCCAAGCAACAAATAATGCAGTTGAACCAGGGAACCAACCCGTGTCAGTATCGGTCGCCCCTACACACAAGAAGAAATCCTGGAAGCGAAAGTCAGCTCGTTTAGAAAGGGAAGATGAAAAGATCAGGGCCATCACAGGGAGAGGAAGAACTTGTAGATGAGACGGAAACCACCCGATCCCTGTCCCTGAGTGAGCTGCAAGATATGCGAAAAGATTTCAACTGTCGTCCAGGCGAGCACACTGTCACCTGGCTGCTCCATTGCTGGGATAATGGGGCCAGTAGCCTAGAATTAGAGGGGAAGGAAGCCAAACAGCTGGGATCCCTTTCTAGGGAAGGGGGCATTGACAAAGCGATTGGAAAAGGGGCACCAGCCCTCAGCCTCTGGAGGCGACTCCTGTCAGCTATGAAGGAAAGGTATCCCTTCAAGGAAGATGTTGTATATCACCCAGGCAAATGGACCTCCATGGAGAAAGGTGTCCTGTACCTGAGGGAATTAGCCATGCTGGAGGTGATTTAGGGTGACCTGGACAACAAGCAGTTACCCAAGATCCAGATGAGGTCCAGTGCACACGACCCACATGGCAGAAGTTGGTACGGAGCGTACCAGTGTCGTATGCCAACTTATTGGCAGTAATGACCTGGAAAGACGGAGAGGGTGCAACAGTGGATGAAGCGGCTAGTCACCTCTGGGAATATGAAGAAAGTATCTCTTCCTCCCTTGTCTCGGCTGTGGAGAAACTGTCCCGGGAGGTCCAACGGTGCAAAGAAGATATGTCCTACTCCCCACCTGTACAGACCAGTGTCTCAGCTATTAGGAGTCAGCATTCCTCTGCTCAAGAGAGAGGATATAGAGGGTACACACCATGGGGCACCCTATGGTTTTACTTGCATGACCACGGAGAAGATATGAGGAAGTGGGATGGAAAAATCGACCTTGACCCTAGAGGCGCGGGTACGTGAGTTGCAAGGAAAAACAATCACACAAAGGTGTTCTTCCAGGAAAATTGCTGCTCCAGTTTCCAGTGGACAGTTCCCCAGACAGAGTAAAAGGGCTGATCTTACTCCTGATTTTAATGAAGAAACTCCTGACTTGTATGTACAAGAAGTGGGTAACGAATACTATGACCAGGACTAGAGGGGCCCTGCCTCCAGCCAGGTGGAGGAAAGGGACAACCGGGTTTACTGGACTGTGTGGATTCAATGGCCTGGCACATCAGACCCACAGGAGTATAAGGCTCAAGTAGACACCGGTGCACAGTGTACCCTAATGCCATCAAGCTATATAGGGGCAGAACCCATCTGTATTTCTGGAGTGACAGGGGGATCCCAACAGCTAACTGTATTGGAGGCCAGAGTGAGCCTAACTGGGAATGAGTGGCAAAACCATCCCACCAGGAGGGGGGAGGGTGAGCGAGCGGCTGCGTGGTACTTAATTGCTGACTGGGGCTAAAGCACAACACAAGGTCAACCCACTACACCTCCCCATATTTAAAGCAACCAGAAAGGGCTACCAAAGTAATACCAAGAAGGTTTTTAGAAGCTTCCTCTATACCCAAACAAATTATCCAAAATAGGACCCTAGCAGTTTAACAAACTACATTGACTTCCACAGTACTAGAAAGCAGTAAGCATGCCAGTGAAGAGTGAAATGCTTGAGAGAATAAAAAAAAATGGTTTTAAGCATTCTAACTACTTTTACATGAAAGTAATCCTCAACTCCCACCATGGAAGAACTGGGAAAATTAAAACAGAAGAAGGAATAAAGGTAATAGACAAAGAGCACCCAAAAGTCATCAGGAAAACATACTGCACTTCTGCAGTACCAGAACTGAAAACTGTACTACAGAGTACATAATCCTTACGCTGCACATTAACACAACTGACTTGTATATAAAGTTTGAGTCATTGAAAATAAGATGGACAGTATTATGCTTTATCAAACTTGAGAATTAATATTTTATTCTTCAGAAACTGCAATTGCTGTGCTGATCTAGGTACCCATGATAAAAGGCTAAAGAATAAACTGCATTTTTAATTTGATGCCAAAACTGGGATAAAACTGTTCTGCAGCATGTAACCAATCTCCCACATGTCCAACTCTAACAGGCACACTGAATATTTTTACTCTTACATCAATATAACAGATACCCCTGTTTAAGTATCACACTGAAATATGGTTTAATTTGGTTACCATCAAGACTTAATGTCTGTTGCACATCTCTCAAAAAGATACAGTGGCATCCTATCAGCAACAAGCACAGGACGAGCAGTTGGGTTCTCAGTCTTATTTTTCAAGGTAGACAGCTTCAAAACTTAGAAGAGATTATTAGTTCCATTTCAGAATTGTTTCAGTCAGGGACATCTACTCAAGCTACAGCAGACATGGGAAATGGGAAGATAATTTTGAACACAAGACAAAGTTGATATATCTAATGATTTTATCAAGAACCACAAAGGAACTGTCTACAGATAGCACCCACAGTTAAATACTACAGCCATGTTTGAAAACAATTCAGAATCAGTTATTAAAACAAGAACCAAGCAATATAAATCTATTTATCATCTCAAACCTTCAATATCTCATAAGATAGCTGTCTATTCAGCATCTTACTCAGAATACTATCTGCAACACACACTGTATATATCATAGCTACTGGTTTTATCTATAACATAAGTGAGAGCAACTCATAACAGGGTCTCAACCTGCATGTAGGACAGCTGTGGCATTTAACATTAAAATAACTCATCATATTGTCTTGGTACAGAGCCAAAAGACAAGTGAGCTAACCATCATCTCATGAATGCCATTAAATGTCAACTTCCACGAATGGAAAGGATAACCTACAACGTGGATGGAATAAGACTAATTTAACAATATTTGGGGAAGTTTTTTTAACACTTATTTTACACAAGACCATATGCATTTCAAGTTCCAGTTCACTTTCTTTACAGACAGCACTATTCCACAGCTGTGGCTTCAGAGTGATAACTCACCACACTGTCCCCTAAAACAAAGCTATTACTGAGTTAAGAACAATAAAGTTTTTGATATGCATGCTGATACTAATTAAGTCTAAAAACACTGACAGAACTGATGGGAGACTCATTCAGAAAGGTAGTGACCCACGAAAGCAAAAAGAAAAAGCTAAAAATATGGTATGACTTGATACAATATGATTATTTAAACATACTTGTTTTCAGAATAGTTTGGTTTTAGTGCTCAATATGTATGCTCTCTTGTATGGATGTTTTATTGCCACTTAAAAACCTGCTAAAACAAAACAGGCTTCTTAAAAGCCTCTACTATGCCTCACCAACTTGGTAATGGTATTGCTCTGATGTAATAATCAACATAAGGAAAGTAAAGGATTTAGATAAGGGGTTTTTGCTTTTAATTCCTGTAAATTAGCGTGGAAAAGACACAAATATGAACAATCTCTCTAGATTGCTTCAGGTATATTCTGACTTTGGTCAAGACTGGACTAGAATTCAATCCTTAATTAGAAAGTATAGAAGCATATCAAAAGCCTATGAAATGCATGATATAACTAATGCCCAATTATGAATTGGAGTTTTGATATAAAGGTCTTTATATTTCACTGACTTGTGAACAGTTCATCAGATAAGCAACTGTACTGAACACATGCCACAATTCAATTACAAAACTACAAGCAAGAAAGTTGAACTAAGAAATTACAAGTTACAACAAAATACAGCATGTTAGACATCTAAATTAGAACCAACTAGGCCAGTTACATCTGTCATGCCTTTCTTCCTTCAAATGCTAAGATATGATTAATTGCCTTCAGACCTGATTTGTTCTGAATGAGAATCCAGGTTACAACCTCAACCTGTGAAAAACAAGAGAAAAACCAAGCCTGTTAAGCATCTGATTCTAGAAGGTTCTGAAGTTGACAAAAATGAAGCTTAAATCCCAACAGCAAGAAAGTATACTTTTAGTCCACAGACTTCAAGACAATTGTCCAGACCTAACTATTTAGAACTTTCTGGCTTGCAGAAGAGAATGAGCCTTCATAGTGCTGAAGAGAAAAAAAAAAAAAAAAAAAAAAAGAAAAAAGAGAGACAGACACCTACTTTGCTTGAAGGCTACATTGTTTGTTCCTGACCTACCATCTGATAGACAGTTATGAAATTCAATAACCAGGGCGAGACTACACATAAAGCTGAACAGTCTTTTCATTAGCAACATCATGATAGGCATTATCTTAGAGAATTACATCTCATAGAAAGTATTAGCTTTGTTGTAGTGAGGTGACATGAATCATCTACTCTGTTATTGTTTCAGCTCCTCCTCAAGAGGGGCCAACACATATTGGATGCTGCTGGAAAAAGAGAAAGAAAAAAAATATGGAACTAGCCCAAACACAATAGGGATTTACAAGAAGTTGAGGCCAGCTTTTCTTGACTGCAAGATAGTTACAGGATCAATACAGTGAATACAGCAAACAATTGGTATATCTTAAATGTCTAATAAACCCTTTGTAATCTAAGAATGGTATATAAGAACATGTATAAGGACACTATTCTGTGATGTCTAAAAGCTGCCCCCAACTTGATGAACTTCTTTTAGAGCAGCTGAAGACTGTTTCAAGAATTTATGGATATGTACTAAGGAAGACAATTTTGTTATAGAAGTTTTTTTCCAAACATTTAAATTCTACAGTAGTTTTCCCAATGATCTCTACACAAAGCTTTAACAGAGCTTTGACTGGTTTCAACCTGCAAGATTATTATCTTGAGTCGCTTTTATGTATTTTTCCCCTATTCTAATCAATAGAGAGTGCTGTGTGATGCTATCAGTTAGTTGCCTTGTTATGAGAAAATGGATATCAAGTCAACAGAAACAGAAGATTGCCCTTTACAGTTGACAAAATGACAAATCCCTATTGGCAGTTTTAATAAGACAAAATTTAGCTATTACTTGACCACTGTGACCATTTTATGTATTTCTTTCCTGCCTGTCACTTTTTCAGGTAGCAATTCATAACAAGACAATATGGGTTTATAAATATTGTAACAAAAGTATAAATTTAAAGTTACATACAATAAGCCTCTTCAGATAACATAAGTTACAAGAAGCTGAAACATGTAAAGATCTCCTCAGTCTGTACATAACCAAAAAAGAATATAGTAAAAGCAATTGTAATTTAGTTCATGTCACAATTTTAACTTAAACATGACTTAATTAAAATAGTAAAAACCTGTGTACAAACACTGAACAATTAACTATCAGCTGTAACAGCAGTCTTATTGACAAAGATGCATCTAAATAGTGCTGAGTGGTACCTTCTGCAATTTTCAACTCAGATTTTCAAAACAAAAAAAAATCATTTTATCTTCAGTTGCGGTGAACAGATTTTCCTATTAAACATCAGCTTTTAGTGTTTTAAGACTGTTTCAGAACTGTTAAAATTAACAAGTGTCAATACCTATAGATATCAAACAAGTACATTAAGATACCCATTTGAATAAACTGCTATATAATAAAACATGAATTCAATCACTCACTAGTAGGTAGGGAAGCAGTCCCTCCCCACCTCCCACCAAGAAATACTTTACACTTCAAAGTTTAAATACTACAGCTACAACCTTCTTGAACAGGAGTAAAACTTTTAAATTGAACATTCTTAACTAAGCAATTAATGCCATAAGTATTCTATATCCACAGAACAATGTTTTGGTTATATCTACTGATTACTCAATTAGTCCAAGAGCCTTTAGCAGTCTTTGTTAGTATTTTAAATCAAATATTCCCTTCTCCCCCACTCTCATTCTTCTGTAGAATGGAATTTATTAAGAACTCTGTTCTTCAAATGCAACAAACCATTTTGATTGCCACGAGTCAGCAAGAACTGTACTGCTAGATTATATACAGAAATCAACACTGACTTCAAAATTGAACATCTTATGCCCAGATAGAATTTAAGTGTCTTACTTTTAAAAATGAAGGTTTGATAGCCAAAATGCTCCTCAAGTGTCAAATTATCTACTAAAACCAAACACGTGTCTGAAAACTATATTCTGGCACTAGTCATTTTTCTTGATTCCAAGAGTACTAATACTCAAGAAGCATCCATAATTAACAGTTCCTCAAGACCATCGCCACAAAGGAATATGCCTACTTAAGAGAAAGTAAATAAATTGTCAGCTTCTGTTAAGTCAGTTGTACCCAGTGTTACTCTGCAAACATACCTGGCTCGGTCTCTGTTTTCTGTGATACTTTTTCCTCTCTCGAAATGCTCATTTCTGTCATTTGCTGCATTACAGGCAAAGCGGCAACAGGCACAATTCTGTTTATGTACAGTGAAATGGGTAATTACATTAGTTTTGGGTTCATAATAAGAGCTTAAACTGTCAAAATCCATCAATAGACTATCTGATCAGTTATTATTGATACACGTTCCTGACCTGTATTTCTATCTCTCTTCCCTAGAAGAAACTAGGCAATCTGTAGCAAATATTTCCCCAGATAAACCAGAAATGTCCTTGTAAATGCAGTAGTCCAACACCAAACACTAATTAGTTCTCATTTATAAGGATTCATAAAGCACTGTCAGGTGCGCTGTCCCTTTTTCCTCCACAGAAACTCACTGTAATAGGGCAAGGTTACTGCAATGTTACTTTAACTTGCTATACACTCACAGTTCATTCAAACCTCAAAATAATACCTTCATCTGGTGAAGGGTCTAGAGCACAAGTCTTATGAGGAGCAGCGGAGGGAACTGGGGTTGTTAAGCTTGGAGAAAAGGAGGCTGAGGGGAGACCTTATTGCTCTCTACAACTCCCTGAAAGGAGGTTGTAGTGAGGTGGGTGTCAAGTCTCTTCTCCCAAGTAACAAGCCGTAGGACAAGAGGAAACAGCCTCAAGTTGCACCAAGGGAGGTTTAGATTGGATATTAGGAAAAATTTCTTCACCAAAAGGGTTGTCAAGCATTGGAACAGGCTGCCCAGGGAAGTGGTTGAGTCACCATCCCTGGAGGTATTTAAAAGACTGTGTAGACATGGTGCTTAGGGACATGGTTTAGTGGTGGACTTGGCAGTGTTAGGTTTATGGTTGGACTCGATCTTAAAGGTCTTTTCCAACCTAAATGATTCTATGATCTTACCTTGATTTTTCAGCTGTGCTACTAGCAGTACCTTCACAGTTGTTTAAGCTAGTGTCTGCTCTCTGTACAGATGCAGAGTCTGAGGTAGGACTGTTTGAACCACTAGCTGTCCCTATATAACAGAAATTTGAGAAGTTAATTATAAGTAAAGTATAGAATACAAGTTAGTCAAGTAGTTTTACATAGAGTTATGAACCGTTTCCAATCATTCCTCATTCTACTGCATCTTCTTAATTAAAAGACAGACTATATTGTTAATGACCAAAATACAGGGATTATATAAGAACACACGCATAGCAGAGGGTAAGTAGAAATGCAAATTAAGGCTCAACACCAAGTGGGCTAGAATATATTACACAAAAATGCATTTTTATTTTTACTAAGATTTAAAGTATTATTCCCTTTGATATTCATAGTTTTAGTATGCAGCTATCAGAAGATCTCCTGAAAAAAAATTCTACGATTCCTCTCATCACCTATACATTATATTTTCAAGACACACAAAAAAAATAAAAATACTCAAACCTTTACCCATTGGGCTGATTCTACCACTATTCTGCTGTCGCTGAAGATGCTCTTTGTAGCAAACAGAACACATCCCATTTGTCCTAGGATTTCCATAAAATCCACATCCTGTACTACACAGCATGGGCCCTGGGGTCTGGTTTGTCTCCTGAGCCATTTCAATGCTGTAAATAAAACCAAGAGCTGCATTAGGAACTGGCATTTCACCAAAATCAATTACAGGGTTATAGAATTAAAATAGGTCTGCTTACCTTGCCCACAAAAAGCTATATCAGCATTTTTAAAGATGGCTATATGGATGTTAATATATAATTCAATACTTCAATTGTATTGATAAGTAACATAGTTATGAACCTCTATGAGAGGTAAAAAGCGTTATCATAGTGTATTGGGTCAACCTTGGCTGAAAGCCAGGTGCCCACCAAAGCTGCTCTATCACTCCCCCTCCTCAGCTGGACAGGTGGAGAAAAATGCAATGAAAGGCTCACGGGTCAAGATAAGGACAGGGAGAGATCACTCACCAATTACCATCACAGGCAAAACAGACTCAACTCGGGGAAAATTAAATTTATTGCCAATCAAATCGGAGTAGGATGATGAGAAATAAAACCAAATTTTAAAAACATCTTCACCCCTCCCCTCCCTTCTTCCCAGGCTCAACTTCACTCCTGATTGCTCTACCTCCTCCCCCCCTCCAAGCAGCACAGGGGGATGGGGAATGGGGGTTGCGGTCAGTTCATCATGCAGTCTCTCTGCCACTCCTTCCTCCTTGCACTCTTCCCCTGCTCCAGCATGGTGTCCCTCCCACAGGAAACAGTCCTCCATGAACTTCTCCAACGTGGGTCCTTCCCACAGGCTGCAGTTCTTCAAGAACTCCTCCAGCGTGGGTCCTTTCCACTTGTCCTTTCCACAAGGTGCAGTCCTTCAGGAACAGACTCCAGCATAAGTCCTCCACGAGGTCACAAGTCCTGCCAACAAACCTGCTCCAGCATGGGCTCCTGTCTCCACGGGGTCACAGGTCCTGCCAGGAGCCTGCTCCAGCACGGGCTCTCCATGGGGTCACAGCCTCCTTTGGGCACATCCACCTGCTCTGGTGTGGGGTCCTCCACAGGCTGCAGGGTGGATATCTGCTCCACCGTTAAACTCCATGGGCTGCAGGGGGACAGCCTGCCTCACCATGGTCTTCACCAAGGGCTGCAGGGGAATCTCTGCTCTGGTGCCTGGAGCACCTCCTCCCCCTCCTTCTTCACTGACCTTGGTGTTTGCAGAGCTGTTGCTCTCACATATTCTCACTCCTCTCTTCTGGCTGCTGTTGCACAGCAGGTCCCCCCCCCCCCAAATATGTTATCACAGAGGCGCTACCACCATCACTGATTGGCTCAGCCTTGGCCAGCGGCGGGTCTGTCTTGGAGCTGGCTGGCATTGGCTCTATGGGACATAGGGGAAAGCTTCTAGCAGCTTCTCACAGAAGCCACCCCCGTGGCCCCCCCACTACCAAAAACTTGTCACACAAACCCAATACACATAGTAATACTAAGAAGTAATATACTTGTCAGACACTGAGCTGTGCGTGCAGGTTACGACCAAATTGAATTCAACCACCAACAAAAACTTTATTACCAACCTCTGAGCACTTACAGGGTAGAAAAAAAAAAAAAAGCCCACAACCAAACAACAAACCACAGCTAGATGGGTAGAATAAGCAAGACCAAGTTTGGGTCTACTAAACAATTCTGGTAATTAGCATAACTTATCTTTGCAGACTCCAAAAGAAGAACTCCACTTTTTCAGTAATATTGATCTTGCATCATTCTGATGCCAATCCCATTATTAGCAGTTTGTACTTTCACAACACATTTGTTAAACAGAACAAAAATCACTGAAGTATGGGCAACAGGCATTTTAAAACTGTATTTTATATCTTTAGGAGAAGTTTCCATAACAAGACCTTTAACTCTGCTTAAATTGCATATGAAGCCCAATACCGAATATTAACTGGCAACAACATGCATACAACAGGCCCTCAAAACAGATTATCAAAAAGCATTTATAAAATAAGCTTAGACCAGATTTTACTCTTCCAAGAAAAATAAAACAATTTTAGACTGTTGAATACATTCATTTACACAGCCTACGCATTTCCAAAAAGCCAGTTAAATCTTTTGTCTTAAAGATATAGGCAGACTTCTGCACCTCCCAAAAAGTAGATAATGCTAACCCTCATCTCTGCCATCAACTGCAAAAGTTAGGAATAAAAATACTTCACCTTCACTGGTAGTTAACCTCTGCAAAACAAGGCTAGTAGAAAAACCGATATAGTAACCAAATCCTTAGTTCCCAATGGCAATACAACTGGAATACAGTAATCAAGCGATCTACTACAAATTGAGGTCACATAAGAATATTGCGCTTGTCCTCCAAAAATTTACATTTAGTGGAAGTACTGCCTATGGCACTTGGAGACATTTTAGTGAAAACTCTAGATTACTGCTTTCCTCTAAGGGCAGCCACAATAAGGGACATTTGTCTGCTGATGCCCATGAGAACTCAAACATACCAAATGCTAATATCTCAACAGTATGACAACTGTAATTGACAGCAGCATTTGTCTAGTTAGTCTAAACTTCTTGGGTCAAAGTAAATCAATAGCAGGAGAAAAGAGTAAAATTAATCTGCTTGCCTGCTGGTGGTCATGGGACTTCAACGATTTATACCTTTGTTTCAGTACTACAAAGCAAACTCACACTTATTCTGATATACCTCTCAACAAACTGCAGTTTTACAGCCATACACTAGTCAATGGACACAACAGAAAATCTAAGACCTAAAAAAAATATTCTCATCTTTATTGTAGCTCTATGTTATTATAATACAAATAAAGACTGTACTTCTGCCCTTATTATGCAGGTAAGCTTAAAGTACTATCAAAAATGCTATCACATACACTACCACCATCAATCTCAATTGACTTGCTCCACTTTCAAATTAGCATGTTTCACCACTTACTAAATTTAGCTTTAGGTATTAATGCTGGTATTAACATATCACAAACAAGAGTCTTCATGGCTCCTTTGTCAGCACAGTCTTTCACTACATGCCCTTAATTGAAAGATTAAGTTGTTATCCAACGCTTAAGAAATTGTGCTTTTTCACACTCCTTAAGGTCCAGGTATCACCTGACTAGGTTATAATACACTTTCCAGAATTTAATCTACTAACCAGGACACTAAAATATGCCATTTAATCTTTTGAACCAACAGTGAAACTGAAGTTTTCAGAAGAGACAGATTACAGACTTCTCCAATTCTTCCCTATGAGCTTTTCTACTAAGATCAGTAACTAGCTAAGGCCTTACAAATTCAGTTCTATTTCCTGGAAAACTAGCTAATACCATCACATATCTGCTTTCCTGAACTTTTCTCAGAAACTTGGGTCACATGGGTGAGCACATTAGCTTACACTGCAACCTTGTGACAGGCAGGACAGGCTAAGCTAAAGGCTGAGACACAAAACCTTGTCAGCAGGGGCCTCTGAAATCAGCTTCTATTTACATCTCTGAAGGCTGCCAACTCCAACAACCCACAGAACTGAAGCGGCCGAGCATACACCCACTGTAAGAGGAAAATATGAAATTCTATTAACATGACTACAGCTTCTTTTCTAGAGGAAAACAGCTTCTTTTCTAGAGTGCAGATACTTAAATTCAATCAAGAAAATGCAGCATTATGAGGTAGTCATCTCAGACAGACATTTTCATCTCTATTTCACAGCAAGAACAGAAAACAACCGGCTATGATCAGAGACCTAAGAGATGATTACTCTCTCACGGCCTTACAAATACATCCCCCAACCTTTTGGTTGGGTGGTTACAACCAAACCTTTGCAAAAAATATAAAGATCTCTTCTACCCCCAAAAGGAGAAAGTCTTAACCCTCAGAGATGTCCCTGTTTAACCCCGACCTCCCAATATAAAAAGGAGCTATTTTATTCAGCATGTTAACTCAAACAGTAGTTTACATCACTGACCTTCAGTTACTGGCAAATTTACCCAGCTAAGCTAAAAGGGGAACATAACTAATAATAATAATAAAGTATTTAACAAAGTCTCATAACTAAGACATCTTTTTAGTTCCAAATTACAACTAAGCTGAGGCATAGTCAACTTTAATAACAGCAGATATTGAGATTATTTGAATGATCAATATAACTAAGCTCTTTCTTGCACACCGAGTGCACTTCCAATAAACTACAACTGAATCCTAACACTTATGCACTTCGTGAAGTTCATAATAAATGCACTTAAAGTTATCCTAATACTCATTTTAATATAATAAAGGGAATACAAATACAAACTAATTTTAAATCAATAATAAAGCCTTGGAATTGAGTCAGCGATGGGGCTAAACTAGCTGGTTAAATATTTATCTGAATATCTTCCGCTAGAAAACGGACCACAAAAAACACCCAAAAACCAAACAAACAGCAAGGATGTTTCAGGTATACGCTTCTCTAATAGTGTTCTAGGTGAAGCAAAAAGACGAAGAACACGGATCAAAACCGGGCATTTCCCAATGACAACTAAATCCAGCTCAACGACTCAGACAAAAGGAAAGGCACCGCCAAGTGCTCAAAGCGTGGTACGTTTCAGTCCCCTCCCCCCCCCGACGACGACACCGGAACACAAAAGACCCAGAGGCTGCCGGGCTAAGGAGCAAAAAAAATAGGAGAGGGTGCCAAGCCGGAAATGTGGAGCCCGGGGCACTCCCTGCCGCGCCGGGGCCTCTCACAAACCCCTGAATCATGTTCGGCAATGGCTGCCGCGCGGCTCCCCTCACCCAGTGAGGACTGAGGAAGCCTCATTGTCTCGCTCCCTTTGTCTGCCCCACTAAGGGATGAGAGGGGTGTGCGCCAGCCCGGCCCGCGGCCTCCCTCCGCAGCACCTACCGCGTCAGAGTGAGAGGAAGGAGATCGTCGGAGGAGACGAGAGACGCCCTGCCACTCCTCGCCTCGCGGAAGGCAGTAGAAACGCCGCGGGGAGGCCCAAGCGCCCCCCGCGCCGCTCCTCTGCGCACACCGCCACCGCGCTAACAGCTCTCAGAAACCGAGCCCGCATCCCCCCCAGCCGCCCCTCAGCGCCCGTGTACCTGCTCCTGGGAGGGGGGAGGCGGAGCGAGAAACCCCACGGCCGATGTCGGAGGCGCTGCAGGTGGCTCCGGACTGTTTCTGGGAGAGCGAAGGGCAAGAGGGTGCAGGGCACAAAGCTGGCGGCGCCACCGCCGCTTCCCTTCTGCGGCAGCAGCGCGGAACGAGACGCGCGACACGCAGAAGGACGAAAGGAAGACACAAAAAAGAGAAAGAATTGAGGAAGAAGGGTGGAGGAAGAACCCGAACCCGCCGGTCCGCTGGCGTCAGCTCCGCCTCCTCCTGGATGCTGCTGAGGCCTGCACGCCCGCGCACTTCCACGTGGAGGCGGCTAGGGAGGGGGAAGAGAGGACGAGGCATATGCGAGGTAGCTCACGGTACTGCCGCCATCGCCTGCAGAGTCACCAACCTCCCTGAGACTGGAGACTATACAGGAATGGACAGAGACTCCGCGCGTAGTCAGAGAATCGTCTGCCCTCCAGGGGGGGCGGGGAAGCGGAAGGAGCTGTGTCCAGAGCAGTGACAACTGTCTCACGCAGCTTCACCCCGCCCACAGGAATGGGACGAGACTACGTGCAAGGAGATAGAGGAAACAAAGCCTTCCCCCATCTACTTGCCCTAATAACAGACACCTCCGCCCCTAATGGTTCCGTTTAAACTTGCACGTGCAGTAGTGTCACAAGTGAATTATTAAGAGAAGTCATCGTTGTGGGGTTAACTAAAAGGGGTTTATTAATGATTAAACGATGATCAAATGATAGTTAATCGATGACTGAATGAAAATTAAATAGTAATCAAATGGTGATTAAGCAATAATTGAATGGTAATTAAACAGTGATTTGACAATGATTTAAATGATGATTTAAACGATAATTTAGACAGTGGTTAGTCAATGATTTAGAAACACTAAATCGATTTCTAAATCTAAATGATTTAGAAACACTAAATAACACAATGATTTAGAAACACTAAACATGTCAAACACTACTACTTACTAGCTGGATGTATAAATGTTGCTAGCATACAATATACTTTTAGGCCTAATGTAAAATGTTGCTTACCTTGTTATAGATATCAGATGCTGGGTAAGGGGTCTCTCAACCTCGAGGAGTAACCTTAAGAGGTGTCCCTGCTCAAGGGGAAGATCACTGCCGTGCAGCCTGCTGCCATACAGGAGAGCTCAATGGGCTTGGGGGGACTACAGATATTTATAGCATAAAGTGATTGACTCGTAGTTAAACCCCCCCTTTGGTGTATGTGCAGGAGTGCAGCTGTAGCAGTTTTAGTTTTGTCTAGTCCCAGCTCAGGCTGGTACTGTTAGCTCCTGATAAGACATGGCCTAGATTCCTTAGTTCCTGAGAAGATATGGCCTAGCACAATTCTCAAGGTTTGCACATCAAGGATGATTTCAGTCAGGCCTACTTGTCGGTGATACCTGAACCAAAGTACTACTCAGTCAGAGTGGGTGCATCCATCACAAGCAGCCATTTGGTTTTTTAACCTCGCACTCCCTTTTTAGCTATCTTCTGGATCCATTGGCTATTGTCTACTTACACTTTTATACCTAAACAACTATTAAGGCACTAGTTGGCTACTTTTTTTTTTTTAATAGGTTATCTGACTTAATGAATTGTCTGCAGTGATAAGTCAGTTTTAAAAGAAATGAGATAATTCTGTGCTTGATGGTGGATTTTTTTCTGTGATATTATAGTATAAAGAAATTCTATTTCTTGTGAGTTTTAATGATTTAAAATTCTTAAATTTTGAGTGTTTATAAACTGTATTTACTAAAAGCAAAGGAATCTCTATAGTATACAAAGATATCAGATTGAAACATATGTTTTCCAGACAATTGAGACAGGGAGGGACTTGTATATGGGATAAAGTCTCTTTTTCTGTGGTCTACCTGAAGGTTTGCTGTCTTTCTCACAGACTTTATTGGTCGTGACCACCTATAAACATAGGGTGAACTTGAAATCCAAACCTTGACTTGCATTCAGATTTGCAAATTTGTGGGTCCAAATTTGTGGGTCCAAAATTTGTGGGTGCAAATTTGTGGGTCCAAATATTTTTGCATGTCCAAACTTTAGATCAGACTTTGTGTCTATTGGATGTTGATAAAACTACATGTTCAGAGGATGTAACACTGACCTAGATAGGTAAGAGAGACAGAAAGGTTACATCACTGTGGAGAGAGGGAGTTAGAAGGGCATGCAAGCCTGGAGAGCATGGGAAGAGGAAAAAGAAATCAAAGGAAAGAATAAAGCTTGTTATTTCAGACTTCTTGCTCACTGTGGGAGCATCACAGGGTAGCTTATAGTTTCAAAACACTGTTAGTAGGTATAGGAGAATGATTACTTTGTCATGGTAAATTAAAGGCAATTAAAATATTTGTAAGGTAGTATTTCTAGGAAATGGAAAATAAACATACCATGCTTACATGAATACATGTATCTTAGGAATAGAAGATCTGTAAAATTCAAAGCTGCTTTAGATAAATGATCTAGATAATTCAACTTTGCTTAAATGCAGTTTCTACCATATTCTATTGATTTTCTGAGGCTACAGTATATTGGGGCATATATTTATGGGCCTCTTTAAACCATTTAATCTGAAGAAAACAGCTAGAATTGGAAGGTATGGCTTTATGGGAAGTATACCACTGAAATCATTAGAAAAAACTCTTTTTGCCTGACATGCCTTCTAGAGCTGATCTCTTTCCTTGTTAGAGGGATGTCTCCTGAGACCCAAAAGCTTCTATCAGAGATAGATAGAACTTTCAGGTAAATGGAATTATACTGTGCTGAAGGACAGCATGCTCTGCAGAAGTATAGGGCACTAATTATGAAGCTCCAACGCATAAAGGCAGCATGCAGAGGATGAAAGCAGAGACAGGCTACAGAGGAGGAATTGAGAAATATTGTCCAGGCATATAGGGATGGTATCAGGAAAGTTAAAGCTTAGTTGGAGTTGAGACTTGCAAGGAATGTCAAGAGCAACAGGAAGAGCTTTGTTAGGAAAATCGCATTCCCTAACAATTGTACCAATTAGTCTTTATAGTATGAAATTGTATGAACTTTCCTAATAGTATGAAATTGTATTAGCTTTTTAAGAGATATATCTTTTACATTGTATACTGCATAAACATGGTTAAGTCAGCATAACTAAAGGGCCCCAGCTCACTGCAAGGAGGAGAAGGACAGCCCCCACCTTGAAGATAAGGACCTTTTGTTTCTCGGAATCTTAAAGCCATCCACGAAGAAGAAAGGATACCCCTGGACTACCGAGATAATGCCAGAATCCTAGTCCCTCCAAACACCTCTGTGAAACCCTCCCATTATCTGCCATAATAGACAAGTAACTGTAGCAAGACCGACTCCAGGGAGGGATACCTAGATCAAGAAAGAAGCAGGTAGATGATGACGCCATAGAATTATAGTTGCTTTTCAAAATAGTAGTATATATGTGTTAAGTAGCGATTGGCCAAATCATGTTGTACCTGAATGCTTGAAAGGTATAAGAACCATGTCTAAAACCACATTCAGGGTGCCCCAATTTGAATGGGACACCTCATGCACAGGAATAAAGAATTACTCTTGTAATTCTATACTTTGTGTCCTAGCCTCTCTCCTCGGTCGGCACAGGACAGTTGTGAAATTTTCGTGACAGTTTGGCAACCCAGGTGGGACTTAGCTGACTCGCCTGATTCAACGTCTCACTACCGCCCGGACCCCAACGATCTGTACTGCTGGCCTGTGGGTGAGTTCACCTCAAGATACTCAGGCATGGGGGTAGTGGAGTGTAGATCTTGTTTGGCAGTAAGGAGGTGATTTTTTGTAATAATGGGAGGAGGACAAAGTATAGTGAAGAAGTCACCGGTAGATGAATTGTTGCAATGCTGGAAATCTATTGATGGGACAGCTGGGTTGTCAAAAGCCCGAGCTATAGAACTATGTCAGGAAAATTGGCCAGAAGTGACTATTTTTGCTGACGCAGACCAAATGTGGCCACGGTCTGATTCTTTTGATAATATTAAGCTGAGCTATTTACTCCAGCAATTAGAAGAGCAGTTGCCATCACAAATGGATTATTGATATGTCTGGGATAATTACAGGTATCAAAGAAAATTTTCCCGTCTGGAGCGGAAGATAAATAAAAATCTCTGAACGAACGGGGAAAAAAAAAGAACTCTCTGCATTCCGGAATTTACCCTCAGCTAGCAGCTCCACCCACTTATCCTACTACCCCTTCTCCTGCCTTGGCTTTGACTTCTGCACCAGCTATTGCTACTGCTCCCAGCTTCAAGCACCTCTCTGACAAAAAATTATAGGGCTGGGATTGGAACCTGGTCAGCTTGCTGCAGGAACAATCCACATGCCATTTGCACCCACTGATTTGGTCTTGTGGCAATAACAGATGCCCAGATTGCAGGATGATCCGGAGAAGGTGGTACAAACTATATGCAGCATTCTCCACATTTATGACCCTATGTGGGCTGATGCACAGCAACTATTTGAGGCAGTCTTTACTCCGGATGAGAAAATTAAAATTTGGGAAACAAATCGTAGATGGGCTAGGGAATCACCAGGCAGAACCCCATGGCCAGCTAATGACCCAGGATGGGACCCCATTTTACCAGCCGATAGAGGTATGCTGCAAAGAGCGAGAGGGGGACTGTTAGAATCCTTAGAATTGTCAGGAAGAAAGACTGTAAATTGGGCTAAGGTCCGAGAATGCCAGCAAGGTAATACTGAACACCCCTCTGAATATTATGCCTGATTGGTTAAACAAGTGAGAATGTTTGGAGGGGTCAACCCTGAAAATGAGGAAAATTGGACTCTAATGGTGTCTTTCTTTGTAGATCAGTCAGCCCCAGATATTAGGAAATATTTTTCTAAACACGTGCCAGGATGGCAGGGCAAAGGATTGGATGAAATAGTGTCGCTACGTTTGTATTTAATGGAAGAGATGAAAGACGGCTAAAGCAAAAAAAGAAAGAACAGCAACAAAAAGCTAGTCTATTGGCAGCAGCATTGAATAGCAATCCTAGACTAAGGGGGCAGGGATACAGAGGTCCCCAAGGCAGAAGCAGAGGGAGAAATTTTAGGAATGATGGGCCTTGAGGAACAGGAGACTGTTGTAATTATTGTGGACAACAGGGTCATTGGAAACAGGAGCGCCCAGTACATCCAAAGAGCTTCCCAAAAAGACCACTCAATCCTAAGGTGCAATCTTTCCCCGCTATGCGACAGGGGCAATACGATTTTGCCCAGGATTGATGATTAGCGGGGAACCTATTGTGCAGCTACTACAGAAGCCTCTGAATATGAAATATTTTCCCCCTCTTATGAGGATCTGGTCTTAAACCTTTCAGTTGATGGACATAATTATTCCTGTCTGATAGATACAGGGGCAACCTTTTCTACTTTAAATATAAAACCTAAACAAGCAAAAATAATTGGTGATGAAAGGACAGTAGGAATAGAAGGATCTGTGTGCACTGTACCCATTCCTGGATAACTTGAAAGTACAAGTGGGATCTCTCACCACCTCCCACTCTTTCATAGTTGTACAGGACACTCCTGTCAACTTGCTGGGAAGGGATCTTCTCTGTAAGCTGAATGCAAAGTTACATTGTACTCCAGATGGAATTAAACTCAAATTACCTATACCAAATTTACCAAAATTGATCGCTGCCTTGGCAAACCCCAGTGAATTAGGAACTTTGCCTAAGGAACTAAATGATATACCAATTTAATTGTGGGGATGGGACCCCATAGATGTGGGCTTACTCAAATCAGTCACACCAGTATATATTCAAACTAAAGGCGGTAATCCGCCCTTGATCTGACAATATCCATTATCTACTGAAGCTATAGCAGGCGTTGCACCACTGATAGAGGAGTATATAAAAAAGGGAATATTAGTAGAATGTCAGTCCCCTTGCAGTACTCCTATCCTACCGACCAGAAAACCTAAACTGGGACCAGATGGCGAACCAGTTTACTGGTTTGTGCAAGATCTTAGGGTGATAAATGAGTGGGTCATAGTTCCCCACCTGGTGGTACCAGATCCTTCTACAATTATTACATTAATTCCAGTAAATGCTAAATGGTACTGTTATGGATTTACGCACGCTGGCCACCATAACAGGGTCCAACCCTAGGATCCCACTGATTAATGTAAGGTCCGAGTGAAGGTTTCCAGTTCCTCTTTTATTAGTTCTCAGGTTACAGCTCGAGCTGGGTGCCTCCAGAGAGGGACCCCTACCCCAGATTGCGCCCCTCAATTATACCTGTACCACCCAGCACCCGATCTCCAAGTCCAATCACTTAATTCTGGTTGGTGGTCTCTTGATTTCTTATTGGTTTTCACTGTCGCTGGGCTGGCCTTCTTCTGAAGTTACCTCATTCTCTTGGAATTGTTTCCTTGGTCCTTATCTTCTTCATTCTGCTCACATCTGCTGGATTCAGCTAGTTCTGTGTTAGCAGCATTAGTTTTATCAAAAAGTTTACTCTCAGTCAGCTCTTGCGGCCTAAGGCTTCAACTACTTTAGCTACTAGTGCTAAGCTACTAATGCTAAACGAGACTATTCAGAGAGAAGAATACAGTTAATCAAATTGCTTCTATAACAGTACTCTGTAATCAACTTATGCACCGCATTTTTTAGTATACCTATCCATCCGGACTCTCAATACCTTTTCACATTTACTTGGGGAAAAATACAGCTGACATGGACAAGGCTTCCCCAGGGCTTCACTGGGTCCCCCACTATTTTTTCTAGAATTTTAGTAAAAGATTTGCAGGATGTTGTGTTTAAAAATGGACCTGTTTTGATGCAATATGTTGATGATTTGTTAACAGCTAGTACCTCTAAGGAATCTTGTATAGCTGACACCTGCACATTATTATTTGCCTTAGCTGGCCATCAGGCTTCTCTGCATAAGCTACAATTTTGGGGGGGGGGAAGTGGAATATCTGAGTTACATTCTCCAACAAGGAGAACGACGACTGTCTAATAACTGCATTAAGGCTATTCAAAATCTTCCTCAACCTATTACTAAGAAACAACTTCGAGCTTTTTTAGGAGCAGTAGGATTCTGCTGACCCTGGATAGCTGCTTTTGGGGAAATGGCTAAACCTTTGGTACAAGCTCAAGATGCTGAGGAACCTATCCACTGGACAGCTGACAAGATAAAGGCATTTGAACGTCTAAAACAAGCATTAATGACTGCACCTGCTCTGGGATTACCAGACTACGGTAAGCCATTTAGCTTGTTCATACATGAAAGGAAAGGAATAGCCTCAGGGGTGTTAACTCAAAGCCTAGGAGGATGAAAATGTCCAATTGCATGTTATTCAGTTCAGCTGGATCCGGTAGCTCAACGATCCGTTGCCTGCATCCATGCAATAGCTGCCACAGCACTCCTAGTTGAACAGAGTAAAAATCTAGTGCTCGGACACCCTCTGACAGTACAAGTACCACATGAAGTTGAAATGCTGCTATCACAGAATGTTACGCAGGCAACGTCACCACAGCAAATACATCGCTATGAGCTGATTCTCTTAACAGCGGAAAACATAACAATTAAGCGATGTAATACGCTGAACCCTGCTACTCTACTCCCTTTACCTGGGGAATGAACTCTCACATCATGATTGTGTAGTAACAACCCGTGAAGCTGAAAAAACTCGGGAAGATTTAACAGATGTGCCGTTTCTAGACCCCGATCTGGAACTATTTGTTGATGAGTCTGTGAGAGACTGAAAGAGTTAATGTCTCAAACATTGTGGCAAGGCGAGGCGCGATTTGCATGGCAATGGCAGGTTGGCTAGCACAGGATGGGAGAGAGCAGGATGTGGAGAGCGTGTTGGAGGATGCGCAGTTCCGGGTTCTGACAGACCTTACCATATATGGCCAGAGGTCACACAGGGTTATCTGAGGAAGGGGCTTGCGACCACCCGAGAGACCCCTCGCGACCACCCCCCTCCCCCAGCGCCTGCGCAGAAGATTGAGAACTTTCTAGAACAAGAACCATATAAGGCCTCAAGGGGGCGTAACCAGAGGCGGGGACTAGAGTATAAAAGACACACCCCCAGGGAACCACGTATGCCCACCACCGGAGGATTGCCATGCCTGTCATTGTCATCATGGGATCCAAGGGTGGTGATACTTTTCCTTTCTCTATCCTCCTCTCTTGTCCTTTCCTTTTCTCACTTCTCTCTTCCTCTACTCTTCCACTATATATCAGTTTGGGATAAATTGTGACGGGTTGCCTGGAAAATAGCTCCATTGCCAAATTGCCTCTGTTCGTTCGTTGAGCTTGCCAGTTCGTTAAGTTTGTCTGTTTGTCGAATTTGCCAGTTAATAAAATTTCTAGTCAGACTGTTCCTCTGAGTCATTGTCGTGACTCTACCAGCCCCGCGGCTCTGCCGAGCAGAGATCGGCCTTCGTCGGTGCACAAACCCTCGGGGAATCAAAAAGATTCACCCATCTCGCAACCCACTGAGTGGGACGAGACAGAGTCCTCGTATTATTTGAATGGCAACTGGGTTACGGGTTATTCAGTAACTACTATGAATGCAGTAGTGGAGGCTTCACCACTCAGTCCGAAGCTGAGTGCACAAGCACAGCAGGATTAATTGCATTGACAAAGGCCTGTCAGCTGGCCAAAGAAAAGACTATAAATATTTATACTGATTCTCGATATGCATTTGGAGTATGCCACGCTACTGGGCAGTTATGGAAGCTGCATGGGTTTATGACTTCTAGTGGAAGTAAAATATCAAATGCTCTGCAAATTACTGAACTGTTAAAAGTTATACAATTGCCAGAGAAACTTGCTATCATTCATCAGCCAGCCCCATACCCAAGGAAGGACAAAAGAAGATAATAAAGGAAATAATCTAGCAGATATTGCCACTGAAGCCGCAGCACAACAGCTGTACAAACCACCAAGCTTACAAGCAGTCCAATGATCCAACTTAGCGTTACCTGCTCCTGAAGAAATATACTTGACTGTCCCTACTGAGGAAATTGACTCTTGGAAAAGGTATGAAGCAACCAAAGACTCCCGGGGAATATGGAGAGCAGGTACAGAAAACCTTCCTATTTTACCTAAGCAATACTTGATTCCTATAGCAAAAATACATCACAACCTAGGGCACTTTGGGGTTGCTGCACTAGCCCAGACAATATTGAAGGATTGGTTTGTGCCAGGAATCTACACCGCAGCCAAACAAGTAACCATGGCTTGTACAACCTGTCAGTCATATAATCCCCAAAATACTAAACATTTGGACTCTCTGGGGGGTAGACTCTGGGCAATTGTACCTTTCCAACACATTCAGACTGATTTTGCTGAAATGCCAAAAGCTGGCAACTATCGCTATTTGATGGTAATAATTGATCAACTTTCAGGATGGCCTGAGGCCACGCCAACAACTAAAGCTGATTCTGCAGCTGTAATTAAGTTCTTATTAAAGGAAGTCATTCCTCATTATGGAATTCCCGAAAGGATTGATTCAGATAAAGGAAGTCATTTCACCTCACAAGTAATTTGCCAACTTTACAAAACTTTAGGAATCCAGCAAGATTTGCATACTCCATATCATCCCCAGTCAGCAGGGAAAGTAGAAAGAATGAACTTAAGTCTGAAAACTCTAACTGCAAAAATATGCTCCCATTATCTGGCATAATAGACAAGTAACTGTAGCAAGACCGACTCCAGGGAGGGATACCTAGATCAAGAAAGAAGCAGGTAGATGATGACGCCATAGAATTATAGTTGCTTTTCAAAATAGTAGTATGTGTGTGTTAAGTAGTGATTGGCCAAATCATGTTGTACTTGAATGCTTGAAAAGTATAAGAACCATGTGTAAAACCGCATTCAGGGTGCCCCAATTTGAATGGGACACCTCATGCGCACGAATAAAGAATTACTCTTGTAATTCTATACTTTGTGTCCTAGCCTCTCTCCTCAGTTGGCACAGGCCAGTTGTGAAATTTTCATGACAGCTTCCACCATTACATTAATAGTAAAAGGCTGAACAGGGAAAATGTGGGACTGCTGCTGAATGGGGTGGATGATTTAGTGACAGCAGACACAGATAAGGCTGAGGTACTCGATGCATAAATTTCAAGAACTATGCTCATAAAAACAGTAAAGCTGTATAAAGTACAATTGAAGTTGAACTTTTCCCAAATTGAATGAGGAAAGTTTATAAAACTGGTATTCATAAATGTATCCTTGAAAACACATTATATAAAGATATGCCAGCAAGCCCTCCTATTCTGTAATCATGCAAATAAAGATTCACTGTCTTACAAACCCTCCATTGTAATAATTATTACCATTATTATCTAGTTATACCTAGGAATAGCAGCGGTATCTACGATCACATTATGCGAAGTAGCATACAAATACAGAAAAAGAATCATTGCCTAAAGAGCTCTTAATCTTGTCACTCTCTCCATCTCTTCTGCTGCCTACAATAAAGATGCCACTATTTATCAGAGTATACATCATTACTGGAATGTTAGCATTACAGAAGAAAGGGGAGGGAGAAAGTATTGGCAGCCTTTTGGTATCATTCTTAGGTAAAAGCTTACAACTATGTACCAAGAGGTAGACTACTAAATTTTAGAGAAAAGAGTCTGTGGGGGAAGATGACCATCCATCCCCCTCTGTCAGAATGCTCACCATGTATCTCTAAAAACACCTCCACCAAAACATTTTGGGGATGCTGCACTTCATCCCAAGCCTCTTCAAAGGGCAGCTGCCCTTCAGGAGGTAAGCTTGCTCTTTTTGCTCTGCTAAAGTACAGGTGGGAACATGCCTACACCCTTGAACAAGGCACAAAATACAACCAGGTATGGCAGCTGTAAGACAATGGAAGGCATATGTGTCCTCTAGCTACTAATTTACAATTAGGATGTTCACCTGAGAAAGAAAAAAACTTGTTTAAAATCCTCTCTCCCTGACTAAAGCCCCCTATTTACTCAGAAGCACAGCTTACCTATAACAAACCAAGGTGAGATACAAAACCATTTCCTTCTTTTGAAGCTGTGGTTTCCAAGGTACCCTTTTGCTCTCCTTATTGCTCCTTGGGTTACATGTTGAGGTTACCCAGGAAGTGATCTCCTTTTTATAGTTCCCTGATGTTCCATTCAATGTGTTAAAAAAGTAGCTTGTATGAACCTCATAGTATTCTTGAAGGTCCCTGGCTCTTATAGGATTAAATACTCAACAGGATCTAGAATCAGCTCTCTTGAAGGTCCCTGGCTCTTATAGGATTAAATACTCAACAGGATCTAGAATCAGCTCTTTAGGATTGAGTTAAGTAAAATGTGTGGCTACTTCCTTATTCTGGCATTTTTTTCTTTAGTTATGTTGGAGTTTGCTCTTGAAGGAGAGTATGGCCAGCCACTTTGCAGTGAATTAATAAGCAACAATTAAAATAGAAGGTTCTCTTCTACTTTGGAGCAATGCTGCTGCATTTCTGCATTTATGATTTAATGGAACATGTAGATATTATACATAGATTTATGCTAAATAAAAAGGAAAAACCCTAAGAAAATTATATTTTAAGGGCTACTTGTTGTCTCTAAGACCCTATGTAGTGGAGGTGTGCCCCAATGACTCTAAGGCAAATGTGGTGCCAGAAGTCTAAGCCTTGAAGGAAGAAATCTCTGGTAAATATGGTTAGGATCACAGAGACAATCCTCCTGCAGCTTGGAAGAATGGAGGGCCTCCTAGCTCTGCAACTTTGGCAGAACCCCATAATGGATGTGACACTCCTACATACCCTTGCAATCTCCTGGTTTCTAGGCCAGGAAAACGGATCTTCTAAAGGCCTGAGTCTCACACGGAAATACTGCCTTTCTCAGGCAGCCTATATGTGAAAATTAACAAGTATGAGAAGAGCACATAGGAGAATAACCATAGTAGGGAATTCTGCCCATTTCCCATTCCTCTCAGACTCCTGATCTTGGGGGAGGGAGGGGAGTAACATTTGTCTGTTGACGTACCTCTTGAAAATCACTGTTCTTTGAGATTTAACTTGGAAAGGGGAAAAGCCAGATAAGTTAATGTTTTTCAGTTGAAACTGTTCTGAATCTGTCCTCTACCCTGCCATAGTAAGAGAGGTGGAAATTGCTGTCCAGGGCTACTAGTAGATTAAATTTTATTTTTACAATTAGACTTTGTGGTGGGTTAACCTTGGCTGGCTGCCAGGTGCCTACCAAGCTGCTCTCTCACTCCCCCTCCTCAGCAGGACAGAGGGAGAAAATAAGATGAAAAAGCTGGTGGGTTGAGATAAGGACAGGGAGATCACTCAGCAATTACCATCACGGGCAAAACAGACTCAAATTGGGGAAGATCCATGACAACATCCTTGTCTCTAAAATTGAGAGACATGGATTCGACGAGTGGACCACTCAGTGGATAAGGAATTGGCTGGATGGTCACACTCAAAGAGTTGCGGTCAACGGCTCGATGTCCTGGTGGAGACCAGTGACAAGTGGTGTCCCTCAGGGGTCTGTATTGGGACCAGTATTATTTAACATCTTTGTCGGGGACATGGACAGTGGGATTGAGTGCACCCTCAGCAAGTTTGTGGATGACACCAAGCTGAGTGGTCTGGTTGATACTCTAGAGGGAAGGGATGCCATTCAGAGGGACCTTGACAGGCTAGAGAGGTGGGCCCATGGAAACCTCCTGAAGTTCAACAAGGCCAATCTGGGTCGGGGCAATCCCAAACATGGATACAGGCTGGGTGATGAGTGGATTGAAAGCAGCCCTGCGGAGAAGGACTTGAGGGTATTGGTGGATGAAAAACTGGACATGAGCCAGCAATGTGCGCTAGCAGCCCAGAAAGCCAATCGTATCCTGGGCCACATCAAAAGAAGTGTGGCCAGCAGGTCGAGGGAAGTGACTATCCCCCTCTACTCCACTCTCATGAGACCCCCCCAGGAGTACTGCATCCAGCTCTGGGGCCCCCAGCATAAGAAAGACATGGACCTGCTCGAGCGGGTCCAGAGGAGGGCCACGAAGATGATCAGGGGGCTGGAACACCTCCCCTATGAGGACAGGCTGAGAGAGTTGAGGTTGTTCAGCCTAGAGGAGAGAAGGCTCCAGGGAGACCTTATAGCGGCCTTCCAGTACTTCAAGGGGGCCTACAGGAAAGATGGGGAGGGACTCTTTATCAGGGAGTGTAGTGACAGGACAAGGGGCAATGGCTTTAAACTGAAAGAGGGTAGATTTAGATTGGACATAAGGAAGAAATTATTTATGATGAGGGTGGTGAGACACTGGAACAGGTTGCCCAGACAAGTTGTGGATGCCCCATCATTGGAAGTGTTCAAGGCCAGGTTGGATAAGGCTTTGAGCAACCTGATCTAGTGGAAGGCGTCCCTGCCCATGGCAGGGGGGTTGGAACTAGATGATCTTTAAGGTCCCTTCCAACCCAAACCATTCTATGATTCTATGATAAGATTAATTAAATTTATTGCCAATTAAAAATAGAGAAGGATAGTGAGAAACAAAAACAAAACTAAAACCACCTTTTGCCCCTGCCCCTCCCTTCTTCCCAGGCTCAAATTCACTCTCAACTCTTTTACCTCCTCCCCCCACTCCAAACAGCACAGGGAGGATGGGGAATGGGGGTTGCAGTCAGTTCATAATGCTTCGTCTCTGCTGCTCCTTCCTCCTCACGCTCTTCCCCTGCTCCAGTATGGGGTTCTTCCCATGGGATACAGTCCTTCATTAACTTCTCCAACGTAGGTCCTTCTCATGGGCTGCAGTCCTTCAAGAACTGCTCCAGTGTGGGTCCCTTCCACCGGGTGCAGTCCTTCAGGAACAGACTGCTCCTGCATGGGTCCCCCACGGGGTCACAAGTCCTGCCAGCAAACCTGCTCCAGCGTGGGCTCCTCTCCACGGGCTGCAGCTTCCTTTGGGGCATATCCACCTGCTGTGGCATGGAGTCCTCCATGGGCTGCAGGGGGACAACCTGCGTCACCATGGTCTTCTCCACAGGCTGCAGGGGAATCTCTGCTCTGGTGCCTGGAGCACCTCCTCCCCCTCCTCCTTGGTGTCTGCATAGTTGCTTCTCTCATATTTTTCTCACTCTTCTCCCTCAGAGCTGCTGCACCATGACTTTTACCCTTTCTTAAATATGTTATCACAGAGACACTACCGACATCGCTGATTGGCTCAGCTTTGGCCAGCGGCAGATCTGCTTTGGAGCCGGCTGAAACTGGCTCTGTCCGACATGGGGGCAGCCCCGGTCCCTTCTCGCAGAGGCTACCCCTGCAGCCCCAAGTGCTACCAAAACCTTGCTATGTAAACCCAATACAGACTGATACTAATTTTTGGTTTCGGTCACAAAATCTCTGCAAAGGGAAAATAATACACATCTCAAGTTCTTTTTCCAGTTTTTCCCCTCAAACTGATAAAGTTATCAAAATCTAAATGTTTTGAGAGCTCTGCTCTCAAGAGTTCTGTTCTATATCATAAATCATGAAGGTCTGTTTGAATATTTTATTGTAATAGTTGAAACCATTGTGTACTACCAAGTTTGAAGCTAGCCCAAACATTTAAGATGATACGGGGCTTATTCCAAGCCCTTGTTACAGAGTGGTTGCTATTCCGTATGATGTATGCAGCAGCCTTTTACAATAGGCAGAGTGCCAGTAGCATAGGCTCAACTGATAAGCAAGATAATAAGTAAATGGTGCCCTACCCCCCTCCGAGCAGCCTCATGCGCCATTTTCTCTGGAAGTCCCTCCCCTCTTCCAGTCATGTGGTCTGTTCTGATTGGCTGGCAGGACTAGCCACCCCCTACCAGTTTACCCAGAAGTACATCAGACCCAGAAAACCCTTCCCCTACATACACAGGACGCCGCCATTTTATGGAAGGGAGCTGCCATTTTGTTAAAAGTCATAACCCACATGTTTTCATACTGCTCTGTGATTGGCTGACGGCCATTTCTTGGCACTGTCATACCCACGTGTTCTCAGGGAGCCCTGTGATTGACTGGCAGGACCAGCCACCCCTTCCTGTTTACCCTAGAATGATGCCAGAGCAGAAAAAACCCTCTCACTAATTACGCAGGGCCTGCCAAGTTGTTTCAGCCAACATTTTGTGGCTGCTAGCCACCATTTTCGACAATGTCATGCTCCATGTGTTTTCATACTGCCCTGTAATTGGCTGGCAGGACTAGCCTCCCCGACCAGTGTACCCGGAAGCACGTCAGAAAAGGAAGCCCCCTGTCATTACATACAGGGAGGCTCCCACTTTTGACAGCGCTATTTCCCATGTGTTTTCATACTGCATTGTGATTGGCTGACAGCTATTTCTTGATACCGTCATACCCATGTGTTCTCAGGCTGCCCTGTGATTGGCTGCCCGCTTCCTTTGGATCAGGAAGTGCTCAGATATAAAAATATTTATAATTATATACAATATATTCGTACATAGAGCTATATATATATAAAGGGGTATACAAATATGTATAAATATATATTTTATTTATTTACAGATAAATACACTATTTTAAATATATACTTCTATATACATTTATATTAAAAAACATAGGTATAAAAAGGACAAAACATTCTTTAATAAAAACTAATGGAATGAATAATTAAAGATGAAATGGGAATAGAAAGTAATTAAGCAAAAGTAAAAGGCAGGGTTCGGATCCCCCACTTTACCAGGCTGCAGAACAAACCCTAACATGTCTGGGGTGGGGGGGGAACTTTAAGAAGGTGAAGGGTCGCCAAAGGGGGGGGAGGGCACAGACAAGTTGGAACATGCCCGAGGGCTACAGACCCCTCCCAGGAGGCCCACCAAGGGGCCCCCTGCTCAAACGATGTCACAGGCAAAGAAGAGACCAATCCTGTGAGCTGGACTGAGAGGCCCCTGCATCCAGGCCCAGCCCAACAGCATGGCCATGCAGGATTACTGGGGCAGACTTTGGGCTTTGCACGGTGCTGCAAGATACAGGCAGCACTGTCTGCAAAAATGGAAAAACCAGAACCAGATGCTGACTTTGGAAGAACATGTGTGTGGGGAAAATAAGAAAAAGACCATAAGGGGTTCCCAAAAAAGACCATGCAAACCAGAAAAAATGGCCAATGAGCCTGTGAATCTCAAACTGGATTTCAAGGTAAGTGCCACACAGAGAGGGTGGGTGGTGGTGGGGAGCTCCCTTTGCCCATGGTTGTGGTGGATCTTACAGCTGCCAATAAGACCATTATGGGGTGCAGGCTGGTGCTATACGTGTTTCCTGATCCTTAGGGCAATGCTGAAAAGAAGAGGCAGGAGACCAAGTGAAAAGAGCTAAAATCCCCTAAGACAAAAAAGAAATGCTGTAAATATCTTGGTTGCTCAATGTTTCCTTTTAGTCTCCCTTTCGCAGATAATTTGGCCTAGCTTGCCAGTATTGTTGGCCTTAAGTAAGGAAGCTTAGATAGTAGAATTGCTAATGAGCTTTCTTTATTTGACCTAATCATTAGAGTAAGAATGCTTTGCCTGTGTTAAATCCTTGGTTAGCCGAGATAGTTGCAATGAAGACAGATAAAGAGGAATTCTTCAGGCCCTGTGTCCCTGGAAAGGGCTGATAAGGAGAAACTACACAAGAACCACCTGATTTTGGATATGCAAGGAAGGTATGAGCAAGACAAAGATGGACTGAGCATGCGTAAAGACAAAGTTCAGTCAGCGGTCAGAGTGATGAAGACTACTGACTTCCTCCAACGACCACCAGAGGATCCCTAACGACCACCTAAGGACTTAAGTACGCATGCGTCAGGGACATTTACATATATTAATGAGTTCCAAGAAATCTCATGTTTATATAAATTAATCTTATGAATATGTATATTTTGCAACATATAACCTCTGTGATCTTGCTTGTTTGTCGGAGCACTTGTTGCGGAGCGATCCCCAGTGCTGCCCAGCGCTGCAATAAAGAATACCTGCTTAATAGTCATCCCGACTATTGAGTTCTGATTTCGGCTTTTCACGGCAACAGTTTGGCACCCCAGATGGGACCCGCTCTGCTCGGCTGCAGGACCCGCTGAGAACAGGACTCCCTAGGGTACCCCCGGGATTTCCCGGAGGGACTCCTCGCCTCAATCGGATCACTGCGGGAGCAGACAAGGACCATCTAAAGGAAAAAGGTATTCTTTAAATCTTTTCTGTTTTGGAATTTGGGACTGGTCATTTGGAAGGTTCTCATAAGTCGTAGGAGACGTCCTACGCTGAGCGCCGTATACCAGGCTACTAGTGCCTGAGGGTATACATTTGGTATTTAGTACGTTGGTACAGGCACGGGTTAAGCCTTGTACTTCTGCAAGAACGTGCTTTTTGGTATTGGTACACTCATGAAACCCGCATGAGTTTGTACTGTTGGTGGTACGTTGGTACAGGCACGGGTTAAGCCTTGTACTTCTGCAAGAACGTGCCTTTTGGTATTGGTACACTCATGAAACCCGCATGAGTTTGTACTGTTGGTGGTATGTTGGTACAGGCACGGGTTAAGCCTTGTACTTCTGCAAGAACGTGCCTTTTGGTATTGGTACACTTATGAAACCCGCATGAGTTTGTACTGTTGGCGGTATGGATTTACTGGCACCAAACTCGGATATTGGTTTATTGGTATTGAATTTGGATATATTCGTTAGGCACTGCGAAATCGGCAACTAAGCGTGAATGAGCTGAGTTAACTCTGGTGTGACTGGTGAGTGACTGAAACACAGTGTGACTGCAAAGTGAGTGTGGAAAACCTGGAGACCTGTGCGTCTCATCCTGAAAATGAATGTGAACCGCTTTTCCTTGTGAATTGTTTATTCAATGTGAGAATTGTGGAATGTGGTCAGAGTGGGAGAATAAAGCGCGACAGGTTGAGGTTATTAAAATAATCTGTGGGAGAATAACGGAAGTACAGAATCAATAAGGTAGAATGGGGGGACAGCAAAGTGGTGGTATTGTAAAGAAAAGCCCTCTAGGATGTATCTTAGCACACTGGAAAGAGATAGGGGGACAACCAGGTGGAAGTGTGAATAAGAAAACGTTAATCAAATACTGTGATCAGTGGTGGCCCCTGTACAAATTAGAAGATGGTGAAAAATGGCCTTTGAACGGAACTTTGAAGTATAATACTTTGTTGCAACTCATGTTATTTTTGTGGCGGGAAGGAAAATGGGATGAGGTGGTTTATGCAGATATGTTTTTCACTCTGCGGAATCACCCTGAGTGGCAGAAAGAGTGCGGAATTAATTTGGCGCCCCAGGACCCTATGGTCTTGGTGATAGAAAAGGAGAGAAATAAGCAAAATAGGATATTGAAAAGGTGTTGCTCGGCGTGTAGCATTGGACAGAGATGTTTGAAAGTTGGTTCGCAGAATGAAAGGTTAGAGGATTATTTGCCTCCGCTAGAAAGGGAAGGTGATAGAGAAGGAGATGCGGGTGCTGTTGGGAGAGAAGAGCCGGAGACGAGAGAGAGAGAGGAAACAGATATTAGGTTTTCTCCCATAACCACCAGGACCCGAAGCAAAGTGGGACCTGCGATACAGGCTCCCTTAAGACAAGCGATGGGAGCGGGAGGACCTGTTAGAATTAAAGTACCTTTCACTTTAGCAGACTTGGACGGCTGGCGAGTTACTGCAGGGAATTATCGGGACGACCCTGAGAGGGTTGCTAAAGGATTTGAATTGATTGTGAAAACCCAGGACCCTGACTGGGAGGATGTGGATGCAATGCTGGATGCAGTGTTCAGTGAATCAGAAAAACAGATGGTTGTGAGAGCAGCTAGGACTCAGGTGCAGGCTCTGGTGCTGGCTGGGACTCTGCCAGGAACAGTGGATAATCATGTTCCAATTACCAATCCCGGCTGGGACCCTAACCAGATGGGAACCAGGAATTTACTAGTGCGGTACAGGGAATGGATTGCGTACGGAATAAGAAATGCTGTCCCAAAATCAGTAAATTGGTCTAAGCTGTATGAGATAAAACAAGATAAAAAGGAGTCACCTACTGACTTTTTGAATCGGCTAAAGGAAGGAATGCGGAAATATACTCCTTTAGACCCTACCTCTCAAGAAGGTAAAAGTCAGCTAATATTTCTGTTTCTGGGACAGTCGGTGGATGATATTAGAAGGAAATTACAGAAAGTGCAAGGGGCAGATGCAAGGGACTTGGAAAGGTTATTGGAAACTGCTTGGCAAGTGTATCGGAATAGAGATAGTCGAAAGGAAAAACAAATGGGTAAAACAATTGCTAATGCTACAGTAGCTGCTTTGCGCACCGTAGAAGGTCAGATACCCCCTCAGAGCAACAGCAATGAGGGGAGAGGAGTTATGAGAAGTGGTGCAAGTGCCCCACTTAGAGGGAATAGAGGAAATAAACCCCTCTTGAAAGATCAGTGTGCCTATTGTAAACAACTGGGGCACTGGAAAAAAAGATTGCCCGAGACTGGGCAAATCGGTGATGGTAGCCAACACGGAAGAAAATTGATGGGGACCAGGGGAATCTTCCCTAGCAGAACCCTTGGTAAAAATTCAGCTAGGGAAAGAAGAAAAACCTGTAGAATTTTTAATAGATACAGGTGCCACATTTTCAGTATTAAATCAGACTTTATTGCCCGTGAGTAAACAAACTGTCAACATTGTGGGAGCAACAGGGCAGGTTGAGAGGGCTTTCTTTCTAAGACCATTGAAATTTAAAATTGGAAAAAGTGTAGGGATTCATAAATCCCTCTACTTGCCTGAAGCTCCTAGACCACTTTTGGGAAGGGACTTATTAGAACAATTGAATGCTGAAATAAGATTTAAAGATGGGGAAATCGAATTTAAAATACCAGAAGAAAACCACATTGAAATTTTAAGTTTGGTTCTCACTGAACCCCAAGTTAGAGAAGAAGAAATTATGCAGGAAATAAAAGACCAGGTATACCCAGGAGTATGGGCCTCGGGAATACCTGGAAAAGCTAAAAATGCGGAATTGGTTGTTGTTAAACTCAAAGAAGGAGCACGACCCATTAGGGTGAAACAATATCCTTTGAAATTGGAAGATAGACGAGGAGTGAAACATATTATAGATGAATTTATAAAATTCGGATTATTGACTGAATGCTCTCCAGAGTACAACACTCCCATTCTGCCTGACAAAAAGCCTGATGGCAAAACCTACCGATTGGTGCAAGACCTACGAGCAATAAATCGGATAGTTGAAGATTTGCACCCGGTAGTGGCAAACCCATACACTTTATTGACCAGTTTAAAAGAAACCTATGAATGGTTCACAGTACTAGATCTGAAAGATGCATTCTTTTGCCTCACCTTGGCCCCTGAAAGCCGCAACTTTTTTGCCTTTGAGTGGGAAAACCCTGATTCAGGACGGAAAACCCAACTAACCTGGACAGTGTTACCTCAAGGATTTAAGAATAGCCCCACAATTTTTGGAAATCAATTGGCTAAAGAATTAGAGGTCTGGGAAAGGCCTCCAGGAAATGGTACCCTTTTGCAATATGTGGATGATATTCTGATAGCTACGGAAAAAGAAGAAGAATGTAAGGAATGGACTGTGAGTTTGTTAAATTTTCTTGGACTAAGTGGTTATCGAGTATCGTTGCAGAAAGTCCAGATCTTGAAAAAAGAAGTAATCTACTTGGGATTTGTGATTTCTAAAGGACAGAGACAGCTCGGGAATGACCGAAAAGAAGCCATCTGCAGGACCCCAGAACCGACCACAGTAAAAGAGCTGCGAACCTTTCTGGGAATGACAGGTTGGTGTCGATTATGGATTTATAATTATGGACTTTTAGTTAAACCCTTGTACGAACTGTTGAAAAATAGTCAGACACAGTTAACATGGACTGATGAAGCCAAGAGGGCATTCAAAGAATTGAAATTGGAATTAATGAGAGCTCCAGCTTTGGGCCTGCCAGACATAACAAAGCCCTTCTGGTTGTTCTCATATGAGAGACAAGGAGTGGCTTTGGGAATTCTAGCCCAGAGGCTGGGTCCTTATAAACGAGCAGTAGCATATTTTTCCAAACAATTGGATGAGGTAAGTAAAGGATGGCCGGGATGCCTTCGGGCAGTTGCCGCTGTTGTTTTGATCATTCAAGAAGCTCGAAAATTTACCTTGGGACAAAAGATGGTTGTGCATACTTCCCATGCTGTAACTTCCGTTTTGGAACAAAAAGGAGGACATTGGCTGTCACCATCAAGGTTTCTGAAGTATCAAGCAGTCCTGATGGAACAGGACGATATTGAAATCGTTACATCTGCTGTAATTAACCCCGCTTCTTTTCTAAGTAATAAGCAGGAAATGAAGACTGTTGTACATGATTGTATAGAAACCATTGAGACCGTATACGCAAGCAGGCCTGACCTGAAGGATGAGCCACTGGAAGAAGCTGACCACACTTGGTATACCGATGGGAGTAGTTTTGTAAAGAATGGAGTTCGAATGGCAGGATATGCTGTGACCACCACAGATCAGGTGGTGGAAGCAAAGTCACTCCCTAAAGGCACATCTGCACAACGAGCCGAAATAGTTGCCTTAGTGAGAGCACTGGAGCTTGCCAAAGGACTGCGCGTGAATATATGGACAGATTCAAAATATGCCTTTGGCGTAGTGCATGCTCACGGAGCAATTTGGAAGGAGCGAGGACTCTTAACCGCTCAAGGGAAAGGTATAAAACACGCTGATATAATACTGCGACTTTTAGAAGCTGTGCAACTTCCGTCAGCAGTGGCAATTATGCACTGCAAAGGACATCAGAAAGGTAACACTGACAGGGAAGTGGGAAATAAGTTGGCTGATTATGAAGCAAGGCAAGCAGCGGAACAAGGTGAGATACTAAGTTTAATTCCTGAAAAATCTTTGCCACTACCTGAATCAGCTGAATACGATGAAAAGGATCAGAAGTTAATTACTGACTTAGAGGCTAAAATTGGCCTATCAGGATGGGCAGTGTTAAAAGATAACAGGATAATAATCCCCTTTAGACTACTGTGGGCACTGACAAAGACTGAACATGATAAAACTCACTGGGGAACTGAAGCTCTGTATAACTCTCTCACTAAGCAGATAGTGGCTAGAAATTTGTTTCAAACTGTGAAAAGTGTGGTTGATAGGTGTGAGACATGTTTGAAAAATAACCCAAAGGTAGAAAATCGTGTAAAATTTGGAAGCATAGGCAAAGGAAATGTTCCAGGTCAAAACTGGCAAATAGACTTTTCGGAGCTCCCTAGAAAAGGGGGGTATAGGTATCTGTTGGTGTTAACAGATACCTACTCTGGATGGCCTGAAGCTTTCCCTTGCAGAACAAATAAAGCTCGAGAAGTAACAAAAGTTTTATTAAGAGAAATTATTCCTAGGTTTGGAGTGCCAGAAGTTATCTCCTCTGACAGAGGGCCACACTTCGTGTCACAGGTAGTTCAGCAAGCTAGTAAGTTTTTAGAAATTAATTGGAAATTGCATACAGCCTACCGCCCACAAGCAAGTGGACAGGTAGAGAAAATGAACCATATGATAAAAACACAATTGAGCAAAATTTGTCAGGAAACCAACTTGAGATGGGATCAGGCCCTCCCAATTGCATTATTGAGACTTCGAACTAAACCAAGGACTAAAGAGAAATTGAGTCCCTTTGAGATTTTATATGGGAGACCATTTCAAACCAGATATCGAGGGCAAGATCTCACCCAAGCAGGGGAAATTAGCTTACAGCAATATCTAATAGCATTAGGAAAACAATTACAAGAAGTAAATAAATTGGTGGTATCTACCAGAGCGTGGGGTTTAGATTCTCCGGTGCACTTGTTTAAACCTGGGGATTGGGTTTATGTTAAAAATATTTCAGGTGACCCTCTTGAAGAGAAATGGAGTGGCCCTTTTCAAGTTCTGCTCACAACCTACACTGCAGTTAAGCTTGAGAAGCACGCTGCGTGGATCCACTATTCGAGAATTAAGAAAGCACCTACTGGACCATGGAAATCTCAGCCTACGGGACCAACGTCCGTAAGATTGACCCGAAAGTAGTTTTACTGATGCTGCTATGCGCTCGTTTACTAGTGTGTAAAAGTTTGTGTGAAGAGGATGCTAACAATTTAATGTTAGATAATAATTGTTATCATCCTTGCCATTTGTGTTGGCTGTGTAAAGCGAATAATTGAAAGAAATATGTGGAAATAGTAATGACTTTTAATTTAGAACCTTTGTAAAAGAATTTACAAAGTTTAAAGAAAAGGGGGGAATGAAAAGAGCTAAAATCCCCTAAGACAAAAAAGAAATGCTGTAAATATCTTGGTTGCTCAATGTTTCCTTTTAGTCTCCCTTTCGCAGATAATTTGGCCTAGCTTGCCAGTATTGTTGGCCTTAAGTAAGGAAGCTTAGATAGTAGAATTGCTAATGAGCTTTCTTTATTTGACCTAATCATTAGAGTAAGAATGCTTTGCCTGTGTTAAATCCTTGGTTAGCCGAGATAGTTGCAATGAAGACAGATAAAGAGGAATTCTTCAGGCCCTGTGTCCCTGGAAAGGGCTGATAAGGAGAAACTACACAAGAACCACCTGATTTTGGATATGCAAGGAAGGTATGAGCAAGACAAAGATGGACTGAGCATGCGTAAAGACAAAGTTCAGTCAGCGGTCAGAGTGATGAAGACTACTGACTTCCTCCAACGACCACCAGAGGATCCCTAACGACCACCTAAGGACTTAAGTACGCATGCGTCAGGGACATTTACATATATTAATGAGTTCCAAGAAATCTCATGTTTATATAAATTAATCTTATGAATATGTATATTTTGCAACATATAACCTCTGTGATCTTGCTTGTTTGTCGGAGCACTTGTTGCGGAGCGATCCCCAGTGCTGCCCAGCGCTGCAATAAAGAATACCTGCTTAATAGTCATCCCGACTATTGAGTTCTGATTTCGGCTTTTCACGGCAACACAAGCATGCAGTCAAGACAGTTCTGTTAGACAATGATTACTGCAAAAGCAGCAAGATCCAGGCTTTGGGACACAGACCACAGCCCTATGCTCTTAGAGATCACAGCTACCGCAGAAAGAGCAAGCAGATCAGTACGAGCAAGGGGGTGTTGCAGAGCTGAAAGACCATGATCATTTTCAGGCACAAAGAAGTAGCAGACCGGATGGTGGTGATAAAAAGGCTGGTGGTGTAACCAAATGTAACCAAAATTATTAGTTTGTTCTTTTGTAACTAAGCAACATAGAGATAGGAGCCGGGTAGACAATACTTTAATGTTGTGTTTATACATCTATGGCTATGGATATGCTACTATGCCCAAAGACAATAGGACAAGGAGTAGTACGGACATGCTGCTATGCTCCCAGTACAGTCCCAGCCCATCTTGACAATGAGTCGAGGGGTAGTTAGAATAATTGGTTTGTGTTAGAATAGGAATAAGGGTGCCAAATCATTGTTAGGGACCATGCACCGTGAAGAAGGGAAGCAAGTTACATAAGCAAGACGATATTGCGCATGCCCATAAGAAGGGGTCAGCTAAAGGACACACCTGTACGACCACCCAGGACCACCAGAGACCCCCACGGAAGCCCCTCGGAGTTCAAGGATGCATGCGTAATGACCATGCAAATATGATAATTAGTTCTGGGAAATAGAATGAATATGCATGATCATTCTGGGAAATTTGATGCATATGTATGTAACTGGACAATATAAGCTTTGGTTGATGTAACCTGCGGTATGCACGCTAGGTGGAATGATCCCCCGTGCATCCGGCGCCGTAATAAAGAATGCCTGCTTCTTAATGCTGCATTGGTGTTAAGGAGTTTGATTCCCGATTTCGGTGACAGTGGGTCTGTTAGTTTTGAGGCCTTGGCTTACAGGCTAGCAAAACAGAAAAAGCTGTTAAAACAAAGACTGCTAATTAGGAAAGCTAAATGAATTTTGCGTTGCTGCAAATGTCTTGTTGGCAAGGGGTTACGGGGGACCACAAGGGCCCTTAAATGCAAACTGTTTTTCTGAACGTGGTGGGCCAGTGAACATGTCTCCCACTAGGGTAGAAGATGACACCCTGGAAGGGACTTCCCGGTTACTGCATCCCCCTGCAGAGCAAGAGGCTGTCAAACACAATGAGGATGTTTCCCGGGGGGGCCACCTGTTGCACTCCCAATGCCTGAGAGGGCATTGGAAAGACCAGCTTTACCCCCACCCTCAAATGTAGCAGAGGTGGTAGAGGAGGCAGCAGACCGCCCCATGGCTTCCATGGAGCATGTTCGGCAGTGGGACTGGCCGATCCAGAGCCAGTTCAGAGCTAGGTGATACGTAGAAGAATACAGATTTGTTAATTTAGATCAGGTACCACTACATGAAGCTTATGAAACGTTTGTTTGGGGTGTAGAGCAAATATCTGACCATTTATGTCAGCTGTTTGAACCTGGTGATTAGGCTTAGGTCCATCTTGAAGCTGCCAGCATGCATGACCCTTTATATTCTCCCGCCATTAATTTAAACAATATGAATGCTGCAAAATGTTTAGACTGGGTCAGTACTCTCCTGCAAAGTAAGAGAGCGCTGTGTTTTGATCAGACTGGCTATCATTATTGTAAAAGTCATTGGGAGTGGGCTATGCAGAACCCTGCAGCCTATATCCTCCATTCCAAAACTATAGACCAAAAGCATCGCTATTTAATTGATCTAAATAACAGCAACAATAATCTCTGTTTTGCTGGGAGTCTCACAGCGCATACAGCAGTGAAGGATCTGACAGATGCGGAACTGTTAAGCAGAGCAAAAGAGCTACGTAACAAACTGGGGTGGTCTGTGCACAGGAAGGTCATGCTGAGTGACATCCCCTTGTTTGAGGAATTGATACATGTTAATATATGCATCATCCTCCTATCTGAGGGGAAAAAGGCTTGGGGGATCTTTAAGCCAAACGACAGTCTTAGATATCCCAAGACCTGTTTCCTCCATTTACATCATGAACATTATTATGGGGTTAAGGATGTGAGGAAGGTATTTGGGGCAAGAAACTTTTGTGAGCTTTGTCATACATTGCATAACCATGGCCATAGCTGTAAATATTATTGCCGGCTCTGCTTGTCTCATGACTGTGCTGTTAACTTGGGGACAAGGATAAGGTGTCCCATCTGAAGGCTGTTGTGCAGGTCTGGGGAATGTTTACAGAGGCACAAGGCCCAGGCTATTAAAAAAGAAATTAATTGTTTGGCTGAGAAGTGTAAGGCCTATGCAGAAAAACATCACGAATGTGATGGAATGTGCTGGAAGTGTGGAATGTGCTATAAAAAGGTCTGTAATGTAAGCCAGCACCAGTGTTTTGTGACCGTGATCAAAAATGCAGAAGCAGGGCAGGGCTATATTATCTATGACATGGAATGTATGTAGGAAACCGGGACACATATCCAGAACTACATTTTTGCCATGGAGTTAGCTCCGGATGCCCCTTGGGATGAAGAAGAAAAGGCAGAAAGGAAATTTGAAGGAGAATGGGAGTTTAAAGGGGACATATGTCTCATGAACTTTATTCAGTTGTTTACGGACACAAAGTTTTGGGGCTACACTTTCCTAGCGCATAATGCCAAAGGCTATGATGGCTACTTTGTTGTTAGTCAGCTTCTGAAGGAAAAAATGGAATTGCAATTAATCACCCAAGGTGGTAAACTCATAGAATCACAGAATGGTTGAGGTTGGAAGGGACCTATGGAGGTCATCTTGTCCAACTGCCCTGCTCAAGCAGGGCCACCTAGAGCCGGTTGCCCAGGACTATGTCCAGATGACTTTTGAATATCTCCAAGGTGGGAGACTCCACAACCTCTCTGGGCAATCTGTTCCAGTGCTCAGTCACCCTCAACAGTAATAAAGTGTTTCCTGATGTTCACACGGAACCACCTGTGTTTCCGTTTGTGCCCATTGCCTCTTGTCCTGTCACTAGACACCAATGAAAAGAGCCTGGCTCCGTCTTCTTTACACCCTCCCTTCAGGTATTTATAACACATTAATAAGATTCCCCCCTGAGCCTTCTCTTCTCTAGGCTAAACAGTCCCAGCTCTCTCAGCTTTTCCTCATGTGAGAGATGTTCCTGTCCCTTAATCATCTTTGTGGCCCTTTGTTGGAGCCCCTCCAGTATGTCCATGTCTCTCTTGTACTCAGGAGCACAGAACTGGACACAGGACTCCAGGTGTGGCCTCACCAGTGCTGAGGAGAGGGGAAGGATCACCTCCCTCAAACTGCTTACAACAATCTTCCTAATGCAGTCTGGGATACCATTAGCCGCCTTTGCAGCGAGGGCACGTTGCTGGCCAATGTTCAACCTGGTGCCCACCAGGACCCCCAGGTCCTTTTCTGCAAAACTGCTCTCCAGCCAGGTGCCCCCAGCATATATTGGTGCCTGGGGTTGTTCCTCCCCAGGTGCAGGACTTGACACTTCCCCTTGTTGAACTGCATGAGGTTCCTGTCAGCCCATTTCTCCAGCCTGTCCAGGTCCCTCTGACTGGCAGCACGACCCTCTGGCGTATCAGCCACTCCTCCCAGTTTTGTGTCATCAGCAAACTTGTTGAGGGTACACTCTGCCCCAGCATCCAGATCATTAATGAAGATGTTGAACAGGACTGAACCCACTGTTGACCCCTGGGGTACATTGCTAGTTACTGGCCCCCAACTAGACTTTGTGCCACTGATCACCACCCTGTGGGCTCAGCCATTCAGCCAGTTTTCAAACCACCTCACTGTCTGCTCATCTGGCCCATACTTCATCAGCTTCTCCATGAGGCTCTAATGGGAGACAGTGTCGAAAGCCTTCCTGAAGTCTATGTAGACAATATCCATTGCTCTCCCCTCATCTACCAGGCCAGTCACTTCATCATAGAAGTTTTTCAAGTTGGTCAAGCATGACTTCCCCTTGGTGAAGCCATGCTGACTACTCCCAATAACCTTCTTGCCCTTCATGTGCCTGGAAATGGTTTCCAGGATTAGCTGCTCCATCGCCTTCCCAGGGATCGAGATGAGGCTGACTGGCCTGTAGTTCCCTGGGTCCTCCTTCTTCCCCTTTTTGAAGACAGGAGCGACATTTGCTTTCCTCCATTCCCCAGGCACCTCTCCCAGTCGCCATGATTGTTCAAAGATTATTGAGAGTGGCCTCGCAATGACATCTGCCAGCTCCCTCAGCCCTCCTGGGCACATCCCATCAGGGTCCAGTTTGCTTAAGTATTCCCTGACCTGATCCTCTTCCATCATGGGTACGTCTTCCTTGCTCCAGGCTTTCCCCCTGGTCTCTGGGACCTGGGATTCCTGAAGGCCAATCTTGCTAGTAAAGTCTGAGGCAAAGGCGGCATTCGGTACCTCAGCCTCTTCCATGTCCCATGTCACCATGTGCCACTCAGCAGCAGGCCCACATTTTCCCTAGCCTTCCTTTTGTCACCTATGTACTTAGAGAAGCCCTTCTTGTTGCCTTTGACATCCCTCGCCAGATTCAATTCCATTAGGGCTTTGGCTTTCCTAACCCCATCCCTGCATGCTTGGACGATGTCTCTGTATTCCTCCAAAGTTACCTGTCCTTGCTTCCACCCTCTATATGCTTCCTTTTTGTGTCTGAGTTTGGCCAGTGTTGTGGTTTAACCCCAGCCAGCAACTAAGCACCACACAGCCGCTCGCTCATTCCCCCCACAGTGGGATGGGGGAGAGAATCGGAAGGGTAAAAGTGAGAAAGAAACTCATGGGTTGAGATAAAGACAGTTTAATAGGTAAAGCAAAAGCTGCATACCCCAGCAAGGCAAAACAAGGAATTCATTCACTACTTCCCATGGGCAGGCAGGTGTTCAGCCATCTCCAGGAAAGCAGGGCTCCATCACGCGTAATGGTTACTTGGGAAGACAAACGCCATCACTCCGAACGTCCCCCACTTCCTTCTTCTTCCCCCCAGGTTTTATTGCTGAGCACAATGTCATATGGTATGGAATATCCCTTTGGTCAGTTGGCGTCAGCTGTCCCAGCTGTGTCCCCTCCCAGCTTCTTGTGCACCCCCAGCCTACTCGCTGGTGGGGTGGTGTGAGAAGCAGAAAAGGCTTTGATGCTGTGTAAGCACTGCTCAGCAATAACTAAAACATCCCTGTGTAATCAACACTGTTTCCAGCACAAATCCAAAACATAGCCCCATACAAGCTACTATGAAGAAAATTAACTCTGTCCCAGCCAAAACCAGCACAGCCAGGAGCTCCTTGTCCATCCACGCAGGCCTCCTGGCATTTTTGCCTGACTTCCTATTCATTGGGATGGATCGCTCTTGAGCTTGGAGGAGGTGATGCTTGAATATTAACTAGCTTTCTTGAGCCCCTCTTCCCTCCAGGGCCTTATCCCTTGGGACTCTACCAAGCAGATCTCTGAAGAGGCCAAAGTCTGCTCTCCTGAAGTTCAGGGCTGTGAGCCTGCTTTTTGTCCTGCTCCCTCCTCTCAGGATCCTCAACTCCATCATCTCATGGTCACTGCAGCCATGGCTGCCTTTGACCTTCACATCCCCAATGACCCCTTCCTTGTATGGGAGTATAAGTTCCAGTAGAGCACCTCTCCTCATTGGCTTCTCTATCACTTGGGTCAGGAAGTTGTCATTGATGCTCTCCAGGAACCTCCTGGATTGCTTATGCCCCGCTGTGTTGTCCCTCCAGCAGATATCGGAGTGGTTGAAGTCCTCCATGAGGACCAGGGCCTGTGAGCATGAGGCTGCTTCTAGCTGTCTGTAGAAGGCCTCATCCACTTGTTCTTCCTTGTCAGGCAGCCTATAGCAGACCCACTACAGTGTCACCCATACTGGTCTGGTCTGCTCTTTAATCCTTACCCATAAGCTCTCAGTTGGCTCCTCATCCATTCCCAGGCAGAGCTCCATACATTCCAGCTGTTCTCTCACATTAAAGGCAACTCCCCCTCCTCGTCTTCCCGGCCTCTCCTGATTTTCTGATCCCTTCCTGTCACATCATGTGCATAGAAGTACCCAGCCTGAGTATATGTCATAGACCCTTTAAAGTTTTTACCCATGAAGGAAGGCTCCTGCCTTCCCCAAGCTTTGGGTATCGAGGACTGCAAAGGTTATTTTAGCATTGCTGAAAATCAAAGTTATGTGGGCCCTCTTCCACCACCAGAATATTATGGGGTGGTGAACGTTTCAAAAAGCTGCAGCTGACTGACTGAGGGGGAGAAGTCAGAAGTGTGCCGTGACTTGTCTGCATTCTTGTCTGGGCCTGCAGCAGCTAAAGAAAGGAGAACAGACATAGAAGTGACAGTAGCGTTCAAGGAAACGCTAAAAAGGAAAAAGCCTGGAGAAGGCTGACTGGCAACCAACTCCCCTCATGCCTTTTTAATAAAGTTTCTCTGTACTTGAGTTAAAATGATTGTCCAGTGTTTCATTTCATAGATGTGTGAACTAGCAGCATGTCAGTAGACATGCCTATGCCGCTGCTTCTGTTAAAATACACTTACTATGCTCCTGGGGAGGTGGGAAGCTTTGGGGTACTGACAGAGCAGCCACAAAGGCGACCTGGTAAACATACTGACAAAGGATATCTCCTTAACTGGAAAACCTCCTTGATGGGGAGTAGTTGGCAGGACAAAGAAACCTTGTTGGGTGCAGGACAAAGAAACCCTGGATATATTGAAATTAAAATTCCAAACCATTAGGCACTTGGGCACCAAACCCTTGGATTCAAAACTTCACAGTCTAGTCTCTATAGATAAAATACCAACCTAGGGGTCTAGTGCTTTTTTATTACAGGCAGCACCTAAATTACCTAAAAGTGCCTTGACTCATGTACAACAATATCACATTAGCTCCAAAGCCTCACTAGGCATAACTAGTCTTATTCAGGATTTAGAATGACAGGGTATTATTCAGAAAACTCATTCCCCGTATAACTACCCTGTGTAGCCTGTCCATAAGCCTAACAGCACCTGGTGTTTGACAGTAGATTATCATAAACTGAATGAAAATACTGGACGCTTACATGCTGCCGTCCCATCTATCACGGATCTTGTTTTCACTATAGAGCAAGCAGCCCATCCTTGGATGGCGGTCCTGGATGTAAAGGATACGCTTTTCATGGTCCCATTACAACCTGAGGATCAAGAGAGATTCGCTTTCACTCAGGGCGGAACACAGTACGCTTTTACCCGATTACCCCAAGGATTCAAACATAGCCCTACATTGTCACATCAGGCTTTAGCTCGGGAAATAGAACAAGTCCCACAGGAACCAGGGATGATAGTATATCAATATATAGATGACATTTTAATTGGAGGGGATTCCCTCAATAAGGTCTAAAGAATGTGTGATCGCATCCTGGTCCATCTGGAAAATAAGGGAATTACTTCCCTGAGGCTAAATGACAAGGACCTAGCCAAACGGTTCGATTTTTAGGCATAACTTGGCAAAGTGGCAGGCAGTGTATTCCCTCTGATACCCTGCAGCAAATATCCAAGTTGAGCTCACCCTCCAATAAGAAGGAGCTCCGACAAGTTCTAGGAACTTTAGGATTCTGGCGAGCCCATATTCCAAGGTTTAGTATAATTGCTCGACCCTTATACGATCTGTTGAAGAAGCGTGCTACCTGGTTACTCATGAAGAGGCACTTCATTTATTAACATGCAATGTTTTAGAAAATCAGGCTATGGGCCAAATAATACCAGGGGCCCGCTTTAGCCTACATATGGGACTCACAGAAAAAGGATATCAATGGGGATTGTGACAATGAGCTCCCAATAAGGCCTGTTTCCACTTTTCCTTTTGTGGCTCATCTTTCCAAATTCAAATGTATGCAAAGGCAAAGGTGTCCTCTGATTTAAGTACCTATGTAATGAAGATAAGATCTGCGAAAGAGAGATTAAATACTCTTTAACTGTTTCCTGTCCTTTAACGTACATTTGATCCTCTTTCATTGTGAGTGCATTAGTAGGATACGGTTTTCCATACATTATCTCAAAGGGGCTTACTCTTTCTTGGATTCTTGGAGTTACCCTAACTCTCAATAGGGCCAAAGGTAGGGCTTCTACCCCTTTGAGGTGAGCTTCCTGACATAATTTTGAAATTTTCCTCTTAAGAGTCCGATTCACTCGCTCTATCTTTCCACTGGATTGAGGTCTCCATGCGGTATGGAGATCCCATTTTATTCTCAAAATTTTTGATACTCATTGTAATATTTCTGCTATGGAATGTGGTCCATTGTCAGAAGATATTCCTTCTGGAATACCAAACCTAGGAATTATTTCTTTTAACATTACTTTAATTACCTCTCTTGCCTTATTGGTGTGACAGGGGAAAGCTTCAGGCCAACCAGAAAAAGTATCTACCAGGACTAACAAATATTTATACTGGTTACATCTAGGTAACTCTGAAAAATCTATTTGCCAGCGCTCCCCGAGCATTATTCCTCATTTTACATTTCCTCCTATCGTTTTCTTTTCCACCTTTGGATTGTTAGCACAACATACTGGACATTTTTTTTAACCCTTGTCCTGGTTTTGGCTGGGATAGAGTTGATTTCCTTCCTAGTGGCTGGTGTAGTGCTGTGTTTTGGGTTTTAGTATGAGAATAATATTGATAACACGCTGATGTTTTGGCTGTTGCTAAGCGGTATTTACACTGGTCAAGGACTTTTTTTCAGCTCCCCATGCTCTGCCAGGTGCCCAAGAAGCTGGGAGGGGACACAGCCAGGATTGTTGATCCAAACTGACCAAAGAGCTATTCCATACCATATGACTTCATGCTCAGTATATAAGCTGGGGAAGTAGAAGGAACGGGGGGACATTCGGAGTGATGGTGTTTGTCTTCCCAAGTAACCGTTACGCATGATGGAGCCCTGCTTTCCTGGAGATGGCTGAACACCTGCCTGCCCATGGGAAGTAGTGAATGAATTCCTTGCTTCGCTTTGCTTCCGTGCACGGCTTTTGCTTTCCCTATTAAACTGTCCTTATCTCAACCCACGAGTGTTCTCACTTTTACTCTTCCGATTCTCTTCCCCATCCCACCGCGGGGGGGGGGGAGTGAGCGAGCGGCTGCGTGGTGCTTAGTTGCCGTCTGGGGCTAAACCACGACAGTTCTTTTTGGCGCCCAACGTGGGGCTCGAAGGGTTTGAGATAATGGCAGATTTGATTGGAATGTGCTAGATGATAGAACTTACAGCTGTTATTGCTGTTTAGCTATTAATCAGCAAGCTTCTGTGCTTGTCATAGGGCTTACTTTCTTCACTGTATATTAGAGTCTAGGGCTCGTTAGTGGCTGCTTTTTGCTTTTGCTGCTTGCCGTGCTGCTGTGCTGCTTATCACCTTATTCTGCTGTGCCTGGGAACATTTTGATAACAGCAATGGCCATGCGCCTGGGCTGGCAGATGGCCAGGACATCACTGCTGTTTCTGTGCTCTGCTTTAATTGGTGATGTTTTGCCTGTGAAATTTGTTATTAAAACAGTGATCTTGGATTTATTTTGGTACTATCTAAGTGCTGTACTGAAACCGTTATTGTATGTCAGGTATTACTTTATGGAGGAAATGCAGAATTGTACCTTCACTACTTTCTTCTGCAATGCTTCCTCCTTCATTGCAATAACTTTTCAGTATCTTGAACATCCTTGGGTAGTTAAGATACTTCTATTGGTATTGCTTGGGAATAGTGTTTCGATCTTGCCCAAGATTAGTAAGCAATTTAAGAATATCATCCAGAGATCTGCCCCAAGGCCAGATAGTTATGAGTGGCAGGGTGTGTGGGATAGCATGGGCAAATGCCTAGGATGGTGGGCACCTCCAGTGTTTTGGAACTTCACCCCTGAACAAGTGCAGAATCCTGAAAAATTAGTAGAATATTTGGAAAAAGTATGTCGTCACCCTGCCAATTCTAGGGAGACACAAATCACTGCAATGTGCTGGGGTCTGGCCCATGCCTACTGAGCCCTGTTCAACACTATTCAGAACCCTCAAGGATCTGGTGACAAAATGACAGGCACTGTGGCTACTCCACCCCCCCCTGTGACAGGCACTGCAGCTGCAGCTGCTCCGGACAACTCTGTTACAAGCACTGCGGTTCAGACAGAGGACCTACCCGTGTCAGTATCAGTCGCCCCTATAAATAAAAAGAAATCCTGGAAGCGAAAGTCAGCTCGTTTAGAAAGGGAAGATGAAGGAGCAGGGCCATCACAGGGAGAGGAAGAGGAAGATGAAGAACTCGTAAATGAGACGGAAACCACCCGATCCCTATCCCTGAGTGAGCTGCGAGATATGCGAAAAGATTTCAGCCGTCATCCAGGGGACCACATTGTCACCTGGCTGCTCTGATGCTGGGATAGCGGGGCAAGTAGCCTGGAATTAGAGGGGAAGGAAGCCAAGCAGCTGGGATCCCTTTCTAGGGAAGGGGGCATTGACAAAGCGATTGGAAAAGGGGAACCAGTCCGCAGCCTCTGGAGGCGACTCCTGTCAGCTATAAAGGAAAGGTATCCCTTCAAGGAAGATGTTGTATACTGCCCCGGGAAATGGACCACCATGGAGAGAGGTATCCAGTACCTGAGGGAATTAGCCGTGCTGGAAGTGATTTATGGTGATCTGGACGATGTGCGGTCACCCACAGATCCAGATGAGGTCCAGTGCACAAGACCTATGTGGCGGAAGTTGGTACGGAACGCACCATTGTTGTGTGCCAACCCATTGGCAATACTGATCTGGAGAGACGGAGATGGTCCAACAGTGAATGAAGCTGCTAGTAACCTCCGGGAATACGAAGAAAGTATCTCTTCCTCCTCCCTTGTCTCAGCTGTGGAAAAACTGTCCCAGAAGGTCCAGCGATTCGAAGAAGATATGTCCTACTCCCCACCTATACGGACCAGTGCCTCAGCTATTAGGAGTCAGCATTCCTCTGCTCAAAAGAGAGGATATAGAGGGTACACACCACGGGGCACCCTATGGTTTTACTTGCGTGACCACGGAGAGGATATGAGGAAGTAGGATGGAAAACCTACCTCGACCCTAGAGGCACGGGTACGTGAGTTGCAAGGAAAAACAGTCACCAAAGGGGGTTCTTCCAGGAAAACTGCTGCTCCGGTTTCCAGTGGACAGTTCCCCAGACAGAGTAAAAGGGCTGATCTTACTCTTGATTATAATGAAGAAACTCCTGACTCGTATATACAAGAAATGGGTAATTAATATTGTGACCAGGATTAGGGGGGCCCTGCCTTCAGCCAGGTGGAGGAAAGGGACAACCGGGTTTACTGGACTGTATGGATTCGATGGCCTGGCACATCAGACCCACAGGAGTATAAGGCTCTAGTAGACACCGGTGCACAGTGTACCCTAATGCCATCAAGCTATATAGGAGCAGAACCCATCCGTATTTGTGGAGTGACAGGGGGATCCCAACAGCTGACTGTATTGGAGGCCGAAGTGAGCCTAACTGGGAATGAGTGGCAAAAGCATCCCATTGTGACTGGCCCAGAGGCTGCGTGCATCCTTGGCATAGACTACCTGAGGAGAGGGTATTTCAAGGACCCAAAAGGGTACTGGTGGGCTTTTGGTATAGCTGCCTTGGAGACGGAAGAAATTAAACAGCTATCCACCTTGCCCAGTCTCTCAGACCCTTCTGTTGTGGGGTTGCTGAGGGTCAAAGAACAGCAGGTGCCGATTGCTACCACAACAGTGCACTGGAGGTAATATCGCACCAACCGAGACTCCCTGATTCCCATCCATAAGCTGATTCATTGACTGGAGAGCCAAGGAGTGATCAGTAAGACTCGTTCACCTTTTTACAGTCCCATATGGCCAGTACAAAAGTCTAATGGAGAGTGGAGACTAACAGCAGACTATCGTGGCATGAATGAAGTCACGCTGCTGCTGAGTGCTGCCGTGCTGGACATGCTGGAACTGCAATATGAACTGGAGTCAAAAGCAGCCAAATGGTATGCTACAAATGATATCGCTAATGCGTTCTTCTCAGTCCCTTTGGCAGCACAGTGCTAGCCAGTTTGATTTCACTTGGAGGGGTGTTCAGTACACCTGAAATCGAATGCCCAGGGGTGGAAACACAGCCCCACCATTTGCCATGGACTGATTCAGACTGCACTGGAACAGGGTGAAGCTGCAGAACATCTGCAATACATTGATGACATCACCGTGTGGGGCAATACAGCAGCAGAAGTTTTTGAGAAAGGGAAGAAAATAGTCCAGAACCTCCTGAAAGCCGGCTTTGCCATAAAACAAAGTAAGGTCAAGGGACCTGCACAGGAGATCCAGTTTTTAGGAATAAGATGGCAAGATGGACGTCGCCAGATCCCCATGGATGTGATTAACAAAATAAGAGCCATGTCTCCACCAACTAGCAAAAAGGAAACACAAGCTTTCTTAGGCATTGTGGGTTTTTGGAGAATGCATATCCCAAATTACAGTTTGATCGTAAGCCCTCTCTATCAAGTGACCCGGAAGAAGAACGATTTCAAATGGGGCCCTGAGCAACAACAAGCCTTTGAAAAAATTAAACAGGAGATAGTTCATGCAGTAGCCCTTGGGCCAGTCCGGGCAGGGCAAGACGTAAAAAATGTGCTCTACACTGCAGCTGGGGAGAATGGCCCTACCTGGAGCCTCTGGCAGAAAGCACCAGGGGAGACTCGAGGTCACAGAATCACAGAATTGTATAGGTTGGAAAAGACCTTTAAGATCATCGAGTCCAACCGTAAACCTAACACTACCAAGACCACCACTACACCATGTCCATAAGCACCTCATCCAAACGTCCTTTAAATACTTCCAGGGATGGCGACTCAACTACTTCCCTGGGCAGCCTGTTCCAATGCTTGATAACCCTTTCAGTGAAGTAACATTTCCTAATATCCAATCTAAACCTCCCCTGGTGCAACTTGAGACCATTTCCTCTTGTCCTATCACTTGTTACCTGGGAGAAGAGACCGACCCCCACCTCTCTACAACCTCCTTTCAGGTAGTTGTAGAGAGCGATAAGGTCTCCCCTCAGCCTCCTTTTCTCCAGGCTAAAAAATCCCAGTTCCCTCAGCCACTCCTCATAAGACTTCTGCTCCAGTCCCTTCACCAGCTTCATTGCCCTTCTCTGGACACACTCCAGCACCTCAATGTCTCTCTTGTAGTGGGGGGCCCAAAACTGAACACAGTATTCGAGGTGTGGCCTCACCAGTGCCGAGTACAGGGGCACGATCACTTCCCTAGTCCTGCTGGCCACGCTATTTCTGATACAGGCCAGGATGCCATTGGCTTTCTTGGCCGCCTGGGCACACTGCTGGCTCATATTCAGCTGGCTGTCAACCAACATCCCCAGGTCCTTCTCTGCCAGGCAGCTTTCCAGCCACTCTTCCCCAAGCCTGTAGCGTTGCATGGGGTTGCTGTGGCCCAAGTGCAGGACCGTGCACTTGGCCTTGTTAAACCTCATACAATTGACCTCGGCCCATCGATCCAGCCTGTCCAGGTCCCTCTGCAGAGCCTGCCTACCCTCCAGCAGATCAACACTCCCACACAACTTGGAGTCGTCTGCAAACGTACTGAGGGTGCACTCGATCCCTTCGTCCAGATCATTGATAAAGATATTAAACAGAACTCACCCCAGCACAGAGCCCTGGGGGACACCACTTGTGACCGGCCGCCAACTGGAGTAAACTCCATTCACCACCACTCTTTGGGCCCAGCCATCCAGCCAGTTCTTTACCCAGCGAAGAGTACACCTGTCCAAGCCATGAGCAGCCAGTTTCTCCAGGAGAACGCCATGGGAAACCATGTCAAAGGCTTTACTGAAGTCTAGATAGACAACATCCACAGCCTTCCCCTCATCCACTAGGCGGGTCACCTTGTCGTAGAAGGAGATCAGGTTGGTCAAGCAGGACCTGCCTTTCCTGAACCCATGCTGGCTGGGCTTGATCCCTTGGTTATTCTCTACATGCCCTGTGATAGCACTCAGCATGATCTGCTCCATCAGCTTCCCTGGCACCGAAGTCAGGCTGACAGGCCTGTAGTTCCCCGGATCCTCCTTCCGGCCCTTCTTGAAGATGGGCGTCACATTCGCTAATCTCCAGTCAGCAGGGACCTCCCCAGTTAGCCAGGACTGCTGGTAAATGATGGAAAGGGGCTTGGTGAGCACATCTGCCAGTTCCTTCAGTACTCTCGGGTGGATCTCATCAGGCCCCATAGACTTGTGAGTGTCTAAGTGGTGCAGCAGGTCACTCACCATCTCCCCCTGGATTATGGGGGCTCCATTCTGGTCCCCGTCCCTATCTTCCAACTTCAGGGGCTGGGTACCCAGAGAACAATTGGTCTTACTATTAAAGACTGAGGCAAAGAAGGCATTAAGTACCTCAGCCTTTTCCTCATCCTTGATCACTGTGTTCCCTCCCCCGTCTACTAGGGGCTGGAGATTCTCCTTAGCTCTCCTTTGGCTGCTAATGTATTTGAAGAAGTGTTTTTTGTTGTCTTTTACAGCAGCAGCCAGATTGAGCTCTAGCTCAGCTTTGGCCCTTCTAATTTTCTCCCTGCACAGCTTCTCTACACCTTTGTAGTCCTCCTGAGTTGCCCGCCCCTTCTTCCAGAGGTTGTAGACTCTCCTCTTTTTCCTGAGTTTGAGCCAGAGCTCTCTAGTCAGCCAGGCCGGTCTTCTTCCCCGCCGGCTCGTCTTTCGGCACCTGGGGACAGCCTGCTCTTGTGCCTTTAGGACTTCCTCCTTAAAGAATGTCGAGCCTTCCTGGACTCCTTTGCCCATAAGGGCTGCCTCCCAGGGGACTCTCTCGACCAGTCTCCTAAACAGGCCAAAGTCTGCCCTCCGGAAGTCTAAGGTGGCAGTTTTGCTGACCCCCCTCGCCGCTTCACCACGTATCAAAAACTCTCTCATTTTGTGATCACTCTGCCCAAGACAGCCTCCAACCATCACATCGCTCACAAGTCCTTCTCTGTTTGCAAACAACAGGTCCAGCAGGGCACCTTCCCTAGTTGGCTCACTCACCAGCTGTGTCAGGAAGTTATCTGCCACACGCTCTAGGAACCTCCTAGACTGTTTCCTCTCTGCTGTATTGTATTTCCAGCAGACATCCAGTAGGTTGAAGTCCCCCACAAGAACAAGGGCTAGCGATCGTGAGGCTTCTCCCAGCTGCTTATAGAATAGTTCATCTGTCTCCTCATCCTGTTTGGGTGGTCTGTAACAGACTCCCACCACAATATCTGCCTTGTTGGCCTTCCCCCTGATTCTTACCCATAGACACTCCACCCTATCGTCACCATCATCGAGCTCTAAACTATCCAGACTCTCCCTGACGTACAGGGCTACCCCACCACCTCTCCTGCCTCGCCTATCCCTCCTGAAGAGTTTATAGCCATCCATCGTCGCACTCCAGTTGTGCGAGTCTTCCCACCACGTTTCCGTGATGGCCACCATATCACAGTTTTCGTGGTGTACAATGGCTTCCAACTCCTCCTGCTTGTTACCCATGCTGCGTGCATTGGTGTAGAGGCACTTAAGCTGGGCTGTGACCCGTGTCTCCTTCATAGAAGAACACCCCTTGTGTGCTTTGAGGTGTTTCACTGGTGTTTCCCTCTTGGCTCCCGTTGCCTCAGTATCCCCTGGCTCAACTCCGTTCGACTTCAGCTGTGCCCTGGCATACCCCTCACATCTCGGAGACACAGGCCGAGTGCCCTCGCTGGCACCCGCTCCCTCTAACCGTGACACGTCGTCCCTCAGTGTCTCATGGGCAAGCCTGATGTTATTCCCCTCCCCCTTCAAGTCTAGTTTAAAGCTCTGTCGATGAGCCCCGCAAGTTCCTGAGCGAAGATTCTCTTTCCCCTTTGAGAAAGATGAATCCCGTCAGACGCCAGCAAACCTGGTGCTGTGTAGGCCATCCCGTTGTCAAAAAAACCAAATCCGTGGCGATGACACCAGCCACGGAGCCATGCATTAATAGATTGGTTGTCTCTGTTCTTTCTTGTGTCGCTGCCCACAACTGGAAGGAGAGGTCGACCCCTAGGGTTTTGGATTCGGGGAAACACAGGATCTGAGGCCTGCTATACTCCAACTGAAAAAGAGATATTGGCAGCATATGAAGGGGTTCGAGCTACTTCAGAAGTGGTTGGTACGGAAGCACAGCTCCTCTTGGCACCTCGACTGCCGGTGCTGGGCTGGATGTTCAAAGGGAGGGTCCCCTCCACACATCATGTAACTGATGCTACGTGGAGTAAGCGGGTTGCACTGATCACACAACAGGCTTGGATAGGAAACCGCAATTGCCCAGGAATCTTGGAAGTAATTATGGACTGGCCAGAAGGCAAACATTTTGGAATATCGCCAGAGGAGGAGGTGACGCGTGCTGAGGAGGCCCCACTGTACAGTAAACTACCAGCAGGTGGATCAGGCTGCTCAGATTGAAGTGGCTCAGGTGGACCTGGACTGGCAACATAAGGGTGAATTATTTATAGCTTGGTGGGCCCATGATACCTCAGGCCATCAAGGAAGAGATGCAACATATAGATGGGCTCGTGACCGAGGGGTAGACTGGACCATGGACACTATTGCACAGGTTATCCATGAATGTGAAACATGCGCTGCAATTAAACAAGCCAAGCAGTTAAAGCCTCTGTGGTATGGAGGATGATGGCTGAAATATCAATATGGGGAGGCCTGGCAGATTGATTCTATCACACTCCCACAAACCCGCCAAGGCAAGCACTATGTGCTTACAATGGTGGAAGCAATGACCGGATGGCTGGAAACATATCCTGTGCCCCATGCCACCGCCCGGAACACTATCCTGGGCCTTGAAAAGCAAGTCCTATGGCGACATGGAACCCCAGAAAGAATTGAGTCAGACAACGGGACTCATTTTCGAAACAACCTCATAGACACCTGGGCCAAAGGGCATGGCATTGAGTGGGTATATCACATCCCCTATCATGCACCAGCCTCCAGGAAAATTGAGCGATACAATGGACTGTTAAAGAATACACTGCGAGCAATGGGTGGTGGGACATTCAAACATTGGGATACACATTTAGCAAAGGCCACCTGGTTAGTCAACACTAGGGGATCTGTCAATCGAGCTGGCCCTGCCCAATCAAAACTTTTACGCACTGTAGAAGGGGATAAGGTCCCTGTAGTACACATAAAAAACATGCTGGGGAAGACAGTCTGGGTTACTCCTGCCTCAGGCAAAGGCAAGCCCATTCGTGGGATTGCTTTTGCTCAAGGACCCGGGTGCACTTGGTGGGTAATGCGAGAGGATGGGGAAGTCAGATGTGTACCTCAAGGGGATTTGATTTTGGGTGAGAATAGCCAATGAACTAAATGGTATGATGTCAATTGCTATATAATACTGTGTGTCATCACTTTTTCAATAAGGATCACCCAGATTAATGAAGAATGAACTTCAACGAAAGCAAGCAAAGTGCAGTGGTGATGGAACCAGAACTGGCTTCAACATGCAACAATCCAACACCACAGACCATCTCTTCTGCCCTGAAGGACTATTATGACGGATGGAGCCCAAAGCCACGGACTAAATGAACTTAATTGTATTAGAAGGGGTAGAATCTGGGCATGATGTAAATGGTATAGAATAAGGGGTGGATACTGTCCTGGTTTCGGCTGGGATAGAGTTGATTTCCTTCCTAGTGGCTGGTGTAGTGCTGTGTTTTGGGTTTTAGTATGAGAATAATATTGATAACACGCTGATGTTTTGGCTGTTGCTAAGCGGTATTTACACTGGTCAAGGACTTTTTTTCAGCTCCCCATGCTCTGCCAGGTGCCCAAGAAGCTGGGAGGGGACACAGCCAGGATTGTTGATCCAAACTGACCAAAGAGCTATTCCATACCATATGACTTCATGCTCAGTATATAAGCTGGGGAAGTAGAAGGAACGGGGGGACATTCGGAGTGATGGTGTTTGTCTTCCCAAGTAACCGTTACGCATGATGGAGCCCTGCTTTCCTGGAGATGGCTGAACACCTGCCTGCCCATGGGAAGTAGTGAATGAATTCCTTGCTTCGCTTTGCTTCCGTGCACGGCTTTTGCTTTCCCTATTAAACTGTCCTTATCTCAACCCACGAGTGTTCTCACTTTTACTCTTCCGATTCTCTTCCCCATCCCACCGCGGGGGGGGGGGAGTGAGCGAGCGGCTGCGTGGTGCTTAGTTGCCGTCTGGGACTAAACCACGACAACCCTATGTCTGCACTACTTTGCATTTTTGGTCCTATAACATATTTTTTTTGCAGTAAGGACCAATGCGTCAGATCCCATATGCGTTTCTTGGTATAATTTCCTTGTGAGTTTAAAAGTCCCCTTTCTTTCCAAATTGCCCCATGAGCATGGGCAACTCCAAAAGCATGTTTCGAATCTGTGAAAATATTAGCCTTCTTCCTGGTCCTTATTTCTAGAGCTCGACTTAGAGCAATCAATTCCGCCTTCTGGACTGAAGTATTATAAGGCAAAGATTCGGCTTCCAAAACATGGTCTCTGGTCACTATTGCATATCCAGCACATCGCTTTCCTCCAGACATGAAACTGCTTCCATCTGTATATAATTCTAAATCAAAATCAGAAAGAGGAGTATCCTGTAAATCCGGTCGGCTGGAATAAACTTGTTCGATTGTTGTCAGACAATCATGTTGTAATTCATCTTGTTCTGAGATCGGTAGCAAAGTCGCAGGATTTAAAGTGACAGATATTGAAAGGGTAACGTCATCCTGCTCCAGCAGAACAGCCTGGTATTTGGCCAGTCTGCTAGGAGAAATCCAATGGTGCCCCTTGTTTACTAGGAGAGAGATCACAGCATGGGGTACAAACACGGTCATGGGTTGTCCCAGGGTCAGTTTCCTGGCCTCTTCAATTAAAATCACTGCTGCAGCAACAGGTCTCAGACAAGCAGGCCATCCTTTACTGACTTCATCTAATTGTTTAGAGAAATACCCCACAGGTCTCTTCCAGCTTCCCAACATTTGAGTTAGGACCCCTAAAGCCACCTGTTGCCTCTCATGCACATACAGCTGAAAAGGTCAAAACCCTTTTGACACTCAGCAGTCCATTCAAATAGTCCCTCTGGACCCTTGATGGCAGCATATAGTGGTTTAGCGATCAGTCCAAAATTAGGAATCCACCACCAACACCATCCGGACATACCCAAGAATCCTCTCAGTTGTTTTTTTGATGTAGGTACAGCAATTCTACAAATTGCCTCCTTCCACTCTGTGCTCAGTTTCCTCTGTCCCTGCGTGATTTCAAATCCCAGGTATCGAACTCTATCTTTTGCTATTTGTGGCTTTTTTTTTTTTTTTCAGAGACGCAATATCCTGCAAGTCCTAAACAGTTCAGCAAACTAATTGTAGCTTCAAAACATTCACTGTAATTGCTTGAGCCAATTAATAAATCATCAACATATCGCAACAAGGTTATGTGTCCATTATTACCCTGCCATTGTTCCAATTCTTTTGCCAATACATTGCCAAATAACGTTGGGCTATTTTTGAATCCTCGTAGTAGTACAGTTCAACATAGTTGAGTCTTTCGTCCTGTGGTCGGGCTTTCCCATTCGAAAGCAAAGATGAGCTGACTCTGTTCATCCACCGGAATGCAAAAGAAAGCATCTTTTAAATCCAGAACTGTAAAATACATATTATTTTCAGGGATGGAAGCAAGTAACGTATACGGGTTTGGCACCACAGGGTGGACATTGACTGTTCAAGTGTTAATTTCCCACAAGTCCTGTACCAACCCATATTCTGGAGAATTAGGCATTCTTACTGGCAAAATGGGAGTATTAAACTCTGATTGACACTCCCTGTTGTAGTACTCACTTTAGCATTAGTATTGTAGTCTAACAGTGTAGTCTAACAGGAGCTGGTGGAAGGCCAGGACTTACGCAAAACTGATAAGGGGGATTCAGGCTGGAAAGTGGAACGTCTAAACAAGAAATTGGGAGTAAAGCACATCCTGGAGAAATATGTAAGCTAATTAAGATGTTTTGGGAACCATCTGAAACAACTAGTAGAAGCGTGATAAGAAGCACCCTCACGTGAACTATCCTCATTATAATACTAAGTCACACCCCTCGAGCTGGAGATCCCGGCCCAAGCAGAGACCCCTCACCTTTGAGCATGCACAGAATATTAAAGTAGCACTGTAGCTTTAAGTTGAAACAAGAGAAATGTAGACCAATAGAAAACTGCTTTGTGTAATTACTTATGCATATGCATAACTGGACTGTATAAATACTGTACCTGCATGACCAAACTTTGTGCTAGCTTTGTGGAGCTACCACCTAGCACCCATCTCTGTGCAGACATGAAATAAAATACCTCTGCCCTGTGTGTATATTGGCATCCTGCACACCGGGTAAACGACCTCACACTTGTGGGATAACAGTATCAAGGCTTGTGAAAGCCTTAGGCCGCAAGCTGTGGACTTTCACCTGGATCTACTGACTGTGCACTGAACTTTTACTTGGCTACATGAAGGAAGGCCCCTGAAACCAGTGCAAACCAGAAAGATAAGGAGGCTTCAACCTTAGCAGAAGCTGCAACCTTAGAGATAAGAGAAGAATTGGCCCACCTAGAGACAACAAAGGGACCCAATGAAGAACGGGAAGACCCCAGACCCTAATACTACTATTGGTCCAAACTGTCTCCTGAGGGGAGGGGAATTTAAACTGTAAGGGTATAATTGCCCAGGGATTTCTTTGTTCTGGGTCCCTCTCCAGAGGCACCCAGCTCGAGCTGTTTTCACCGCTGTACCAATCAATAAATTCGTCCGGCGTATGTCGTATCGGAGACTCCCCTTTGGGAAACCTAGGGTCGAGCCAGAGGGGAGAGGAAGTGCCCGAGAGTGAGTGTGTGTGTGAGCGAGGAGTCAAAAAAAGGGCACCTGTCATCTCAGTGGAGCTGCCCGCTGCGAAGGGACTCAGGTCCTAGCAGTTAAAGTCTCGGGTGGTGTGTGTGCCACTCCCTGAATGGTGTGTGAGTGCTCGGGCAGCGGCTTCTGCTTTAACAGTTTGGCAACCCAGATGGGACCCTAGGCCAGCGCCCTCGGATCCTCCCACCTCCAAACACCCAACTGCCAGTAGCGGGTGAATTCACCTGGGACCTTTGGAATGGGAGGCTCTGACAGGTGAGTGTTAAAATTCCCTGAGCAGACTTGAGACTAGTGATCGGGGTGGTGCATGGCCTGATCAGCATAAACCGCACAAGAAGAAAGAGAGGGTGTGCGGCCTGGTCAGCGTAAAGCGCACAAGAAGCAAAAGTTGGTGCGTGGCCTGACCAGCATAAAACGCACATAAGTGAGACCCTGATACTAGGGGGGGGGAAAAAAAAGAAGAAATGGGAAATGTACCTAGCGTAGAAAAGGGGACGCCCTTGGCCGAGGTCTTACAAAATTGGGAGAAAATTTATGGTACAGCAGAATTATCTAAAAAGCGCGCAATCAAATTATACCAAGGTGAATGGCCGTTTATTGCAAGAATGGATCCACACAAATTAATGTATTTAAGTCATAGACTGGAGGATAGGTACCCATACCAAATAGATTACTGGTATATATGGCATGCATGGTCTAGAGAAAGGAAACTCCCAGGACAAAAGTAAAAAAAAAAAAGCTACCCGAGAAAGAAATCCCTTCATAGTTCAACCCTGCCTTATCTGTCTTCTTATCTGTCTTCTTCTGACTCTCCTCCTCTTAACCCTCTGGCTGCCGGGTTCTTTCCTATGACTATGACTCACGTTCCTAATCCTGCTGCTATGCACCCTGGGGCCCCGGCAGAGACTGCGCCAGTATTAACCTTTTATAGGCACCAGCCTTGGAAACCTGGTGACTTAGCGTTGTGGGGAAGTAAGATGCCCCGCCTAAGGGAAGACACCAAGAGGTGTGCCCAATTATTCTCGAATATATGTACGGAGTATAATCCAAATTGGAGTGACACTCAAATACTATTAAGGGAACTTTTTCACCCTGATGAAAGAGAGAAAATAATGAATAAGGATGCTGATTTGGCTCAACAGGTGGGAGGAAACAGAGACCCCTGGCTAGCAAATGATCCAAACTGGGACTATAATCATGCAGGGGATCGAGCCGTTTGTCAGACAGGGCTCCGGAATTTGGTAGAAGCCATTAGAGCATGTGGGGAACTAGGAGTGAACTGGACTAAAGTACAAGAATGCAGGCAGAGACCTGATGAGCATCCTAGTGATTTTTGGGGATGACTCCAACAAGCTTTGTTAAAATACGGAGGAATGATGCCGCAGAATTTTAATGATGCGCTCGTGATTAGTATCTTTGTGGATCAGGTGGCACCCGATATACAGAATTACTTTAAAGAACACATGCCTGGGTGGCAGAGAGAGAATTTGCAAAAGATTTTGAGTATTGCTGTGTTTGTATATGACGGGCGTGAGGAAAGGTAAAAAGCTGAGCGGATTAAAGAAAGGGAAAAAAACCCCAAAAGAGCAGGAGGCTGTACCAATGGTAAGGGTACCAATTTACTGGTACCATTGGTATGGGTACCAATTTACTGGCCTCGACTTTAGCAAGGTATTTGCAAGTGAGAGACGGGGGGGGCAGAGGAAAGAGACTGGATACTAGGTCTGAACTAAGATTTGGGAGAAAAGAAAGGGGATTGGGAAGGAATGTTGGAAGGGAGTGTTATAATTGTGGGAATTTAGGGCATATACAGTGGGAATGACCACTCCAGCCGCAGGAGAGGGCAAAAGAAGGAAATTATCATCAGGAAGAATTACCCTGGGAAGACCCACAATCACAATGACTGGAGGGAAGAAACCCTGCAGATCTTGAAGGGGAAGCAGAAGGACTGGGAATTTTTAATGTGTGGGCAACCTAATTGCATCAGCAGGGACAAGTTACAGGTAAAGTTGTCATGTCACCGAAATCGGGAGTCAAACTCCTTAACACCAATGTAGTATTAAGAAGCAGGCATTCTTTATTACGGCACTGGATGCACGGGGGATCGTTCCACCTAGCGTGCATACCGCAGGTTACATCAACCAAAGCTTATATTGTCCAGTTACATACATATGCATCAAATTTCCCAGAATGACCATGCATATTCATTCTATTTCCCAGAACTAATTATCATATTTGTGTGGTCATTACGCATGAGTCCTTGAACTCCGAGGGGCTTCCGTGGGGGTCTCTGGTGGTCCTGGGTGATCGTACAGGTGTGTCCTTTAGCTGACCCCTTCTTCTGGACATGCGCAATATCACCTTGCTTATGTAACTTGCTTCCCTTCTTCACGGTGCATGGTCCCTAACAATGATTTGGCACCCTTATTCCTATTCTAACACAAACCAATTATTCTAACTACCCCTCGACTCGTTGTCAAGATGGGCTGGGGCTGTACTGGGAGCATAGCAGCATGTCCGTACTACTCCTCATCCAATTGTCTTTGGGCATAGTAGCATATCCATAGCCATAGATGTATAAACACAACATTAAAGTATTGTCCATCCCGCTCCTATCTCTATGTTGCTTAGTTACAAAAGAACAAACTAATCACTTTGGTTACATCTGGTTACATTTCCCCCCCTTTGGAAGTTTTGAAATAATCATCTTTTCAATACTTCCACTCTTAATATTTCATATCTCAACATAAGCAGGTGGCTTCTCTCCCGGCATCGGTGTATGATGCTTCATCACTGATTTTAAAATTGCTATAGAGTTCCTAGACATTGTCTGTGTCAACATTTTCTTTAAACATTGATAAACCAAACAAATCACCAAAACAACTGTAATCAAAACAACTGTAATCAAAATGATTAGTGTGTGCAACAACTCAGTTATCCATCCTTTAAGAGGAAATCCAAAATGTCCCAAAATTTGGCCTAACCCATTTTTTTGCATTTTACTCCTTAAACCTTGAGTCTGCTGTGCCACCCTCTTCATATCATCTATTTGTTCATTCAAAGCAGCTGTAACATTTGGGATGTGCACACAGCAATCTTGATTTCTGTAAATCCACAATCGTCGCTTCAATTCCCCAATGTGTTTCTCTCTGTTTTTCCTCTGCTATTTTTATCATTATTTGTGGGGTAACTATGACTTGTCGGGTGGGTGTTACCCACCATTCATCCTCATTTTCTACTGCTCTCAACTGTTCTGCCAATAATCTATCCAATTTACCATAATTTGGGTTGGAAGTTTTACCTGTTTTACTGGTACCAGGGCAAGGATGCTTTGCTCCACTGCCTCTCTAGCAGTTTTATCAGCCAATCGGTTGCCCACATTTACCACGGTTTGTCCAAATTGATGTGCTTTACAATGCATTACCGCTGCTTCCTTGGGCTGCTGGATGTCCTGGAGGACTTGGAGAATTTCTTCCTTGTATTTAATGGGCAATCCTTGAGCTGACGACAGTCCTCTTTCCTTCCAGATAGCTCCATGTGAGTGAATCTGCTTTCTGTGCTGATATATTCACAGGGAGGGCTTCAGCTTTCATCACTTGCGTGGTGGTGACCACTGCATACCCCGCCATTCGTTTTCCATCTCGGACAAAACTGCTTCCATCCGTAAACAGCTCCAAATCAGGATTAGGCAGCAGTTCATCCGTCAAGTCCTGTCTGCTAGAATATACCTGTTCAATAGTTTGCAAACAATCATGGTGTAAAGACTCACCCATTTCCGAGCTCAAAAACATTGCTGGGTTCACTGCTGTTGTAGTTTTAAGCTCCACATCATCCTGTTCCAAGAGAGTGACCTGGTATTTGAGCATGCGACTTGGGGACAGCCAATGCCCCCTTTTTTGCTCCAAAACAGAGATTACCATATGTGGGACATAAACTGTAGTTTTCTGCCCCATGGTTAATTTCTTGCTTCTTGGATTAAGAGTACAGTTGCTGCCACAGCTCGCAAACATCCAGGCCATCCCTTGCTGACATTATCCAATTGCTTAGAAAAATACCCAACGGCCCATTTCCAAGTTCCTAATTTTTGAGTCAACACACCCAAAGCAAGATGTTGTCACTCACGTACAAACAATTCAAAAGGCTTTGCTAAATCTGGGAGTCCTAAGGCAGGTGTGGACATCAAAGCCTTCTTCAGATTTTTAAAAGCTGTCCGACACTCAGGTGTCCACAACAGGTGATTCTCCTGGGATCCTTTCAAAGCTGCATAAAGAGGTCTTACTAACAATCCATAACTGAGGATCCACAATCGACACCACCCGACCATACCCAAAACTGCCCGCAATTCCCGTATGGTTCTGGGTTCTGGAACTTGGCAAATTGCTTCCTTCCTGCATGCTTCCAATCTTCTTTGTCCTTGCGAAGTTTCAAAGCCTAAATATATGACAGTCTCTTTCCCAATCTGGGCCTTGCTTTTTGATACTCGGTACCCTGCTTGTCCCAAAAAATTCAGCAAGCTGACGGTCACTTGTAAACAGTCTTCCTGAGTCTCTGCTGCTATCAAGATGTCATCTACATACTGCAATATTACTCCTAAATTTTCTTTTTTCCACATTTCCAATTCCTTTGCCAATTGATTACCAAATATTGTAGGACTATTTTTGAACTCTTGAGGTAGCACCATCCAGGTGAGTTGTGTCTTGCGTCCAGTGGTGGGGCTTTCCCATTCAAAGGCAAATATGCCTGGCTATCTTTGTCTAGAGGTATGCAGAAGAAAGCATCCTTGAGATCAAGTACAGTAAACCACTTAGGTTTTTCTTTTAAGGATGTCAGCAAGGTACATGGGTTAGCTACTACCGGGTGAATGTCTTGAACAATGTGATTCACGGCTCTTAAATCTTGAACTAACCTATATTCCTTGCCATTCTGCTTTTTCACTGGCAATATTGGGGTGTTATATTCTGATTCACACTCTATCAATAATGCATAATTCAAAAATTTCATTATTAATTCTTCCAACCCCTTTCTAGCTTCCCACTTAATAGGATACTGGTTCTGTCTTACTGGTTTACTTCCAGATTTTAGAACAACCTTTACTGGTTCCGCCAATTTAGACCGACCTGGGATTCCACTAGCCCACACCAAGGGTGTTACTGCATCCTCTACTTCTGCAGGAATTTCTTCCTTCAGTCTTGGTGTGTTCTGTAACATAAAAATTCTCGCTTCCACAGCTTTTGATTCAGGTATTAACAGCTGAGTCTCCCCATTTTAAAAAATTATTTTGTGCATTCAATTTACTCAATATATCTCTTCCTAACAAAGATGATGGACATTCTGGCATATACAAAAATTGATGAGTTACCCATTGCTTTCCCAATTTGAATTTCAAAGGTTGTAAAAACGGCCGGTTTTTCTTCCGCCCTGTTGCCCCAACAACGCTTTACAGTTTTGTGACTAAACCCCCCTTTACATATATTTAATACCAAATATGTTGCCCCTGTATCAACTAAAAATTCCACTTCATCATTCCCCAGCTTTAATGTAACCAGGGGTTCAGCTGGGGTTGACTCCCCTGTTCTCCTTCAGTCCTCATCATTCAGAGTCATCAACCTAATTGCCTGTAGCGAACGATCCAATTCTCTCCCTTTGGGACATTCCCTTTTCCAATGCCCCCTCTCCTTACAGATAGCACACTGATCTTCTGCAGCCAGGGAGGTCTAAACGGAGGTGCTGCTCCTCCTGGTGGTCCTCCTCTTCCCCTTCCCCTACCTATTCCTGCTTTCCCTCCTCCTCCTTTCCACATTTCAAACACCTTTTCCCAATGCTACAGGCAGAGTAACATCATCTTAAACTCTTATTCCTTCCCTGTTTTTTTCCAAAGTCAATATCATAGAATCTTGCGGGATAATCCCACACTGGTTTTGCCACTCCGGATGATTTCTCAAAGCAAAAAATAAATGCCTCATAAGGTGTTTCATCCCATTTACCCTCCCGCCTACAAAACAGCATTAATTGCAAGACGGTATTATACCTTAATGTACTGTTCTTTGGCCATCTCTCCCCACTATCCAAAGTATACAATGGCCACCAATGATTACAATATTCAATCAATTGTTTCCGAGATAGTGGATCTCCTCCTAGATTTTTCCAATGCCTTAATATACAGCCTAGAGGGGATGTTCTCGGGATCCCCCCTTCCAGTGACTGCTGACTTCCCATTATAAAAATAATACAACACAAAACCATAGAGACTATATCCGGACACACAACAAATCCGTAGTTCTAATATCCAAACCAAAATTCAAAGACCAATACAACACAAAACCATAAAAACTATATCTGAACGCACAACAAATCTGTAGTTCCAATAGCCAAACCAAAATTCAAAAACCAATCAAGACCATTAGCCAGCTGGGGACTCTAACCCCTTAAGTGGGACTCGAACCCACAACCTTATAGGGGACTCTAACCCCTTTGGGGACTCTAACCCCGACCCTTTAGCCAGAGCTCCACAGGCTTTTCCCTAGCAGAGATTAGCTACCTTAGGTACCTTTTTAGCCCAACCCTGCGTAGCTTTCGCTGCGCCTTACAGGCAGGCAACCAACCCTTGTTACCAGTATACTCAGAAAGAATGCTTTATTACCTTGTTCCAGGGGAAATTGCTCAGAATTCTTTGGTCCAGGGGATCGGAGGTTCTCCCCGAGAATCCCTCGGTGCCGGCTGGAGGTCCTGCGATCCCTCGGACCGGCCAAAATTCAGAAGCAGGGTCCCACCTGGGTCGCCAAAATTGTCACCGAAATTGGGAATCAAACTCCTTAACACCAATGTAGTATTAAGAAGCAGGCATTCTTTATTACGGCGCCGGATGCACGGGGGATCATTCCACCTAGCGTGCATACCGCAGGTTACATCAACCAAAGCTTATATTGTCCAGTTACATACATATGCATCAAATTTCCCAGAATGACCATGCATATTCATTCTATTTCCCAGAACTAATTATCATATTTGCATGGTCATTACGCATGAGTCCTTGAACTCCGAGGGGCTTCCGTGGGGGTCTCTGGTGGTCCTGGGTGGTCGTACAGGTGTGTCCTTTAGTTGACCCCTTCTTCTGGACATGCGCAATATCACCTTGCTTATGTAACTTGCTTCCCTTCTTCACGGTGCATGGTCCCTAACAATGATTTGGCACCCTTATTCCTATTCTAACACAAACCAATTATTCTAACTACCCCTCGACTCGTTGTCAAGATGGGCTGGGGCTGTACTGGGAGCATAGCAGCATGTCCGTACTACTCCTCGTCCTATTGTCTTTGGACATGGCAGCATATCCATAGCCATAGATGTACAAACACAACATTAAAGTATTGCCTACCCCGCTCCTATCTCTATGTTGCTTAGTTACAAAAGAACAAACTAATCACTTTGGTTACATCTGGTTACACTAGCAGTTAAAGTCTCGGGTGGTGTGTGTGCGACTCCCTGAATGGTGTGTGAGTGCTCGGGCAACAGCTTCTCCTTTGACATCCCATAATACCCCATATTCTAAGAAAGAATTAATGAGTGGTTCCAGTCCTTTCTGCGCCTCTAATCTGATAGGATATTGTTTCTTTTTTACTGGTTGGGCTCCAGATTTCAGGTAAGTTTTGATTGGGGTAATGCCTTTTGCGCATCCCGGTTTCCCCGATGCCCATGCCAGTGGTATCACTGCATTCAATACTTCTTCAGGAATGTCTGTATTTTCATCCTTTTCACCTTGAGTCAGCAGACACATTTGTGCTTTCCAGGCATTTTCTGGGGAAATGTGCAGCTGTACCAAATTTTCAGAAAAAGTTATTTGTGCATTTAATTTGCATAGCAAATCTTGCCCCAACAATGGCAAGGGGCACTCTGGCATATAAAGAAATGAATGAGTTACCATAGCATTTCCAATAGTACACTCCATTGGTTGTAAGAATGACCTTAGAGTCTTTTTCCCAGTGGCACCAATTACACTAGTCTTAATTTTACTTAAAGGCCCTTCAGTAAGTACCGAGTGAGTTGCTCCACTATCTATTAAAAAATCTATTGTTTCATTCCCCAGCTTTACTGGAACCAGAGGATCGGCTGGGGAAACTTTAATAAATTCCTCTGGTCCCCTTCAATCCAATCCTATCTCTGCCAATACCTCGGCAGCTGTCTCCGTTCCTTTTTCCTGATTATTCAAAAGGCGTGGGCAATCTTTTTTCCAGTGTCCCTCTCGCTTACAATATGCACACTGATTTGCTCCTAAAGGAGTATTAATTTGACTTTCCCCAGTATTTCTACGATTTCCTCCTCTACCTCAAAATCTCCTCTAAAATTTCCTCTGCCTCTTCCTCTGCCTCTTCCTTGTCCTTCTGACAAGGCAGCCAACAAGGAAGCTTGTAACTTTGATTTCTTTTGGTTTTCCTTTTCCTCTACTTCATCCCAGTTATTATAAACTTTGTAAGCAATTGATAACAATTGGGATATTGTCATACCATCAGCACCATCCACTTTCTGTAATTGCTTTCTAATGTTGGGTGCTGCCTCACCAATGAACAGCACATTAAGAAATCTAGAATTATTCTCATCCTCGGGGTCCAAATTAGTCCACTTCTGAGCTGCTTCACATAATTTTTCATAGAAGACAGATGGGGGTTCTTTATCTCCCTGTTGTATTTCATACAGTTTTGCCCAATTCTGTGGTTTCTGGATTCCATGCTGGATTCCGTATAGAATAATTTTTTTATATCCTTTTATTCTCTGTAACCCTCCACCAGTATTTGGATCCCACCAGGATCCCCCCCCCTTGGGAGATAGGTATCTATGTCCTGGTATTCTTTTATTCTCCGTGGAAAACAAATATTCCAAAAGAGCTTGAATGTCACCCCAATTAGGATTATGAGTCATCACTACAATTTTATGAGGTGCAACTAACAACTGAACATCCTCATCATTTTCCTCTGTACCATTCCTTTTTGTTTTACAGCTTGTACAACAAGAATCGCTATCCTTTTTCTTGACCAAATAGACACCATTTTGATCTTTAGAATCCACAAGTCCACAATTTTTTCTAACTTCCCAATTGTTTCTCAAGGCAAAGAACAAATCTACATAAGGTATTTCATTCCATTTTTCAGTCCTTTGACAGAATAACATTAATTGTAATATAGTACTGTACTTAATATTTTCAGTTTCAGGCCATTTTTCACCATCATCCAATGGATATTGTGGCCAGCATTGATTACAATATCGTTTTAATTTATCCTTTGTCATGGGGTCCCCTCCAAACTTATTCCAATTTTTCAGGATGCATCCTAAGGGAGAACAAGGGGGAGTCTCTTGAGAAGTAGCACTGCCCATATCGGTACCGAAAAAGCCTATTCTACTGCTGCGTATCTTTCTGCAATATGCCTTACGCAGTATTCTGCTGCGTACGCCTTACGCAGTATTTTTCTGCCACATATCTCTCTTTGATATGCCTTACGCAGTATAAGTATGCTACTTCCCAAATAGACTTCTCCCTTTTCCCTTGATCAGAAAATACCTCTTTTCCAATAGCGTTGAACCGTTGTGTGGCTTACCGCCCGAGTGCAGGAGAGGAGCCAATGGAGTCCCCGATCAACAGGTCGGCGTGTGCTGGAGTCCACTCAGTCCTCTTCCCCGCGTCGGGTACGGCAAGACAAACCAGGCAAGGCTGTCAGCGCAGTCCCATCTGCATCGCCAAAATGTTGTCCCAAAAATCGGGGTTCGTTTACCTGGTGTGCAAAATGCCAATATACACACAGAGCAGAGGTATTTTATTACATGTTTGCGCAGATATGGGTGCCTGTCCCAAGACAGCACACCAAGCTTTCAAATTAACAGGTATTTATACACAAAGCATTAACATATTCAACTTCCTAATACATATGCAGTATTCTCCTATTAAATGATTGGTTAAAATCTCTTCGCCCAGCATGTAAATTAGTACGCATGCTTAGTTGTTCTTCTTCAACCTCATCATTTGAGTCGGTGGTATAATTGGGGTAGGTGGTCCGTGAGTCGGTGGCTGCAATCGATCTCCCCCTGCCGGAATTACCTTTCCCCTAGTTTCCTACTTTTTTGGCAGATCCAAGCGGTTCTTCATGGTTTACTAACTGGGCTAGTAATACATCAGTTACACTTCTGCTTTTCAACAGCCACATCCTGCTTATTAGACAAAAGTACATTGTCTAAGTTCCTATGGAGATAGGGTAGGGCTCTACAGTGGATTTCTATAGCAGCATCAATCATTATGTGAATTGTATACTTACATTTGATTATTACAACAATTGTTTATAAAAAGCTATAACCATAGCTTCCACAAAACTATCATCAGAGTCAAGCATGTGGATGTGATCACTTCAAACTCTGCAAGGGTTTGGAAAACTGTATATGCAGGTGTGCTTAAAATTAAAGAATCTGCACCTCTGCTCAAAAAAGGAGACCACATCAGGGTGTCTAGAAGAGAAAAGAGATTTGAGAAAGGTTATGAGCAGAGGTTCACAGATGGAATTTTCATAGTAGCTGAAATTGTGAGAAGGGGACAGATACCTGTGCACCACTTAATAGACTATGGTTACAAAGCAATCGAGGGGACATTTTACCCTGAAGAACTTCAAAAAGTGAATGCTGACAAGGACAGAATCTACAAAATTGAGAAGATCATTTCTGCAGAAGGGAAAAGAAGAAAGAAACAGCTGCTGGTGAAGTGCCATGGCTGGCCCCAGAAATTTAGCAGTTGGATAGAAGTCTCCCAAGTCCAAGACATCAAGTGACTGGAAGTGGAGCAGGGGGAAAAAGAAGAATGGCAGACAGAGGTTTCCACATCACGCTGCCCAGCAATGCTAGCACCAAAATCTTCCCACAAAACACCAGCTTGAACTTCACCATACATCTGGTGAGACTCCTGGAGCTCTCTGGGAAGTGGGAGGTGGGGTGTTGGAAATACACACAGCTGGAATAACATCAATGAAGACACCATCTTTGAAATAGCGCTGCAGGGCAAGACATGGCAGAATACTTTGTGGAAAGGCTATTATCCATCCCTCTCCATGTTAGTGGAACGCATGAACCATCTTATTAACCCCCACAACAAAGCTTTGGCTGTTGACTCTCCAGCAGTGGGCCTGGTCTATGACCCCATTATAAGGAAAACAAAGCTCAAAATGGATGAGAAGCTTTATACTTTTTTCTACAACTGGGGATCTAGCACATATTTTGGGGGCTTCTCTGGGGGCTGCTGCTAAGAAATTTCCCTCTGGGGCAGACATCACCGGAGGATTTAACTCACTCTTCCTCTACATGGACCTTGTAGAGCACCAGCTTGACAGGGACTTTGCACTTCGTTTATTGCGCTGTGTTCCGACTGGCAGTAATAACGATGAGATCATTATGGTGACATATAAGCCACACTACTTGCTCGTAAACTGCCAGCACATTGACATGAACAGCGCTGGAATAAAGACTGACCAGAACCAGCACATCTCATTTTCCTTTGGGAAGGTGATTGTCAAGCTGCATCTTCAGCCCCAGAAGCCTATTTTAAGAAAGTACACCAAAATGGTAGTGGTAAAAAATTATGGGGACCCGTCCTTGTACGTGAATTATTACAGAGCCCAGGCTGGCAATGGTCTCCCTAGTTTTCAACGTATTCTTGTGATGTATGGTGTGGGCATTGGAGGTATATTCTGTAGCCTGTTTAGAAGGGCTGTCCCGCTTTTGAAAAGGTGTCTGGATATTGTTACACCACACATTAAAAGCACCGCTCAAGATATTGCAAAAAATGTGTTTAGCTATGTTTCCAGGGTTGTTGTGGACAAGTTGGAAATGCTGTCAAATGAGGAGGGCTCAGGACTTGCTTATATTCAAAGAAAAAGCCTTAAAAGAAAGAGTGCCATGTCATGCCCCCAGAGGGAAGGTCCGCCCCAGCCCTGTAAAAGACAAAGGAAGTGGGGCGCCAGACAACAGTCTGACCAGGTCAGGAAGAAGAAAAAGAACAAGCCGGGCCGAACTGTGCAAAAGAAACAGAAATCCCAGAGAAAGAGGTCCCATTCTACTGCTAGAAAAGGGAATATATTTTAAAACGGATGGTTTCCGTTCATGGCTGCTCAGAAGAATGTACCAAATTTGAGCTGGATTTTTTTGAAGTGTCCCTGACACAGACCAGCATTGAGAAAAGACTGTTTACTGAGGTGCCTCCACTTTCAGCTATTGCAGAGTCTGCACCTCTGGACTTTTTCATAGCTGGGAATGGGGAAGATTACATAGATCTAAACAACACTCTGCTGTAACGTGGCTGCAAGACTGTAAAAGCTGAAAGTTCAAACCTCAGAGATGGTGAGGCCGTGGGTCTCATGAATTACCCACTGGCCTCTATTTTCAGCCAGCTGGATGTTATGCTGGGGGATCGACTGATAAGACAGAGCTGTTTATGAAGAAGGTGCGGGTGGTGCCTGGATTGCCTTTGGGGCATGCTGAGGTGTTACTCATGGCTAACACTAAATACCTGGTGGACCAGGTGGGCATGAAAGTGTTCAGCACACTGACCAGCAGTCATGTCAGCAACCAGGAAATATTTCCTGGCAACCAGGAAGTATTTCTTGATGTCTCAAAGACATTAAAAGATAAAAAAAATTGAGAGGCAGGTTGGCTCAGACATCTGACAGGAGAGCATTCCAGAATGGAAAGTCACATTGGCTGCAACTACTTCCTACTGAAATCAGCACCTTGGAGGGTTAGGCTATAAGCACGGAGCTGAGACAATTAATAGATCCACTTTGCTGTGTATTTGATAGTATGAACTGAAATATTAGGAGCGAAAATCTTCATTAAATAGATACAGCAGAGATGGCATGAATATCCTATAGACTAGTAGAGTAGTAATAATTTCAACAGAAGTTTTAATTCAGTGGGAACCATTGTGGTACACCAGGCAGTGGATGATTCCCATTTTGGAGAAAATAGCAGTTGATGCAAGTAGTTGCTGTAAGATTGTCCATCCTTTGAATTTATTATATCATTCTGCTAGAAAAAATATCAAAGCATAGAGTGGAAACAAGGAAACTGCCATAGTCTAGCTCTTAGGTCAAAACCTACAAATAACATCTCTGGAATAATAATTTAGTTTGATAGAATGAAACTCATGTAAGACCTTCATGGATAACAGAAAGACACTGGGCCATAATGGGTTACTTCAAAGCTAATGTAGTTGCAAACATTTTAACTCATCTGACATGCCTGAGACACCCTGAGTATATCTCCACTTAATTGAAGTTTCTGTAGTGGGTGCCCAAATTTGCTGGATTACACATATAATAATGTGGACCTATTTATTTTCACAAGAAGGTAGGCGATTTCACAGTGAAAACCCATTTTTTTTTCAATAGCCTAATCAGTAAGAGGAAATCCATCAATATATTTTGTTTGTGGATGAAGTAACCTAATAATAATGTGTAACTAAAGTAACCTAATAATAATAACATCTCCTTTCAGGTAACTTTTTTCTTTTGCAGTTTATCCACAAAGGGTAATGTCCTCTCTTCCCTTTTGGCTTGGTATTCTCTTAACTGCCCCAGCGCTAGAATTGCATCACAAACTGCTGTCCCCTGGGCACCTCCCAGGATCGATATGATGTTCCCTTTAAGACAAAAAGGTGCCCTGACTAAGAGTCTGGATTGCATTCCTGAGGTAAATACCTTTGAGTCAGGGCTAGTGAAGGCATGGGAAGCTGAAAAGTCCTTGACTAGTGTAAGCATTACTTAGCAACAGCCAGAACATCAGTGTGTTATCAATATTATTCTCATACTAAAATCCAAACCACAGCACTATACCAGCTACTAGGAAGAAAATTAACTCTATCCTAGCTGAAACCAGGACAGTATCCACCCCTTATTCTATACCATCTACGTCATGCCCAGGTCCTACCCTTCCTAATACATTCCAATTAATCACCACCACTTCTCCTGTCTTTTGATATATATGTATACACACAGATATCATTCCCTTGGTCTATGGGCCATCCCTCTGAAATGTCCGTTGAGTTCATTTAGTCCATGACTTTGGGCTCCATCTGTCATAACAGTCCTTCAGGGCAGGAGAGATGGTGTGTGGTGTTGGATTGTTGCATACTGAAGCCAGTTCTGGTTCCATCATCACTGTACTTTGCTCGGTTTCATCAAAGTTCATTCTTCATTAATCTGGGTGATTCTCACTGTAATACTCTTGATATGGTATATAGTAACCATAAAAGTGATGACATACAGTATTGTATAGTAATTAACATCATACCATTCAGTTCATTGGCTATTCTCACCCAAAATCACATCCCCTTGAGGTACACATCGGACTTCCCCATCCTTTCACATTACCCACCAAGTGCACCTGGGTCCTTGAGCAAAAGCAATCCCACGAATGGGTTTGCCTTTACCCAAGGCAGGAGTAACCCAGACTGTCTTCCCCAGCATATTTTTTATGTGTACTACAGGGACCTTATCCCCTTCTACAGTGCGTAAAAGTTTTGATTGGGCAGGGCCAGCTCGATTGACAGATCCTCTAGTGTTAACTGACCAGGTGGCCATAATAATTCGATTCTCCTGGAGGCTGGTGCATGATAGGGGATGTGATATACCCACTCAATGCCATGCTCTTTGGCCCAGGTGTCTATGAGGTTGTTTCGGAAATGAGTCCCATTGTCTGACTCAATTCTTTCTGGGGTTCCATGTTGCCATAGGACTTGCTTTTCCAGGCCCAGGATAGCGTTCCGGGTGGTGGCATGGGGCACAGGATATGTTTCCAGCCATCTGGTTGTTGCTTCCACCATTGTAAGCACATGGCACTTGCCTTGGTGGGTTTGTGGGAGTGTGATAGAATCGATCTGCCAGGCCTCCCCATATTGATATTTCAGCCATCATCCTCCATACCACAGAGGCTTTAACCACTTGGCTTGCTTGATTGCAGCGCATGTTTCACATTCATGGATAACCTGTGCAATAGTGTCCATGGTCCAGTCCACCCCTCGATCACGAGCCCATCTATATGTTGCATCTCTTCCTTGATGGCCTGAGGTGTCATGGGCCCACCAAGCTATAAATAATTCACCTTTACGTTACTAGTCCAGGTCCACCTGAGCTACTTCAATCTGAGCAGCCTGATCCACCTGCTGGTTGTTTTGATGTTCTTCAGTGGCCTGACTCTACCTGACTCTATCTTGCCACAATGCGGCAGCCCAGATTGGTTTGCCTCTGCCCTGCCAGTTGCTCTCCTTCCATTGCTGTAACCACCCCCACAGGGCATTTGCCACCATCCATGAATCAGTATAGAGATAGAGCACTGGCCACTTTTATCGTTCAGCAATGTCTAAAGCCAACTGGATGGCCTTTACTTCTGCAAATTGGCTCGATTCACCTTCTCCCTTAGCAGTTTCTACAACTTGTCGTATAGGACTCCATACAGCAGCTTTCCATCTCCGATGCTTTCCTACAATACAACAGGACCCATCAGTGAACAGGGCATACTGCTTCTCATTTGCTGGTAGTTTATTGTACAGTGGGGCCTCCTCAGCACGTGTCACCTCCTCCTCTGGTGATATTCTGAAACCTTTGCCTTCTGGCCAGTCCATGATTACTTCCAAGATCCCTGGGTGATTGGGGTTTCCCATTCGAGCCCATTGTGTGATCAGTGCAACCCACTTACTCCATGTAGCATCAGTTGCATGATGTGTAGAGGGGACCCTCCCTTTGAACATCCAGCCCAGCACCGGCAGTCGAGGTGCCAGGAGGAGCTGTGCTTCAGTACCAACCACTTCTGAAGCAGCTCGAACCCATTCATATGCTGCCAATAACTTTTTCTCAGTTGCAGTATAGCGGGCCTCAGATCCTCTGTATCCCCGACTCCAAAACCCTAAGGGTCGACCTCGAGTCTCCCCGGGTGCTTTCTGCCAGAGGCTCCAGGTAGGGCCATTCTCCCCAGCTGCCGTGTAGAGCACATTTTTTACGTCTTGCCCTGCCCGGACTGGCCCAAGGGCTACTGCATGAACTATCTCCTGTTTAATTTGTTCAAAGGCTTGTCGTTGCTCAGGGCCCCATTTGAAATCGTTCTTCTTCTGGGTCACTTGGTAGAGAGGGCTTACGATCAGACTGTAATTTGGAATATGCATTCTCCAAAAACCCACAATGCCTAAGAAAGCTTGTGTTTCCTTTTTGCTAGTTGGTGGAGACATGGCTGTTATTTTGTTAACCACATCCATTGGCATCTGAGGACGTCCATCTTGCCATTTTATTCCTAAAAACTGGATCTCCTGTGCAGGTCCCTTGACCTTACTTTGTTTTATGGCAAAACCAGCTTTCAGGATGATTTGGACTATTTTCTTCCCTTTCTCAAAAACTTCTGCTGCTGTATTGCCCCACACGATGATGTCATCAATGTATTGCAGATGTTCTGGAGCTTCACCCTGTTCTAGTGCAGTCTGAATCAGTCCATGGCAAATGGTGGGGCTGTGTTTCCACCCCTGGGGCAATCGATTCCAAGTGTACTGGACACCCCTCCAAGTGAAAGCAAACAGTGGCCTGCACTCTGCTGCCAAAGGGATTGAGAAGAACGCATTAGCAATATCATTTGTAGCATACCACTTGGCTGCTTTTGACTCCAGTTCGTATTGAAGTTCCAGCATGTCCGGCACGGCAGCACTCAGCAGCGGCGTGACTTCATTCAGGCCACGATAGTCTACTGTTAGTCTCCACTCTCCATTAGACTTTTGCACTGGCCATATAGGGCTGTTAAAAGGTGAACGAGTCTTGCTGATCACTCCTTGACTCTCCAGTCAATGAATCAGCTTATGGATGGGAATCAGGGAGTCTCGGTTGGTACGATATTGCTGCTGGTGCACTGTTGTGGTAGCAATGGGCACCTGTTGTTCTTCAACCTTCAGGAACCCCACAACAGAAGGGTCCTCTGAGAGACCAGGCAAGGTAGACAGCTGTGTAATTTCTTCCGTCTCCAAGGCAGCTATACCAAAAGCCCACCGGTACCCTTTTGGGTCCTTGAAATACCCTCTCCTGAGGTAGTCTGTGCCAAGGATGCACGCAGCCTCTGGGCCAGTCACAATGGGGTGCTTTTGCCACTCATTCCCAGTTAGGCTCACTTCGGCCTCCAATGCAGTCAGTTGTTGGGATCCCCCTGTCACTCCACAAATACAGATGGGTTCTGCCCCTGTATAGCTTGATGGCATTAGGGTACACTGTGCACCGGTGTCTACTTGAGCCTTATACTCCTGTGGGTCTGATGTGCCAGGCCATCGAACACACACAGTCCAGTAAACCCGGTTGTCCCTTTCCTCCACCTGGCTGGAGGCAGGGCCCCTCTAGTCCTGTTCATAGTATTCGTTACCCACTTCTTGTACATACAAGTCAGGAGTTTCTTCATTAAAATCAGGAGTAAGATCAGCCCTTCTACTCTGTCGTAGAGGCTCCCACCACTATGTAACTGTATTGATTTCAATGGAGATATTTCTGATTTACCTTAGTTTACAAAAGTGCAAAATGCAGTTCCCATATATTTACTTAAGTTCCTGACCTAAAATAATTTCTTGACTAAAAATAACCAATATTTTGAAAACTATTATAAAAAAGCTACAGAAGGGGAAAGATATTGATAAAAGCAGATATATAGGATATGTACAATTTCACATGTGATTTTTCTGAAAGTTTTATAAATAAATGTCATTAATCTTTACACCTACCATAATTCCTTTCTTCAGTTCCTTTCGACACTGTCTCCCATAAGATCTTCATGGAGAATCTGATGAAGACACTGAGGTGGATTGAAAACTGGCTGAACGGCTGGGCCCAGAGGGTGGTGATCAGTGACACAAAGTCTAGTTGGAGGCCAGTAACTAGCGATGTACCCCAGGGGTCAACAGTGGGTCCAGTCCTGTTCAACATCTTCATTAATGATCTGGATGCTGGGGCAGAGTGTACCCTCAACAAGTTTGCTGATGACACAAAACTGGGAGGAGAGGCTGATACGCCAGAGGGTCGTGCTGCCAGTCAGAGGGACCTGGACAGGCTGGAGAAATGGGCTGACAGGAACCTCATGCAGTTCAACAAGGGGAAGTGTCAAGTCCTGCACCTGGGGAGGAACAACCCCAGGCACCAATATATGCTGGGGGCCACCTGGCTGGCAAGCAGCTTTGCAGAAAAGGACCTGGGGGTCCTGGTGGACACCAGGTTGAACATTGGCCAGCAATGTGCCCTTGCTGCAAAGGCGGCTAATGGTATCCTGGGGCTGCATTAGGCAAAATATTGCCAGAAGGTCGAGGGAGGTGATCCTTCCCCTCTCCTCAGCACTGGTGAGGCCACACCTGGAGTCCTGTGTCCAGTTCTGTGCTCCTGAGTACAAGAGACATGGACATACTGGAGGGATTCCAACAAAGGGCCACAAAGATGACTAAGGGACAGGAGGAGCATCTGTTATACAAGGAAAGGCTGAGAGAGCTTGGACTGTTTAGCCTAGAGAAAAGAAGGCTCGGGGAAATCTCATCAACTTATAGAAATATCTGAAGGGAGGGTGCAAAGAAGATGGAGCCAGGCTCTTTTCAGTGGTGCCCAGTGGCAGGACAAGAGGCAATGGGCACAAACTGAAACACAGGAGGTTCCATCTGAACATCAGGAAACACTTTATTACTGTTGAGGGTGACTGAGCAGTGGAGCAGGTTTCCCAGGGAGGTTGTGGAGTCCCCCTCCTTGGAGATATTCAAAAGCTGTCTGGACATGGCCCTGGGTAACTGGCTCTAGGTGATCCTGCTTGAGCAGTAGGGTTGGACAAGATGACCTCCAGAGGTCCCTTCCAACCTCAACCATTCTGTGATTCTCTTGTTATTATCTAAGTGTTTATATATTGATTGTTTGTTAAATATTTTCAGCATCTCTTCTGTTTTTGAAGTTACCTGACTGGTATATTGTTATCTGGCTGCTCCCTAAAGATAAGCAATGACCTTCTGTAGTGTGAATCTTCTCCTCCATGAATTTCCAAAAGTAATATTTTTAGTTGATGATAGCCTGATGCGTTGCATGTGGTGTAGTTTGAATGATTTTTCAGCTTTCAATAACTGAGAGCTGTTATAGAGTTCTTCACCTGCTCCCCCTCCCCCCCCCAAGGGCTTCTGCATTCATTTCCCTGAATAGCTGAAATTATTTTCTTTTTAAGTTTATAATTTTTACTTCTTTTGTTTTCTTCCCCTGTTGCACTTTCCCTTTTACTCCCCCATCTCTCAGATATAAACAGTAAGACCAGGTAACCCCTTTTCAGTTGCTTTATTATTATTACTGTTGAATTTTATTAATCCACTTTTTGGCTTTTGTCACTGTTGTCTTTCAACAGTAGCAGAAGGACTGTCCTGTTAATTTGAAAAATCAGTTTCTAGTGGTGTTTCTTTTCAAATTAGATCCCATGTCTTTTCAGCAGTCCTTCCTTGAAAGGCATCCTCTAGTAGCATAGAGGTCTTTCAGTCAGTTCCTACAGTTGTTTGTTTGTCATGCTGTCTGATAAGAATACCAGCTGTGACTCTGCAAGCTTTGTGTTGCTTGTTATCTGGCAGTATTATTAGCAGAATGGGATAAGCATCAGGTAGCTTGAGGAGCCTTTAGCAGTCTTTGGTAGGCTGCTTAAGGAATGCATCTCCAAAGTGGACAAGCAACTTATCAGAGAACTATTTCTGTCCCCTTTAGAAGGGGGACTCTGACTGCAACTGGTTTATTTTAAGAGTAGCCTTTTGAGACTCTTAACAAACATAGTTCCTCCTCATCTAGATTAGGCAGCAGTTGTTTTGGTAGGGAAGGAATACTTGCTGCTTTGTGAAGTGGCAGCCAGTCTCATTTGGGGGGGGGGGGAGGGGGGAACTGTTCTCTCCCTTTCTCTTTACATTTTTCTTTTTCTCCCCTTTCTGTGGTGTTTCTGTGGGTCTCTTGCTGTTGGTTGATTTCTCTGTAGTGAATATCTCTATGCTTCTTGCTGGTGAATTCCTTATGTCCCTGGATGTTTTGCCATGGAGTTTGCCTCCTCTCCTAGCTTGCTAAGCTGCTTTCTTAAGAATTGTGCAACACCTATCACTTTTCCCTGCTGGAAGCCCTTGGTGTCTCCTCTCTCCAAAGGCATGCAGGCCACCTTCCTTGTTAATCAAGATCAGGGCCTGTGTGGATTCTTCCAACATCAGTACCTCTGTCAGGGCAGAACCCACACAGGTGCAGGTGTAGGAAAAACAAGCGTCAATGCTAATGATGTTCACTTTTCCATCTGTTGTACATTTGGTCCTCTAGGGCATCTCTAACACCACAAAAAAATCTTGGCTTTTTCTGCTGGAGCACTGATGATTTTCTCTATTTAGCCCACAACCTCAGTTGAAAGTTGAAATCTCATTATTTTAACCTTTTTTTGACAAGGTTTGTTTGGCCCAAGTTGTGGCAGGTATTTACCATCCTTTCATATGAACAGGGTGTGCCTCCCCATGTTCAAGTCTCTCTCCAGCTTCTTTGTGAGCCATGTGTCAGGCAGTTATGCTAGTTGCTAGGCAACATTTTAATATTTACCTCCAAGCCTGACATGCATTCATGTGTTGTATCAGGAGATGAAACCTGTTCTGTAGTCAGATTGTCAGGCTACAGCAAATACATTATGCAGGGATTTTAATAGCTGTGTATTGTTGGCTAACTCGCTCAATCCACAAAAGAACAAAACCAAAGCAACCCACAGTTAAAGGAAGTAATCCAAAATGGACTTATGAGAGTCAGGTTGTGTGGATTTTTTTTTTTAAAATAAGCTTGTATGGTAGTTACCAAAACTTATGTAGATGTCAGAAGCTTGTTGTATTGTCAGTCTGAGGTTTAGTGTAGTTACAGAACTCGAGTGCTAAAGGACTTGGAAGGACAAGGAGTCTCCTTTCTCCTTGTAGAAGCTCTTTTGGGGGAGACTCTGGACAGTTAGAGATCTTGAATATTGGGAATTCAGGCAAAAAGTGTTCTATAATGAAAGAAGGCATACCGTGTCTCTGAAGGAGCCAGAAAATCAAGGGAGTACTGTGCTGCCTTCTTTATATATAAAGATCAGCTGCAATAGCGAATGCCCTGTGCTCTCACTGCCCCTCCTTTCTGCTTCCCCTGTCTGAGTCCCTAGGAAAAGACTGTTTACAGGGGAGAACGGCTTGGCATTCTTCATAGTAGCTTATCAGCAGACATTTATTAGACTGTTTTCTATCTTCAAACTTTTCTTTTTTTTCTTCATGAGCATTTAAACTCCTCATCTCAGTTACTACTAGGTTGTAAGTAATTCAGCTGGGTAGTGTATAAAGAAGTAAAAATTGGTTTCTTTGAGAGCTTTTAACTAAATATAGAGCTCTAAAACTTCCTCTGGGACAGATCCCCTTAAATAAGATTACCTTTTGAGTGATACCATGACAGTAACCATGAGGGTAAGACTGTCAGGTGGTGCTGTGGTGGTGGATCTTTACAGGTTGTAGTGGTGTAGTGGAACTTTCAAAGGAATTTTTCAGCATGTTGTAAGAAAAAGGTTTGTTAGGAGTTTTCAAAGGGGAGGTAGGGAGAAGGATTCAGATAAATTACAAATAATTAATGCTATGCAAGATATAGTAATATATCTATCAAATGAATAGTGATTGGGGTGGCTAATATGAAGGTGTAGAACAGATACTTGTTAATCATCTAGAAGGAATTCAGATTAATTTCATAGAAAATTAAAAAAGGAAATTAAAATCTATTATAAGGCAAAATAAGAAAAATATTACCTTGTTGCCTACAGATTACCTGATAGTGATAGTGGAAATATATTAAAAGGTTGTTTAAAAACATTTGTTCCCCATCTTGATGTAGGAGGCCTCATACATTCTTATGTGATTTTTCCTTTCCACCCCTCTGAAAGTTCATATCCATTATGTAATCAATCTCTTTATATATGTATTTGTGTGTGTAATATATAGAAGCGGAAATTGAAGTGAGGAATAAGCACAAGCTACAGCTGCCAGCTAAATTACAGCTGCCAATTAAATTAAGGAAAGCCTGCTCCACAATTCAAATGGGAACACTCACTGACTTTAGTGAGTTCAGGACTTACCCTCTGAACTTTGAGGAATCTATGTATCATACAGCTGTGTGCACCAGCCTGGTACTTGGTAACCTGGTTTCTTTTCTCTCCTACTGAGCTGTTGGATGACCTTAAGTAAGCCAATTCTAGTCCTGTGCTTCAACTCCTCCTCTTCCCCAAATTTTATCTATGTCAATTAAATAATGTTGCTAGTCTCCTTTATACAATCCTTTAAAATCTATGGATGGAAGTACTGTGTGATAAATTAAGCACTAAGTTACTGGAAACTTAAAAACTAAAATTACTCCCTGTAGAAACAGTAAAATCATGTCTGTTGCTATGTAGTCACAGATAAAGTGCATGTAAACCCTGCAGTACAGTAAATCTGTTGTGTTTTTTCCAATCTAGTTTTAAGTCTCCAAGAAGGAAAGCCTTCCATAAGCTTCTTCAGAAGCCTGTTCTACACCTTAATAGTACTCATCTTGACTTCTTGATGTCTTGGCTAATTACTGTCACCTACTCAAACCTGTATCAGACTAATCAGTTCCTACCTTTACTTTTCTAAGCTTTACTTTTCTTCTCTCACTTATTGAGGATTATATACCATAAGAATCTGTAAAATGGGTTCATTTATTGTTCTTTTTAGCTAAACAACGAACATACAGGCTTTTAAAATTTTCCCTTCAATATGAATATCAGCTCTTCAAGTTTCCTGATCATTTTTATAATGCATTACCAAAAACTTTCTGGTAGCAGGATGTGTACCCAGAACATACTCATTATTCTAGACATGGTTGTGCAGAGCCATCTACAGACAGATTATAAATCTCTGCTTCAAAAATTGGAGACTACAGGAATAACACACATTATCTCAGACTTTTAAACTGAAATATAACATTTTAGACTCTTGGAAAAACAATGCAAAGATCTTGAATTGCTTCTTTAACTACTTTAAAAATTGAAGTTTTGGAGGTAGAAGTCAATAGTGGTGGAACTAACACAATTTAAAAGGCTGTGGTGGGTTGACCTTGGCCAGCTGCCAGACACCCACCCAGCCATTCTCTCACTCCCCCTCTTCAAAGAGGACAGGGGAAGAAAATAAGATGAAAAAGCTCATGGTTCGAGCTAAAGACAGGGAGATCACTTACCAATTACTATTGCGGGTAAAAGACTCAATGAAAATTTAATTTATTGCCGATTAAAATAGATTTGGCTAGTGAGAAACAAAGACAAACATTAAAAAAACACCTTCCCCCCCCCCCCCCCCTTCTTCCCAGGCTCAACTTTACTCCTTCATTCCTGACTCCTCTACCAGTGGCACAGGGGGGATGGGGAATGGGGGATTACAGCCAGTACATAACAGTTCTTCTCTGTCACTCCTTCCTCCTCACATTTCTCTCCTGCTCCAGCATGCCTCCTCTCCAGTCTGCTGCAGCGTGGATTCTCCACGGGCTGCAGAAGAATACCTGCTCCACTGTGGTCTCTTCCACAGGCTGCAGGGAAATATATGCACTGGTGCCTGGAGCACCTCCTCCCCCCTCCTTCCTCTCTGACCTTGGTGTTTGCACTTTTGTTCCTCATGGTTTTTTCCTCACTCCTCATACTGTCACCGAAATTGGGAATCAAACTCCTTAACACCAATGTAGTATTAAGAAGCAGGCATTCTTTATTACGGCACCGGATGCACGGGGGATCGTCCCACCTAGCGTGCATACCGCAGGTTATATCAACCAAAGCTTATATTGTCCAATTACATACATATGCATCAAATTTCCCAGAATGATCATACATATTCATTCTATTTCCCAGAACTAATTATCATATTTGCATGGTCATTACGCATGCATCCTTGAACTCCGAGGGGCTTCTGTGGGGGTCTTTGGTGGTCCTGGGTGGTCGTACAGGTGTGTCCTTTAGTTGACCCCTTCTTCTGGACATGCGCAATCCCACCTTGCTTATGTAACTTGCTTCCCTTCTTCACGGTGCATGGTCCCTAACAATGATTTGGCACCCTTATTCCTATTCTAACACAAACCAATTATTCTAACTACCCCTCGACTCGTTGTCAAGATGGGCTGGGGCTGTACTGGGAGCATAGCAGCATGTCCGTACTACTCCTTGTCCTATTGTCTTTGGGCATAGTAGCATATCCATAGCCATAGATGTATAAACACAACATTAAAGTATTGTCTACCCCGCTCCTATCTCTATGTTGCTTAGTTACAAAAGAACAAACTAATCACTTTGGTTACATCTGGTTACAATACCATTTGCCATTTCTTAAATACGTTTTCAAAGAGGCACCACCAACTTCACTGATTGGCTCAGCTTTGGCCTGTGGTGGGTCTGTTGCTGAGCTGTCTGGAACCAGCTGTATGTGGCACAGGGCAGCCCCTGGCCTCTTCTCACAGAGGCCACCCCTGCAGCCTCCCCACCCCCTTACCAAAACCTTGCCATGTACACCCATTACAAAGGGCTCAGAAGAAGTGTTTTGATCTACTTCCACTTTTAAGCACTGTTGAGCCAATTCCAAGGAAAAAAAAGGAACAAGTCAAATATACAAAAGAAATTCTCAAGAGAAAACACACACAGAGTATTCTCAGGGCTCAAAAATTGAAAAACAAAAGCATCAGGACAATAAACAGCCTCCTTTTGCTAACTAGAAACAGATCTTCTCAGTGAGAGGTCAGAAGCAGTAACTCTACAACCCAAACTGCAGGCTTCAACTCCCACCATTCCCACAAAGAAGTCCACACTTCTATATTAAGAGCAACAGCATGCAGTCAAAGATTTTGGCATTAAACTAAGAAAGTATGAAAGAATAAGACTCTCTAAGAAAAAACCTAAACTGTCTAGAGAGGAAAGAAGGACCAAGTTTCCAAGCTAGACAAGCCTTTTTTGGTATCTGGCCAGGAAAGAAAGACAATTGCTTTAGTCATCTACCTCAGAGGACTATAATAAAAGTGTTCACTGGCCTTGATTTGCATTGCAATTAAATATACTATAGCTTTGGAGTTATATACACTATAGCCTAGACAAAGTTATTTTCCAAATAATAGCTTCTACTATGAACTAAATATCAGGCATACCTATTTCTGGCTTCCTGGAGATGGCTGAACACCTGCCTGCCCATGGGAAGTAGTCCAAAAAGGACTGTCCTGGTTTAGCCCCAGCTGGCAACTAAGCACCACACAGCCACTCGCTCACTCCCCCACAGTGGGATGGGGGAGAGAATCAGAAGAGTAAAATTGAGAAAACTCATGGGTTGAGATAAAGACAGTTTAATAAGTAAAGCAAAAGCCGCACACGCAAAGCAAAGCAAGGAATTCATTCACTACTTCCCATGGGCAGGCAGGTGTTCAGCCATCTCCAGGAAAGCAGGGCTCCCTCACGTATAACAGTTACTTGGGAAGACAAACGCCATCACTCCAAATGTCCCCCCTTCCTTCTTCTTCCTCAGCTTTATATACTGAGCATGACGTCATATGGTATGGAATAGCCCTTTGGTCAGTTGGGGTCAGCTGTCCCAGCTGTGCCCCCTCTCAACTTCTTGTGCACCTGGCAGAGCATGGGAAGCTGAAAAGTCCTTGATTTAGTATAAGCACTGCTCAGCAACAACTAAAACATCTCTGTATTATCAACACTGTTTTCAGCACAAATCCAAAACATAGCCCCATACTAGCCACTATAAGGAAAATTAACTCTATCTCAGCTGAAACCAGGACAATCAGTAATTGACATTTAAAGCCAACAAGTAGACAATTAGTAATGATGTTTCTATGAATTATTCTCTTTCTGAATCTGCTGTTTACCTTGCATAGGGAAGTACTGTTCCTACTTGAAATAGCAGAGGTTGTTGGGAAACTAATGATCAGTACTAGCACTTACCTGCAGCACTTGCTTCCTGGCTTGGACAGCACCTTCTCTTTGCAATACCAGTCTGATTCACTGTAGCGCTCAAGGACTTGTTTGGTGGCTAATGAATGAAGGCCCACTGCTTGTGGCTGCTGGGAAAGGGGTAACCCTTCATAGTACTGTTCCTAACACTGTGCACAATCCATATAGCTTTTGATTGTTAATAATAGCCACTATACTCGGACTATAAAATTGTTTATTGTAAACTCAATGTTATAACCCAGCAGGAACTCTTGAACTATAAATACCAATTCCTGATGGAGGCAGTATCTTCAGAGAGAAGTATTTTTCTAAAATACAGCACTGACCACATATTTGCAAGTGTGTCAGGAGATGGCCGACATGCACCATCCACATATGAATTCTCCCTTTGGAAGAAAAGCCAGGATGCAGACAAGGTAGGAAGAGCCACAGTGCACTCCACTTCATCCCTGCTTCTGGACAATCAAAAAACCAGTAGAATCAGATGCATACCAAAGTGCACCTGCACTGTAAAATAGACACATCCACCGAGATCCTGAATTTCCACTGATACATGAAATATTTAGTGAAAAGAGGAGCAAATCAAAGAAATATTTCCATTAGGCTGCTCAACAGCACAAGACAAAATTACATATTTCTGGAATGAATTGTGTGACTACAGTCACCAATCAATTATCTGAAAATCACTACTTTGCTATCAGAAGACAGAAATTTGTATAGGAGGAAATTAATTACCAACTTTTCTTCTTAATATGATAAAACACTTGAATTTACCTCTGCCACTTCTGCTTTTTTCTCTCCCAATTTGGAAGAAGCTCCACTTGCCTTCTTGTCACCATGCTGTAAGTATAGAAAATAAATGCGTAATTATTAAGATCTTGAATTATACCTTTGTCCCGTCCCACTCAGTGGGTTGCGAGATGGGTGAATCTTTTTGATTCCCCGAGGGTTTGTGTACCGATGAAGGCCAATCTCTGCTCGGCAGAGCTGCGGGGCCGGTAGAGTCACGACAATGACTCAGAGGAACAGTCCGACTAGAAATTTTATTAACTGGCAAATTTGACAAACAGACAAACTTAACGAACTGGCAAGCTCAATGAATGAACAGAGGCAATTTGGCAATGGAGCTATTTTCCAGGCAACCCGTCACAATTTATCCCAAACTGATATATAGTGGAAGAGTAGAGGAAGAGAGAAGCGAGAAAAGGAAAGGACAAGAGAGGAGGATAGAGAAAGGAAAAGTATCACCACCCTTAGATCCCATGATGACAATGACAGGCATGGCAATCCTCCGGTGATGGGCATACGTGGTTCCCTGGGGGCGTGTCTTTTATACTCTAGTCCCCACCTCTGGTTACGCCCCCTTGAGGCCTTATATGGTTCTTGTTCTAGAAAGTTCTCAATCTTCTGCGCAGGCGCTGGGGGAGGGGGGTGGTCGCGAGGGGTCTCTCGGGTGGTCGCAAGCCCCTTCCTCAGATAACCCTGTGTGACCTCTGGCCATATATGGTAAGGTCTGTCAGAACCCGGAACTGCGCATCCTTCAACGCACTCTCCCCTGTCCCGTGCTAGGCGACCTGCCGTTGCCATGCAAATCGCGCCTCGCCTTGCCACAATGTTTGAGACATTAACTCTTTCAGTCTCTCACAACCTTCTATGTAGAGAGATTCCCAAATATCTTAGTGCATGTATGATCCATTTCACCTACCATAATATGAGAGAATGGAACATTATAAGTTTTCTTTCTCACTAATGGTTTACAGGATTTCTAAGTGATCCGATGGATAACTTCAAGAGAAATCACAGTTGGAAAGTAATGATTTTCAGGGCAGTATATTTAAGACTATTGTTCTTGTGAGAAGTTATGGAAGATAATTAAGCTTATCAATCATTCTTCATCTGCACAGTGCTCTCTAACTGATACTTGCTTCAGTAATGCTGTCAGTCCCACAGGCTTCAGCAGAAACTGAACAGGTCCCTGAGAGACCAACATTAAACATGCAATCATGAACATCCATTTCAGCATCTGAACTTTCCTCGGAAACATTCAAATGCTCATTACACCCAGCCCTCCTTACCTGGAAGACAGCTGTTACTATAATTTCTATAATTATATTATTGATATACAAAAAATAATCTCTGTAATAGTTCAGGCACAAGTACACATTAGGGAATCCAGTTCTACTAGATTCCCCAAACCTCCTCTATCTTTCATCCCCTCCAAGACATTAAACTTCTTGCTTTCACCTCACCTGAAATGCAGTCCTGTTTGTCCCCTGCATGTGACAACATACAGTAACACACAGTTTATTCAGCATGCACCCAGGTATTCAGTGCAAGCTTTACTCTATATATCTGTGAAAAGCAGTGAATATGGTCCCTCAAAAAAATCTTTTTTAAAAAAATGTTGTTTAATCTTTATAACAAAACCCCCCAAAATGTAAAAATAAGCAAGAGATTTTACAATTACTATAAAAGACAATGTAATATAGTTATTATCATTATCTTGGCTAGTATAACTTTCCACAGCAACTCAAACATCTGAGAATGAGGATTCATGTCTGGTCTGTTTTGTTAAGTAGAGAGAGGAGATGATTTTGGACCCATTTATTTCCTTATTGTTTTGTGGGTTGAATAGCAGGAGGTAAAGTTTGCTAACCCATTAAAGCAACGAGTTCCTACAGCATTTTCTTTACATGGCTACAGGGAGAAAATAATGATCCATGTATCACTGCACTATTTTCAACTGGAATGTGTTCAAGCTCATTAGACAGCCTGGGAAAACAGGCTGTTGAATGAACAAAGTAAAACCAAAAGAAAAAAAATTACATGTCTCTAATCTATTTCCATTATGGTAGTACAGAACAAAAGTTTCAAAAACTTTTTTTTTTAAACAAAACCTCTAACAATTCAAGTTTTTAAAATGAGTTTGGGCATCAATAAGATACTTGACAAGTTTTTAAATTAAAAATACTATTCTCATATTCCAATTTTGCCTCTTCAGAGGAAGAACAAGTCACTTACTTAGGTTGTCTTTTCAGGTAACAGGTGAACTGATTCACTGCCCTACTAAAGCACTTTCAGTACAGACACAATTGTACCAGTAAAAAGCACAGATAACTGGTTTAGTAAAAGCACACCACACACATACCAGTAAAAGCAATATCAGTGAGAGTGCTTTTGCTGACAAAAGCATAACTGTACCAGAGCCGTCATAGCTATATGGTTCAGGAACTAGAGTTCCTACACAAAAAAGGCTCTGTAATGTAGAACAGGCTCTATTCCTAAATCAATACTCTCAGCATCACAACACTAAAAGTCAAGTGCTACCCTGAATCCAGCTACAGGTCTTATTGTTATCAATGTAGATAGCATTTAGCTTGTGTAGAATTGTGAAAGCATACTGCATGTAATGCTAGGCTTCACAGGGTTGTCCACTTGAATATTTATTATCATGAAAGTTGGCTAACAATGCAAGCACGCCTTTCTGTGCATGGTCTGTAGTTTGTTGCTTTTATTTGTTTGTTTCTTTGAGTTTAGACATAGTTATAAAAGCAGTAACACCAATTTAACTCCAGAATTTTTTTCTTTTCTTTTTTTCTTCCTAAATCAAGTTGCAGTTCAAAGAGTTTTATGCCTCAATTCGTCCCTGGTCTCTCTAGCTTCATCTATAGAATGCAGGAGCCCTATGTAGCACTGAGCATGCCAGACTTTTATCAGGGCCAAATCAGGTGTTACCCTTCCTTGCTAAGTCCTTCTCCTAGTCTCCATACAAAGGAAACCCAGGCCAGACAGGAGCCACAGCATCAATAGGATGCCCAGTCCCAGGACTAAGATGGGGGGCATACACTGTGTCTCAGCAGATGGATGAAGCTCAGAGTGTCCCCTCTTAGGAGCCAAGGCTTGTACATTTGCCTACCTCAGCATAGACTTCTGTTTTCTTATCCCTAGACCAGGCTGTCAGGTACAGTACTCTGTGGTCCCTGCAGAGCATTTGGGGGCAGGTAAAGAGCAGGACAATGGGGTTGACAGGACTCTCTCAACCACCTTTAAAGCTCCACATCCCTGGGGGACCTCAGGCCAATTTCACTGTCCACAGACTACAAGGAATGGACAAGGACCACAGCTTTGTCACCCCCAAACTCAAGTAGGATGCAGATTAAATGCTTACAGTCTTTCCTCCAGAAGCATATGCCAAACAGCATCTTTAATAATGAGACTTTGACTTAAAATCCAAACACTATTTATTTTAACAGTTGCAACAAGGCATGTATGTCCAGATCAAAGTATTTTTTTTATCCAGTCAGTTGGAATCGGGCAGCCATGTATACATTAAGCACCAATACTCTCTGACCTCAGATAATAAAACAGTTTATGAAAGTATTATCACACTTAAAAGTTTGCCATCCTGAGGAGGTAACCTAGGAAAGCACAACTTCCTCATATACCTTCTGGGTAGACCACACTGATTCCCTAAACAGCTCATGTTTAAAGTAAGAAAAGGGACCTTGGTTTAAAAACTGTCTTTAACAGCTCTTTGCTGCTCTGTATTTCCAAGCTTTGAAGCTTCTAGTTAAAAATTTTTTTAAAAAATTTAAAAAAAAAATCAGTCTGCTCAGCTAGAGATTAAGCTGTTTTTCAGGGCTAGTATGTACATCTTGCTCCCTTACATTCCCCAAATGTGTGGGAGAGATGTTTTTTTCTTTGGTCATTCTTTCCTTTTTCTGCTCATCTTTCCTTACAGTGCCAAACCAATGTATTCACACAGTAATAACATATCCATTAGCAGACCAATTGACAGGAGCAGCTCCAGCTCTGTCACAAAAACCACTCAGCATACAGTTTAAGTTATATTTTAAAGTTTAAACTTCTAACAACTGTTCCTTATAGTTGTTAGAAAATCAAGTTGGCCCAAAATATTTTCCCAGTTTATTAACTAATAACATAGTATGCAAAACCACCCATAATCATAATATCTTCACAAAATCTATCCCAAAATAAACAAAGAAAAAGAAGTATCATAAACAAGAAAGTTTATCTTAAGATCTTCATCATGTTCTACAGTGTACAAAAATGCCACGATGCTATCATTTTATAGATGCACCTTTACCTTCTGATATGGGCATTCATAAACTAGAAAGTAAATGACCTTAAGTGAAAAGTACAGAGCAAAATACTAATAACTGAACTCACAACTGCATTTTTCAGTCTGCACTTGCAAAAATCAGAACTTAGCTAAAGGGCTTACTTCAAGCAAGACTGAAATTCTTTCTAGGCCTCAAGAGTCCCATCAGCATTAACACATCTTTGGTTCAAAGCCATTACATAGCATCTTGGAGGACTGCAGTGATGACATGTTCAGTAACTGGGTAAGAAGGGAAGTCTACTTGCCAGATTCTCAGCTGACATCAACTAACATAGCACTATAGATATTAAAGGAGATATATCATTTTATGCTGATAGGAATCTGACCCTTGTTTTCAGTTGAAATAGGGAAAAAGACAGATCTGTGATGCTGTTCAAAAAACAGCAAGATGGAAAGATGTGTCAAGGAACTACAATCAAGAAATGTAAGGAATGGATAGGTGAAAACTAGATTCTTCTTACAGCAATCACATTCTGCTTTAAATAAAACACCCAGTAAAAACCTTGGTGGAAAAAATAACAAATCTCTTTTGTGTCCATTTCCTCTGTTATACCTTTCCTGCTTTGCTTACTTAACCTTTAGATCAGGTCTTCCAGGTAGAAACTGCCCTGTATGATGCATGTACAGCACTGGACAAAAGAAGACTCCAGTCTCACATGAGGTTAGCAGAGGTCAGCAGGTGATATTCTGGTGCAAATAATTATAAAGAGTGATTTCCAGCAGAGCGTGTGGAGGAGTGGTTTCTTTATCTGAATGCATATAGCAATGTTGTCTTAATATCTTTTCATACCTAAGATTCAATGACCCAGGACTACAGAGGCCTTTAATGTTCCTGTCATCATTTAATGCAGCAATTCCCAAACTTTGTGACTTTGTGTCACCTCTGGCAGGGGCGGGGGGGGGGGGGGGGGGGGCGGGCACAGCTTGCACAGGCTGCACAGATGGGCCGAGCCGGAGATCACACCTATCCTGCCGGGCTGAGCCCCCTCACACCGCAGAGCCCCAAGCCCAGCCCTGCGACGCTCCTGCTCCGCCCCCTCAGTATTCATGGCTCCTGCAGGGAGGGGCAGTGCCCCACGTATTTACCATGGCGCAAAAGCCATAGCCATCACTCGCTTCTCCTCTCGGGCAGCATAGTACAGCCCAGTACCATCCCGCCCCCCACCCGCCCACCGCTGGGCTCCAAGCGGAGGCGACGCTGGTGGGAGGGAGGGCAGACGGAGCGGAGTGCGCGTCCCAGCCCAGCAGGAGGGCGCCCTCCGCGCTCCCTGGCTCCCTGGACCCCTCTGTCTCGCCCTACCCTACGCTGCCCGGATTACCCTGAGCTCCTACCACTTTGCGTGCAGACCCGCTGTCCCACAGCGGGGCTGTCCCTCCTGCCCCATGAGCCTCCCCGTTGTTTCAGCGGACTCCGCAGGCAGTCCACAACGCGGAGCCCGCCCGCTCCCGTCCCCTGTCTCCCCCTGAGTCAGCCTGCACCACCTTACCGCCCAGGCCCTCGCGGCTCCAGCCCCTGCAGGCTTGGAGGAGGTCGGCTGCCTCCCTTTCCTGGGCTGAGACATGGCAGCTGAGCTCCCTCCCGGGTGTCTCTCCGGCGCTACTGCAAGCCCAGAGGCAGGCGAGGAAAAAAAAAAGGGGGTGGGGGGGGGTGTTACTTAAACGTGAAGCGGTTTTTCCTACGTCCCCAGAGCTAAAACCAGACTGCGTTCTAGCTCGTCACTCTTCCTGCAGCCGGTAAGAGCTGGGAGGGCTCACCCCGCCCGGGCTCCGCACACCCCGCAGGAGGCAAAAGAGAGTGGGGTACAGCTCGCTGCGAGATGCCTTCTGTTTATTTTTGCCTCCTAGGATAAACCTTGGGCTTCTTGAAGACCAGAGCTGGGGAGTTGCCCTGTCTAGACCCCGGAGTCACCTCTCCTGTAGTGAGAACCACCTACAAATGAGCCCAGGCCTCAGTGATCTCCAGCAGAGCTTGTCCAAAATTTGGTTTATCTGGTTCTGATTTAGATCTGTGCCTAAATGACCAGTAAGTTTTCTTTTGGCTGGTTGTAACTGTGTTTGAGGAAGTAGCCACTAAGCATTCTTTGCCGTGTAAATGTGATTTTTTCAGGTAGCAAAATGACTCAAAACAGGAAAATCTCACACAAAACAATCCTGGCTTTTTTTTCTTTTTTTTTTACGATTTAGAAAAAAGTGTAGACACTTTCCTAGATTAAGTTGCAAGTGGATGTACTAAAAGATAACTTTTTTTCTCATGAAAATCAGTCCCTCTGCCTTTCTGCAGAGCCCCTTGAAAAAGCATTAGTTTTTGACACCCATCCTGAATTGATGCTTGGAGCCATTCACAGCTCCCCTCCTGGGACCCTGCTTGTTCAAAGCTTTCTGCTTTCTTTGAGCAAAGGCCAGCAGTAGTTCCAGGTACCTACCTGTTCCTGTAACTTAAGCTCCTTTAGCGTTTAACCCTTGCCATCCCAAGAACCTGAAATTGCATATAATGCAAAGGATACTTTCCCTCCAAATGAATAGTTTCAGTTTTGAAGTCTGCCCTATATCTTGTGTTGGGTTTTTTAAAGTGTGGCATTACAGCTCATATATACTGCAACTCAGGTTATTAAAGCCAAAAGCCTTCAAGGTCTGGGTTTTTTGGTTGTTTTTTTTTTTAAAGAGTAAATTCTAAATACGTCCCAATCCATGTGAGTGTTTACACAAATGAGTTGTCCAAGATGTACTGACAGCTCTTCCAAAATACAGCAGGAATAATTAATGGTCAATCAAAGCTGCTGGAAGATTAAGCATGACCAAATGACCCTGGTTGAAAACTGAAAATATGCCATGAGTATGAATGGTATAATACTGATTCTGGATGAAAGACTTGATTTGGTTTGGCCAAGTCTCCTGTTCATCTGGATGTGTAGCTGAAATGGAAAATTCACCATTTTAAGAGCAGTTCTCCAAGACTTTCTCAGTGAAGAAACAAACTGGGATTAATGTAGTATAGTAAATATCCTTCAAACATTGTAACAAGAATGATGTAATTGATAATATGAACTGGACCTCCAGTGAAAGGGGGTTCAAAATGCAGTAGTTATCTATAAACTGGTATGGCTAGCTGTATATAGATACATACATACTCATACACAAAGTTTATATACATGAGAAGGGGAAATTCAAATTGTAACTGCTTAGCAGTGGTAATTCATGAACAAGGAATGATCTGGCATGGAGGGCAAGAAGGCCTAACTGCAGAAGGGGTTAAACTGGCTGGAAGCAGGAATGCCAGAGACAGAAGGACTCCCTGTAAGGGAGTGAAGTTTCCCTTGGTGATAAGAAATGCTTCGTATTGCAGCAACCTTGGAATGTTCTCAAGGTTCTGAGTTCTCAGGGGCCACCTTTGGTCAACAGAGCTGGTGCTGGCGGATGAACCAAACACTGGGCTAAGGCATCTGATGCCAACACTCACATGATTGGTGCAGGTGTACGTGTATATAATGAATAATCAGCTTGTTAAGCATTTTTGCAGACTCCTTATAGAACTGCTTATGGCAGTAGGACTCTGTCCAATGCATTGTTCATCAAATATTTTTATATTTAAGCACAAGCGTGTGTTTAATTTGCCTCAAGGGGTACAATAAAAATTCCTCAACACATGAATTGGCATGGTTGACCAATTTTATCTTGCTCAGATCATGTTTGTACACAGCTTAAGTAAAACAAATGCATGGTTTGAATTCCATACTAGGGATTCCCAAATTTAGGCTAGTTGGGCAAAACAGCCATATAATGAATTGTATTACTCCAAAGAAGTAATAGCAGCAACAGTTCCTAAACAAATATATGTGCAAGGAGGCCGTGTACATCAACAGGAGGAACCAAAAGTGTCTGAGTTTTTAGGGAATGTTCACTGCCTAAGCAGCTGTTCCCTGATTCCTCCAGGGCAAAGACAGTAGGACTAAGTTACTGTGCGGGAAGTCCATAAATCCAATTAGTGCTCAAGCCCTTCCCCATCACATAAAGGGAGAATTAGACACATCAGAACCTCAAGTGGGTGAAGGTGAATCCCTAGAGGCCTTGGGGAATGGCTGTAACCCCAAGAGAGGAAGGATGGTTCAGACACATCAGTTGCCTAAAGCCTTCCCTACTCTTCCTTTTTGGGTAGCTCTGTATTCTGTACACATTTTTTTAGCTAGCCTTTGAAGTGATTAAATCTATGACATGTATGAATTTTGCACTCCACTCTATGGGTTAAGTGCCTAAAATTTTAAGTACACAGCCCTTAACTAAGCTCTGCATTGCATCTGGCCGTGAATGTGTTAAGTGGTTACATAGGACTGTTTTATAAGGATGTGCATATAGGCAAGATCCTCTGGAGGAGATAAAGGTGAAGGACATGTTTAAGGGTATGACTTTAACACAAGTCTTTTGCATGTTAAAAATAACATCTAGGGTCACTCTGACAGGTCTAATGGATAGTACCACATTCCTAGGCTGCAGGCAGAGGATCCTCCCTGCTGACACAGTGCTTCAGTAAGCATTTACTGTACTTCACTGCTTTTATTGCTATGTTCCTGATGACAGCAAATGAAGCTGTCAGTAACTGAAATTATAGAGTTACATAGTAACAAGGCAGTAATACATGATAAACTTGGTCATGTAGGTCTGTATCATGCAGAGTGCTGAGGATTCTGCTGATCCAGAACCACATTGACAACTTTAAGCTGTCCTATTAACAAGTTTAGTATGTAAATGCAGTCTTGCCCTTACAGACATGCACAGGTCTTGCTCCTAGAAACCCCCAGACCCTATGGTCTCTCTGGCAACTTGCCAGGACTCTCCTGCTCCCTCCAATAGCTCTCTCCTCCCATAGTCTCACACCTGGCTCCCAGGCCACTTCACCTACTCACTGGCTAGTCTGGCTTGATCTTCACTAGTGCTCACACACTCACTCTCATACCTGCACTCACTCCCATACCTGCACTCACTCCAGTTGCTGGCACCCAGATACATGGGCCTCTGATCCCTGGTCCCACTCCAGTGGATCGCACTTGGTTTCACTCACTGGGGTCTCTCCAGTTGCTGGCAATCAGGCACATGGGCCTTCTGGCCTGTGGTCCCAGTCCATTTGCTGGCACCATGGACACGTGGGCCCCTGTGACCCAAGGACCCACTCCAGTGGCTGGCACTTAAGTCCACTCACTCGGGTCTCTCCATTTGCTGGCACCCAGGCACACAGGTCCTCCAACCTGTGGTCTGACTCCAGTTGCTGGCACTCACACCCCCATACATGCACATGCACACAGAATAGAGAGCCCTCACCCAGGAAAGAGTTAGAAAGGAATTTAATAAGAAGATAGGACAGGCTGCGCTGATCAGCTGCAGGACATGGCCAGACAAGTGTACTGACCAGCAAACTATTTATACACAGCTGGCCCTTTTTATCCCCATACCCATCTATTTTCCCACAGTTGTTCCTCCCCAAATCACCTATATCCCTCCCTTTTCCTGCCTGTGGTTCCTCCCCTAAATATCCCATAATAAGTTCTGTGCAATCCCCAAATGCTCTTCCCCTGCATCCCATAATGTGTCCCATACCCCTAGGCAGCAACTACCCTCAGGCCAAAAAGTGCTCTGTTGTTGACTTATCTTGATGGGTGTCACACCTGGACACGGGCTGAGGCTCTTCTGGGACAGCCCTGGGAGGGACCCAGACAGGGTGTGCCTTCCTTGGGAGCCTGTAATTTGGGTTCCCACCTGCTGGGGTGCTTCTGTGCTCCTCTGGACTTGTGGGGATGGGCCTTTGATGGGCTGAGGGCTCTTGTGATGGGCCTGGGAGGAGCCAGGGCAGGGTATTATTTGGGCTTCCCCTGCCCCCCACCATTGTCTCTCTGTGCTCCTTTGTGGGTGTGCAGATGAGCTTTTATCACACAACCTAACATTGCAAGAGAGGATTGATAGTCTAGACATAGGACTTGTCCAATATATGTCAGCAGAAGCAATGACAGGTGGCAACATCGGGAACATTGGGGACAGACTTTTTAGTAGGGCCTGTAGCGATAGGACAAGGGGTAATGGTTTTAAACTAAAAGAGGGTAGATTCAGACTAGATATAAGGAAGAAATTTTTTACTATGAGGGTGGTGAAACACTGGAACAGGTTGCCCAGAGAGGTGGTAGATGCCCCATCCCTGGAAACATTCAAGGTCAGGTTGGATGGGGCTTTGAGCAACCTGATCTAGTTGGTCCTGCTCATTGCAGGGGTGTTGGACTAGATGACCTTTAAAGGTCCCTTCCAACCCAAACCATTCTATGATTCTATGATTCTATGAATATAGGCTTTTTATTGTGATAATGTGTAATGTAAACAAGTATTTAAAAACATTTTGCATGCTTTTAATAGTCATTTAGACATACCTTTCATGGGCACATTTACATTTAATTCAAGGTGTTGTGAGTGTGTTGCGTTAAGAGTTACTGTCACGTTACAAATAGGAGTCTGAGGAGTGGCTGGGGGGCGGGGGGAACCCTCCCGTTGAGTCACGAGGTTCAGGCAGGAGCCCCTTGCTTTCTAAACTCCTTCTCAGAGAGGAGTCTAGGTGCAGCTAGGTCCAGTCTTAGTCTCAGACTTGGTCAACGGTTTATTTTCTAAGGACTGTGTGTATAGCCACTTATCAGAACCAGAGCCCTCTCAGGGCTTTCACTAAGGCAACAGCATTAATTTACAACGTTATAAGTCCGGTCATGTCCAGCGTACTGAACTTCACGATTACGGATTCACTAATAACGCGCTTACACCCCCAGTCTAGTCATGTTGCATGAACTATCACGGCCACACTTAAAGAGCCTGGTCGTGTTCAATGAGAACTACCACAGCTAGATCAATGAAGAGTGCAGTTTATTAGAGCAACAGACACACAGATTCTTTGGATTACTGGTGATAAATTCACTGTCTGCAAAGCACGTGCAAATACCAAGAGTATGAGTAACACTGCCAGCTACAAACACGTTAAAAAGTTAATAAAGCAACTCTAGAGAGATTTCTAAGTTTCTCGGGGAGGCACTTGGAATAACCAAGTGTTCGAATCTTACCCAAAGGCGTCCCAATGGGGGGGAAGAGAGGCTCAGCCCGTCGACTGATCCCAGAGGTCAGTGGTACACGATGGTGTCTTCCCTAACATTCTCTTTCTCTTAAGCCATTTTATACTATCTTTCACCTTTCGGGTGGAGCTTGAGTGACTCTAGTCATACATACCTTTGTTTAGGATTGGTGTAAAGTTTTCTCGCTTCGCTTTTAAAGGTATAGGCTAGGAAAATTCAGAGCGCAAGCTCAGTGAGGGGTGGTCGCACCTTGGAGGCGGGTAGCTTTTGGGATGGAGGTGTGTTTTGGTATTATAATGATGTTATAATGAGCAAAGTTCACCAAAAGGACAGCATTTTGTCAAAAACGTGGCAGGCTGTTGGCCCAGGGTAGCAAATATGCAGCTTATCAGTTCCATGACACCTTTAAGTTCCCATATAATTGCAGAGCCTGGCCACAGTATCTCCACACCGCTCCACCCTCCGAGCAGTACCTCTTAGAGTCAGCACACCAAGTTCCCCTGGCATTACCATCATCTAAGGTTGCAGGCCTAGGGAACTTCCATGGAATGGATTCCTTGCATGTCAGCCGCATTCCACCTGGGAAGCTTCTTCAGTGCTGTGCCTTACCTAAAAGTGTGAATATAAGTTTAATTTCTAAGTCACCTCCAACAATTATTCCATGTAATCCACCCCGTGACTATAGTCACTCAAGCTTCATAACAGCTCAAGATATTTGGAATGCCTTGGGTGTATCACATACGTTCTCGTGGGGAGGATTATCGAGTACGTATATGTCTTGTGGGGATATTTGATGAGACAAACGCTTTACCATAGTCCAGAGTCTAACATACAGCGCGATGGTTAGAATGAAGCATATCACAGTGAGCATTAGCAGAACAACAACTGGATGAAGCATCTTATTGAGAATTCCAGTTGCGGTCGGCGACCATCCTAGCAAAGTGTCCCACCAATGGTGTCCTCCATCTTTCTTCACTCGTTCTAAGACGTGATGTATCTCTTCCGCGTCATGGTGGACAGTGACTAATGTCTTATGCCCATTTTTCCGGATGCGTTCCAGCAGTTGATTCAGGTCATCGTGTTGCAGTAGTTTTCTCACCAATGTGAGGTTCATTCCAATAGGGGCAGGTAATAAGTCTTGATACAGTGTATAGTCAGCTTGCAGCAGTTGGTGAGTTGTGACAGGAGCTGAATAGTTGAAGTCACATCCCATAATTTTGGAAAAGTTACAAACACAAACATTTGAGTGATTACCTATATCTACAGTGGCGTTATCTACAAATACAGAATCACAAAAGGTTCTCATGCAAGTGCACCCTTTCCTGATATATACAAGTACAGTTTCAGGGGCTTCATCTGGTTGTACTTCAAAATGGCAAACATTTTGTTCCGTGTCAAGACAAATGTCTTGGGCTTTGAGGGTGTTACTCTCACGAATAAATCCTTGTTGTTCCCGTACAACACATGCATTCACATCAATAGTTTGCCATAGGTTCCCATTTTGTTGGGCCCATACTCTATGTTCTAATGGATAGAGTATAGTTCCATTGTGATTCAACCCCAATGCAATGATTGGGTATATGGTGTATACCGAAGCATTGCGTATTGTTAAGACAAAAGCTGTGGCTTTGCCGTCAGTAGGGTCGTAGGTGAAATCAACTGGATACCACCAGGATTGGAATTCTTTCTCAAATTCAGTTGCATTATCCCAAATTACCTTTCGAATTTCAGTGGGCAGGGTGCCTTCCTCGCCTTCCCATATAATTGCAGCTACTATAGATTGCATCCACAATTGAGCTTGGATACAACTAAGAGCTAAAGAAACATTCGTTTGGGCTGCACCAAGTGCATCCACAATTAACTGGTGGTCCTTCTCATTTACCTTTCCCCACTGAGGCAACATATCCGATAAGAGCCATTGGTTAGCTCCCAGAGCTGAAAGAGAAGATTGTAAAGGGTGTTTCAGGGCACTCAAGTCATTGGTTACTGTGGCTAATTTATTAGCAAGTACTTCAGCATCTATGCTGTTTAAGACTCCCCAGTCCCGTTCCTAAGACACCAGTCACATCTCTCTTTGATCGTTTTGGAGAGATTAGAGTCCGTTTATGTAACCATGCTGACCATCCTGCGTAAGATGTGCTCAGGAATGGTGAACAGGTAGGTTTAATTGCAGAGATATTAGTCTGCATTGCTAATTCCACCCGTTTGAGGGAGTATGACGGATTAAACAACCTGATTTACCAACCTGATCTCCTTCTATGACAAGGTGACCCGCCTAGTGGATGAGGGAAAGGCTGTGGATGTTGTCTATCTAGACTTCAGTAAAGCCTTTGACACGGTTTCCCACAGCATTCTCCTGGAGAAACTGGCTGCTCATGGCGTGGACGGGTGTACTCTTCGCTGGGTAAAGAACTGGCTGGACGGCCGGGCCCAAAGAGTGGTGGTGAATGGAGTCTACTCCAGTTGGCGGCCGGTCACAAGCGGTGTTCCCCAGGGCTCGGTGTTGGGGCAAGTTCTGTTTAACATCTTTATCAATGATCTGGACAAAGGGATCGAGTGTACTCTCAGTAAGTTTGCAGACGACACCAAGTTGTGTGGGAGTGTTGATCTGCTGGAGGGTAGGCAGGCTCTGCAGAGGGACCTGGACAGGCTGGATCGATGGGCCGAGGTCAATTGTATGAGGTTTAACAAGGCCAAGTGCAAGGTCCTGCACTTGGGCCACAGCAACCCCATGCAACGCTACAGGCTTGGGGAAGAGTGGCTGGAAAGCTGCCTGGCAGAAAAGGACCTGGGGGTGTTTGTTGACAGCCGCCTGAATATGAGCCAGCAGTGTGCCCAGGTGGCCAAGAAAGCCAATGGCATCCTGGCTTGTATCAGGAATAGTGTGGCCAGCAGGACTAGGGAAGTGATCGTGCCCCTGTACTCGGCACTGGTGAGGCCGCACCTCAAATACTGTGTTCAGTTTTGGGCCCCCCACTACAAGAGGGATATTGAGGTGCTGGAGCGTGTCCAGAGAAGGGCAACGAAGCTGGTGAAGGGTCTGGAGCAGAAGTCTTATGAGGAGCAGCTGAGGGAGCTGGGACTGTTTAGCCTGGAGAAAAGGAGGCTGAGGGGAGACCTTATCGCTCTCTTCAACTACCTGAAAGGAGGTTGTAGAGAGGTGGGGGTCGGTCTCTTCTCCCAGGTAACAAGTGATAGGACAAGAGGAAATGGCCTCAAGTTGTGCCAGGGGAGGTTTAGACTGGATATTAGGAAATTTTTCTTCACCGAGAGGGTTATGGAGCATTGGAACAGGCTGCCCAGGGAAGTGGTTGAGTCGCCATCCCTGGAGGTATTTAAAGGACGTTTGGATGAGGTGCTTAGAGACATGGTGTAGTGGTGGTTTTGGTAGTGTTAGGTTTATGGCTGGACTCGATGATCTTAAAGGTCCTTTCCAACCTATATGATTCTGTGATTCTGTGATTCTGTAAACAGCACTTGTTGCTGACCTGTATTTTTAATTATGTAAGGGCCTGTGTTGAAGATGAAAGGAGTTAGACTAATGGGAGGCCGAGTCGATACATTTTCAGACATTTGTGGGGGCAGAGGTTCCTTATCCTTTGCAACTGGCACAGATGTTGCTGTATCAATCATAAATTCAAATAGTAATTCGGTGCCTCTGTAACCCCAAAGACAGTACACAATTATAGGTTTGGTAAAGGTAAGATTGTACCAGCAATCTGAATTTGGTTTGGTTATTTTGTAACACTCAGCCTTATAATTTTCCGGTCTGGAAGAGTCAGTATAGACTGTTTTAATTTCAGTCGGCCTATGGTAAGTGGACCCATTAGTTACTCGGCAGCTAATCTGTATTGTCTTCCCTGGAATGGCTTGAATTCTGGCCATCCGAAGAGAGTCATTCCAACTCCACTCATCTTTTGAGTATACTTCATTTCCATGCATAACTAGAACAGAGATACTTAAGTTCCTTCTGTTTTGTTGTGTTCCAGTGCTTGCACTATATCGTGACAATGCATGGTCCCAAGGGTCATTGTAAGATACCGTGATGAAAATGGGTACATTCCTAACTCCATCTTGCAGTGTGTCAAATGGAGTGGGTGAGGTTAGGTCAGGTGGTGTAGTTGGATCAGGTTCAATCATATATATTCTGAACCAGAATGACAGCCCTATACAGTGTTGCTTTGACATCCCTGGCCCTGTACAGTGTTGTTGCCATACACAAGCCACAATAGTGGGTCCCACCAGAGTAAAGTTATACCAACAATCCCACTCGTCAGTGACACAAGACTTTGACGCTATTGGATTTCTGGAAATGTTGGATATTGTCATGGATGTGACCTTTTCATGGGTTGATCCGTTGATCATTCTACATCCTACCTGGATTTCTTCTCCTGCTTTTCCCTTCAGGAGTGGAAGCCATCCGTTATCCCAGCTCCACTCGTGTCTTGAGAACACATGGGAACCATGCATAATTACAGTAGCTAAGTTTAAATTTTCTTTGATGGCACATGTTCAAATAATTCCATTGTATTTAATGTGGGCTTGGGACCATGGCCATTCTGGGTCTTTCTGGCTACACATCAAAGGAGTTGTCTGCAAAATGCTGCTGAATTTAAAGTATACTTTGATTCCAATACAACTCCCCTTGCCGCATTTTGCAGACATCTACTTCAATTGGAGTCATCTTCTTTCAGGATTCCTGTGAACACAAAAAGGAAACAAACGTGCTCGGTTGTATTTAACCGGCAGGGTTAAAAAAGAGGGTGAGATCCACCGGGTGCTAATCCGGTGTACTTTTCCTGCCAAGGCAGTCATCCAGGGATGGGCAGCTCCCTGTATCAGTGTCACTATTTTTGCCATGTTTGGAACTGCGGCAGTCAAAGGTGTAGTGTTAGCGTTTAACTGTCGGTAATCCACTGTAAAACGCCATTGCCCGGTTGGTTTCTTTACTGGCCACACTGGTGAATTATAGGGCGAATGAGTCCTTTTAATGATGCCTCTTTTTTCCAATTCCGTTACCACCCCGTCAATCCCCATAAGCGCTGCTGCTGGAGATGAATATTGCCGAACATTAGTGATTTTAGAGGGGGGTAAGGGTATAGGTGTTTGTAACAGACTCAGTTTCACTATGCCTGATTCCTTTTTACCTCTTGCAGAACTCCACACAGTTCCATCTGGGAGTTTCCACATACACCCATATCTCAAATCCTAGAATGTTAGTATATGCAGCACCGGCTAATACCTCTGCCCTGGTTAATCTTCGTTCTTCTGGCAACCAGGGTGAATTTTTTTCAGTGGTGCATTCCTTTTCCATTCCTGTGAATTTAACCCTGCATTGGCCAGGTCTTATGCCCAGGGTTTGTGCTGTTTCATGGGTAATTACTGACATTTGGGCCCTGGTGTCAATAAGAAAGTTTACCAATATTTTTCGGGGTCCAACGGGAATGACAATGATAGGGTCAGAGCATTCATCAGACAGCCATTGAATTGCTAATACCTGCCAAGCAGGGTGGCTCACTGCCCTCCCCGGGGATGAAAGGTTTTTTTGTTGAGATTCCGCCTCATCAATTAGGCCTGGTGCAGAAGGTGCACTTTCCTTGTGGGTTGGGGGTTTTCCAGCTAGGCAATTCTCCCCAGCTGGGTTATTCTTTTTACCCAGAGATTGGACCAATGGTGACCATGGAATTGTTCGCACAGTAGTGCAGATTTCGTCATCATCATCAACAGCGGTCTCAGTTTTAACCAAAGGTCGTAAGGAAATCAATTGAGGCTCAGAATCGGAGGTACCTTTGACCTCATGATCATCACTGTCAAACCAAAAATCACCATCCCCAATTTCAGGGTTTGCACCACGCGTTAATCTATGAATCTACTCAACTGGAGCAGAAGGTTGCATTTTATCTAGCAGCTGATTAACCCTTTCCAGAAATTGTTTAAGATGATTATTCTCACTCACAAGTTTATTATTCTCACTCATACGTTTATTATTCTCACGCACAAGTTTATCATTCTTGCTCACAAGTTTATCATTTTCACTCACAAGGTTATCATTTTCACTCACAAGGTTATCAACTCGGGTTCTTAGTGTTTTTCCTGTCTCCCTCTCAAAGGCCAATGATGACTTCAACACCTCATTTTCCGATTCTAAAGTTGAATATTCCGCATCGGAAACTAGTTTGGGAGCAGGGGTTTTCTCAGCTTCTTGCTGAGCACAAGACAAACAGGCTCCTAACACCGCACAAATTACACCTTCACCTTTTTTCACTCCAAACCTTTGCACAGCCTGACACTGCTCAATGCATTCTCTCACTTTCTCTTCATTCTTTCAAAATTTTTGAGCCCACTCCTTCCCAGCCTGGGAAGGGGCACATTTGTATTTTTGCAGCAGTTTATCCATGGCAATCCTGCCGACTACGCCAATTTTTTCTGTTGCGTTAAGAGTTACTGTCGCGTTACAAATAGGAGTCTGAGGAGTGGCTGGGGGGGAACCCTCCCGTAGAGTCACGAGGTTCAGACAGGACCCCCTAGCTGCACCTAGACTCCTCTCGGAGAAGGAGTTTAGAAAGCAAGAGGGTCCTGTCTGAACCTCGTGACTCTACGGGAGGGTTCCCCCCCAGCCACTCCTCAGACTCCTATTTGTAACGCGACAGTAACTCTTAACGCAACAGAGTGTAAAATTTGAATTCAGAATCACAGATTCATCTTTTTCCTACCATATTCAGTCTCTGAAGGGCTCCGGTTGATGTCAAATATCTCTGAATAAAAAGATACTAAAAATTCTGGCAGGATCAGTTGAAATTTTTTCCCAAGCATACATATTTTATCAGTATAACTTGCATAATAGTACCACAAACTTATGAATGATTCACCAAATTTACAGAAATAGAATACAAAATCTCTTGTATAATTGAATTTCTTCTGTTGCCGTGAAAAGCCGAAATCAGAACTCAATAGTCGGGATGACTATTAAGCAGGTATTCTTTATTGCAGCGCTGGGCAGCACTGGGGATTGCTCCGCCACAAGTGCTCCGACAAACAAGCAAGATCACAGAGGTTATATGTTGCAAAATATACATATTCATAAGATTAATTTATATAAACATGAGATTTCTTGGAACTCATTAATATATGTAAATGTCCCTGACCCATGCGTACTTAAGTCCTTAGGTGGTCGTTAGGGATCCTCTGGTGGTCGTTGGAGGAAGTCAGTAGTCTTCATCACTCTGACCGCTGACTGAACTTTGTCTTTACGCATGCTCAGTCCATCTTTGTCTTACTCATACCTTCCTTGCATATCCAAAATCAGGTGGTTCTTGTGTAGTTTCTCCTTATCAGCCCTTTCCAGGGACACAGGGCCTGAAGAATTCCTTTTTATCTATCTTCATTGCAACTATCTCCGCTAACCAAGGATTTAACACAGGCAAAGCATTCTTACTCTAATGATTAGGTCAAATAAAGAAAGCTCGTTAGCAATTCTGCTATCTAAGCTTACTGGCAAGCTAGGCCAAATTATCTGCGAAAGGGAGACTAAAAGGAAACATTGAGCAACCAAGATATTTACAGCATTTCTTTTTGTCTTTGGGGATTTTAGCTCTTTTCAAGTTCATATACAGAAAAATCATACATATTCATCAGATTTCTTGAAAAGGGCAGTTTTATGGTGATGAGTTCCCGGAATTCATTTACATAGTCCAAGCATGCGCAGTAAAATTAGGGTTAGGGTCTTTTCACCCTCCCGGTGGTCTTCCATAGTCTTCCTCACGTTGTCCACTAGTTGAACTTTGGGCTTCCTTTGTCCATATATAGTCATTGAGTTAGCTCATCAGGCCTTGGAATGTTACAAGGGGGTCGATTTAAGCTAGTTCTTTGGTGCTTATCTTTGGCACAATTGTCCTAAGTTCCTCTTATCAGTGATTTAATTAGGAAGCCTAACGAGCTTGCTCAAGGCCTGCTTAGTCCTATCAGGTAAGAAGTCACAGGAGATGTTCCACCATCAACTCTGCTCAGCAGGTAACCAAAACTATCTTTGCAGGGGAAGAGAACAAAAGAGAACAAGGATGAGTGAAACTAAAAAAAAAATGCAAGTCTATGTCTTAGTCAGGGACTGTCAGGGATTTAACCCTTTCATTTCCCCCTTTTCTTTTTGAGGGCTTGTAGCTTACTCGCTACAGTCCTCAATATACAGTTTTATTATGTCTGAAACGAAGCTTATTACAAAAACTACAATAAAATCAATAAAATTACTATTTAAAATAGTAAGGCTCTTTAACTACGACTTTCAAATCCTTTTAGGCCTAAAAGGGTGTTATCCCTAATTATTTTATGTTTTCAAAATTCATAATATTTCATCCTTTTCTTCAAGGGTCTGAGTAAAATACCTTCCCGTTTCTACTTGATGCCTAATCTTGTTTCTTTTCCAGTCACTGTACGTCTCTGCTGAATTTCGGTGACACCAAAGAAAACATTTAAGAAATACACAAACAAATATTCCTAAAATCGCCAAAGTAATTAATCCAATTAATAATTGTTTCAACCATCCAAAGTTGGGAAGCCAAGAAGTCAATTTATCCCATAAATCTCAAAGCCCCAATGAAGTATCATCCAAAGATACTTCCTGGAATATTTGTGTTTTCTCCCAGAGTGCATTTAGACCTGCTTCTATCTGTTTATTGATATATGCACAGCAACTGGTATTAATGATCATACATACACCTCCTTCTTTGGCAGTCAATACATCTAATGCCATTCGATTTTGCAACACAACCTTACTAAGGGAAGATATTGCTAACTAGAATCTGGGTGCTATTATCTAGTATCTGCAGGTCAAATCTTGGTCTGATCTCATAGCTTGAATTATCATAACTACAATATCCTCCATCTTGTCTTTTCCAAAACTCAGGCCAAGTATTATTGTCACAATTCCAATGAGTCGACCCTATGCTGTACAAAGGGAGTCTCATGTTACCTCTCGGTAGGGCAGTACAAATCCAACAATCCTTAGCCCCTACAGCATTCGCTATCATCTGAATCACATTATAATACAAGTTCTCCTTCCAAGCATCTACTGATAAGCTTAAAGTCAATAAAGTTATCATCGTAAGCGTAATTTCAAATCTCCAACACTTTCAATGGTCCATCGTGGTTCAGAAGGTTTCTTTACTCAGGAGTAATGGATCCAAGCTGTCTGCTCTTTAATCTTGATTGCAGTGAAAGTGGTTAGCAACACCTGATAAGGTCCATTCCACTTCTCCTCCAATGGGTCACCTGAAAAATTCTTAACATAAACCCAATCTCCAGGGCTAAATGGGTGGATTGGGTGATCTAACCCTTTTGCTCTGGTTCCCAAAACAGTCTTATTAATCTTTTCCCATTGTTTTCCTAAGGATATAACATAATTTTGTAAATAATAATTTCTCAGCTGATTCAAATCTTCCCCTTGATATTTGGCCTGATATGGCCTCCCATATAATATCTCAAAAGGGCTCAGATTTTCTTTGGCCCTAGGTTTTACACGTATCCAAAGTAGTGCAATAGGTAGTGCTTGATAGGGTGTGTGTAATTGCCAATCGATTCCTAATAGCTTGCTGACCTGTTGCACTACTTCTGCACAAAACTGTGTACCCCTTATCTGATGAAATGACCGTAGGTACCCCAAATCGAGGTATTATTTCATTTAATAATACCTTAGTTACTTCTCTTGCTTTGTTTGTCCTACAAGGGAACGCCTCTGGCCATCCGGAAAAGGTGTCTGTAAGTACCAATAAGTATCTGTACCCCCCTTTTCTTGGAAGTTCAGAGAAATCAGTTTGCCAGTGGTCCCCTGGTACATTTCCTCTCCCAATACTTCCTAATTGTGCCCAGTTACCTGTATTGGGATTATTTTTGAAACATATTTCACATTGCTGAGTCACCTGTCGAACTGTAGTATACAAATTTCTCCCTATTAATTTTTTATTTTAAAATTTATACAGGGAATCTGCCCCCCAATGTATCTTATTGTGTTCTTCTTTAACAACTCCCCATACCTGTTTGGCAGGAATTATAATCCTGCCATCACTCAAGTGGGCCCATCCTTTGGAGGGAACCTGCCCTCCCATTTCTTCTATTAATTCTTTATCAGCCCTAGAATATTCAACATTTTCTTGGTCACCTAGACTCCTACTTCTATTATCCGGAATTAAGGTTAAAATCTTTTGCATTCTCTCCGCTGCCTGTTTAGCCTCATAATCAGCCAACCTGTTCCCTTTTTCCTGGTCAGTGTTACCCTTCAGGTGTCCTCGGCAGTGCATGATAGCGACTTTGGTTGGCAGTCGGACTGCTTCTGATAGGTGAAGGATTTCCTCAGCATGCTTGATCTGTCTCCCTTGTGTGGTTAGTAGTCCTCGTTCCTTCCAAATTGCTCCGTGAGCGTGGACAAGTCCAAAGGCATATTTGGAGTCCGTCCATATATTTATCTTTTTCCCTTTTGCCAATTCCAGGGCCCTAGTCAGGGCAATAATTTCAGCCTTTTGAGCTGATGTTCCAGCAGGTAATGATTGAGATTCAATTACTTTGCTTGCTGTTGTCACCGCGTACCCAGCCTTTCAAATACCTTGTCGGACGAAGCTGCTTCCATCCATGAACCAGGAGTCTTGTGCATCTTCCAGGGGTTCTTCTTTTAAATCTGGTAGTACTACAGCTGCCACAGCTCGTAGGCACCCTGGCCACCCTTTGCTTACTTCAAGTTGAAAACAGCCAGAAGCATTTAGTAACGTCAGGTAGGCCCAGGGCTGGGGCCTTCATCAGTTCCTTTTTAAGTGTTTTGAATGCATTTTGAGCTTCTCTGGACCAAATCAATTGAGTAGGATTGTTTTTCAAAAGTTCATATTAATTGTAAATCCATAATCAACACCAACCTGTCATTCCCAAGAAGGTCCTGAGTTCCCTTACCGTTTGAGGGAGGGGGTTCTGCAGATGGCTTCTTTTCGTTCCGTTCCTAATTCTCGTTGTCCTCCAGATAGCTTGTATCCAAGGTAGGTTACTTGCTGTCGCACCATCTGAGCTTTCTGTTGAGAGACTCAATACCCATTCAGTAGTCCATTGAATACAATCTGACTTTGTTTCAGTTGCTATTAATAAGTCATCCACATAATGTAGAAGAGTTCCGTCTCTGGAGGGAGGATCCCATGTCTCAAGTTCTCATGCTAATTGGTTCCCAAAGATGGTTGGACTGTTCTTAAAACCTTGGGGTAACACTGTCCAGGTAAGTTGGGTTTTCCTACCAGTAGTAGGACTTTCCCATTCAAATGCAAACAGGTTTTGGCTCTCCTTGGCCAGAGGCAAGCAGAAGAATGCATCTTTCAAATCTAATACTGTAAACCATACTTGTAATTTAGTAAGTAAAGTATAAGGATTGGCCACCACAGGGTGCAAATCTTTAAAATTGAGGGGTTTTAGAAAGAACACCTTTTCCTGTTGGCCAGTAGCTCCCACTACAGTCACAAAGTCTTTACTCACAGGTATCAATTCTTGATTTAAAACAGAGAAAGAAGCACCTGTGTCTACTAAGAATTCTACTTCTTTCTCTTGTCTCCCCAGTCCTCCTCTACTTTCAGAGAGCCTTCCCCTTCCTCGTCCTCTAAATCCTTCTCTATTCACCATTCCTCTCTGTTCCAAGGATGCCTCCGTGCGGCAGGAGGTTAACACCACAATCCTTCTGCCACTCCGGGCGATTCCGCAAAGTAAAAACCATATCCGCATACATAACCTCATCCCATTTTCCTTCTCTCCATAAGAACAACATTAACTACAATACAGTATTATAATTTAAAGATCCATTAAAGGGCCATTTTTCATCATCTTCTAATTTGTACAGGGGCCACCACTGATCACAATATTTGATTAATGTTTTCTTATTCACACTCCCACCTGGTTGTCCCCCTATCTCTTTCCAGTGTGCTAAGATACATCCTAGGGGGCTTTTCTTTACAATACCACCACTTTGCTGTCCCCCCATTCTACCTTATTGATTCTGTACTTCCGTTATTCTCCCACAGATTATTTTAATAACCTCGACCTGTCGCGCTTTATTCTCCCACTCTGACCACGTTCCACAATTCTCACATTGAATAAATTTTGGTCGCAAATAAAACAATTCACAAGGAAAAGCGGTTCACATTCATTTTCAGGATGAGACGCACAGGTCTCCAGGTTTTCCACACTCACTTTGCAGTCACACTGTGTCTCAGTCACTCACCAGTCACACCAGAGTTAACTCAGCTCATTCACGCTTAGTTGCCGATTTCGCAGTGCCTAACGAATATATCCAAATTCAATACCAATAAACCAATATCCGAGTTTGGTGCCAGTAAATCCATACCGCCAACAGTACAAACTCATGCGGGTTTCATAAGTGTACCAATACCAAAAGGCACGTTATTGCAGAAGTACAAGGCTTAACCCGTGACTGTATCAACGTACCACCAACAGTACAAACTCATGCGGGTTTCATGAGTGTACCAATACCAAAAAGCACGTTATTGCAGAAGTACAAGGCTTAACCCGTGCCTGTACCAACGTACTAAATACCAAATGTATACCCTCAGGCACTAGTAGCCTGGTATACGGCGCTCAGCGTAGGACGTCTCCTACGACTTATGAGAACCTTCCAAATGACCGGTCCCAAATTCCAAAACAGAAAAGATTTAAAGAATACCTTTTTCCTTTAGATGGTCCTTGTCTGCTCCCGCAGTGATCCGATTGAGGCGAGGAGTCCCTCCGGGAAATCCCGGGGGTACCCTAGGGAGTCCTGTTCTCAGCGGGTCCTGCAGCCGAGCAGAGCGGGTCCCATCTGGGGTGCCAAACTGTTGCCGTGAAAAGCCGAAATCAGAACTCAATAGTCGGGATGACTATTAAGCAGGTATTCTTTATTGCAGCGCTGGGCAGCACTGGGGATCGCTCCGCCACAAGTGCTCCGCCAGGTTAGCACAACACATCAGTTCATATACAGAAAAATCATACATATTCATCAGATTTCTTGAAAAGGGCAGTTTTATGGTGATGAGTTCCCGGAATTCATTTACATAGTCCAAGCATGCGCAGTAAAATTAGGGTTAGGGTCTTTTCACCCTCCCGGTGGTCTTCCATAGTCTTCCTCACGTTGTCCACTAGTTGAACTTTGGGCTTCCTTTGTCCATATATAGTCATTGAGTTAGCTCATCAGTCCTTCGGCCTTGGAATGTTACAAGGGGGTCGATTTAAGCTAGTTCTTTGGTGCTTATCTTTGGCACAATTGTCCTAAGTTCCTCTTATCAGTGATTTAATTAGGAAGCCTAACGAGCTTGCTCAAGGCCTGCTTAGTCCTATCAGGTAAGAAGTCACAGGAGATGTTCCACCATCAACTCTGCTCAGCAGGTAACCAAAACTATCTTTGCAGGGGAAGAGAACAAAAGAGAACAAGGATGAGTGAAACTAAAAAAAAAATGCAAGTCTATGTCTTAGTCAGGGACTGTCAGGGATTTAACCCTTTCACTTCCATCTGTGATATTTTAAAAAATATGAAAGGAAATATAAAAAACAGTTAAACAAATTGTTTAATCTCTTTCTTTCTCTTCTTCTGGTTTACCAAGAAACTCTTGTCACAAGTTTTCTTTCTGTTCTCTTCTTACTAAAATAAAATCATGCTTTCTATGGTGTTTTGCACAGGGAGGTGCTGGTTCATTGTGATCCCAGTAAGGAAGGCACTCAGACTCTGTAAGGTATCATTCACAATGCTATTTATTAGAGCTAACACTATAAGAAGAGAATAGCATGGATAATCTTACGTCCCTTTAGATGCCAGGAACCCCGAGCAGTGTAGCATCGAACAGGACTCTGATCCACGCAGAGCACGCCGTGCAGATCCGTCTGTAGAAGAGAAAGTGTCCCCTATTTTGGTCATTCAAGCTTGGATTTTCTTAAAGGAAAACAACTCTATTCATCATTTCTACTGTCAAACAGAAAGGATGTTCACATGAGAACTTCTTGCTGCGCTTATAGATAAAGGCAAGGACACGCAGGTGGCATAATTACCAGTACCAAGTGGGAGCTGCCTGCAGGCTCCTTTGTTACAATGAGCTGGCTGAGGTTATTCTGCGGCCAAGGGATTTGTGCAGCACAACACAGGCCTGAAGGCCACGCTGTACGTGTAGCATAGTGCAGCACAGCCCAGCACAGGCCTGGGCCTACTCGAGTTAACTGTTATGTGGATCACTAGCTCCTCGATGTACAATGGTTTCCTGGTCAGGATCACTACATATGGCTATTGCAAGTCATGCACTTTGGTCAGTACCAGCAAAAAGGCTCCATGCACAACCATGTAGTTGAGTGGTTTTGCCCATCAAATTTTACAGCCAGTGACAAATACTATTTGTTAACCTGAGTCCCTGATTTGTGAGCAGCTAAAATCTAACATCTGTTTAGCAGTGGTACAGAATTTATATTTCTGTGTTAAGAAAATGGGAAAGGAGAGTACTTAGTAATCCACAGCTTAGAAACCACAACATTTGTGAAATTGCTATTCTGCCATGTTGGTGTCACAGTCATTGTGGAGCTAGTATTGCCTTATATGGTATTTCCCCCACATTGTGATCCTGTACCTTATTTGGCTATAGCTCCATATGGTGGTTGTGCACAAATTATATGTGTTCAATAGGTAGCATCTGAGTACTGTGCACACAAAGGAAAGAACTGGCAGAGAGGGGGAACAGAGGTGGGATATAATGATTGGTCCAGATAGTGCTTCTGCAACTCAACAATAAAAGAGGAGAGTCCAATCGAGGAATTTGGAATGCCCTGAGCCTGTCAGCTGCTCCAAGTCACTCATTGGGAGAAGAAGCCATGCTCTGCTTCCTGCTGACCTACCAGATACCCATGGTTGTTTAAGTCTTTGCATGCTCAGATGTCAAGTTTAGCCCAGCATTTGTGAATTACAGAATTTAATACCGTTTCATCCTGGATAATTGTACTAATGATTTGTATTTATTACTGTACTGTTATTCTGAATAACATATAGTTCTGGCCATTGATTTGGAACAGTTTAGGAATGTGTGCTTCATAACATTTATTTGTTTCAATATAAATACAGCTTTTAGAAAATCACAGGTATTTCTCTAGATCGGATATAGATGGAAATAGTACAAGGTTATGACTCAAAAGCGATGTCCAAAAGGAAATATAATATGACAAGCTAAGCATTACCCCAATGAATGTCAAACATTGTAACTATGTAGGTGTAGGTAACCTGCAGCTCGTTTCTGTCTGCTAATTTTATTTTAAAGAACTTTTTTGAGATTAAGTATATTATCTTGAGTGTAAATTACGAAATTATAGTAAAATGTATGTACTAGAAATTTCTGATTTATTTATAAACCTGGTAGAACTCTGTTGAATGCAAGACATTCATGAAAATGATAATGATAATAACATTTATCTCAGATTTTCAAAGTGTAAGCTTAGTTTGTAACTAGAAATCTAGATCAGGAAAACTTTTGAGAGCACAGTGCGAGGTGAGCCAAAAAATACTATGAGTTTAGAAGTAAATTTTAAAGTCTTTATACACTAGAAAGTCTCAAAAATCAGTAAAAAATCATGTTAATAAAGTCAAATGCTTACCTTTTAATCACACTTTAAATCTTCAACACAGAATTTAGCAGAATGCGTGTATTTATGTGTCAATGCCACATCATGCAAATTATAAAATCCATGGGACAGATTATAACTTTCATGTACTTCCTGCGCGTTTTCTGTCTTAATCTCCATTTGCCACAGAAAAAATTATTTCCTTGACAGCAATAGCATTCCTTCCAGTGCCATATTGCACTAATCTCTAATCATCAAGGTGGGCAATATTCCACTTAAGGCCTTCACTAGAGTTTGGTTTCAGTACTTTTAGCTTTTGGGGGTGTCCTGGTTTTGGCTGGGATAGAGTTAATTTTCTTTCCAGTAGCTGGTATAGTGCTGTGTTTTTGATTTAGGATGAGAATAATGTTGATAACACACTGATGTTTTGGCTGTTGCTAAGTAATGTTTGCACTAGTCAAGGACTTTTCAGCTTCCCCTGCTCTGCCAGGTGCACAAGAAGCTGGGAGGGGGCACAGCCAAGACAGCTGATCCAAACTGGCCAAAGGGCTATTCCATACCATATGAAGTCATGCTCGGTATATTTATCAGTTATCCATATAACTGGGGGAGTTGGCCGGGGGGCAGTGATTGCTGCTTGGGGACTGGCTGGGCATCGGTCAGCGGGTGGTGAGCGGTTGCATCACTTGTTTTTTCTTGGGTTTTGTTCCTCTCTCTCTCTCTCTTGTTGTTTTCCTTTTAATTGCAATTTATTATTATTATTACCATATTTTATTTCAATTATTAAACTGTTCTTATCTCATCCCACGAGTTTTCTTACTTTTGCTCTTCAGATTTTCTCCCCCATCCCATCGGGAGGGGAGGGTGAGCGAGTAGCTGTGTGGTGCTTGGTTGCTGACTGGGGATAAACCACGACAGGGGGAATGGACTGACATTTTATTCCACAGAACGTTCATAGAATCATAGAATGGTAGAATGGCTTGGGATGGAAGGGACCTTAAAGATCATCTAGTTCCAACCCCCCTGCCATGGGCAGGGACGCCTTCCACTAGATCAGGTTGCTCAAAGCCCCATCCAACCTGGCCTTGAACACTTCCAGGGATGGGGCATCCACACCTTCTCTGGGCAACCTGTTCCAGTGCCTCACCACCCTCACAGTATAGAATTTCTTCCTAATATCTAATTTAAATCTACCCTCTTTCAGTTTACAGCCATTGCCCCATGTCCTATCACTACACTCCCTGATAAAGAGTCCCTCCCCATCTTTCCGGTAGGCCCCCTTGAAGTACTGGAAGGCTGCTATAAGGTCTCCCTGGAACCTGCTCTCCTCTAGGCTGAACAACCCCAACTCTCTCAGCCTGTCCTCATAGGGGAGGTGCTCCAGCCCCCTGATCATCTTCGTGGCCCTCCTCTGGACCTGCTTGAGCAGGTCCATGTCTTTCTTATGCTGGGAGCCCCAGGGCTGAACACAGTACTCCTGGGGGGGTCTCATGAGAGCAGAGTAGAGGGGGAGAATCACTTCCCTTGACCTGCTGGCCACACTTCTTTTGATGCAGCCCAGGATACGATTGGCTTTCTGGGCTGCTAGCACAAATTGCTGGCTCATGTCCAGTTTTTCATCCACCAATACCCTCAAGTCCTTCTCCGCAGGGCTGCTTTCAATCCACTCATCACCCAGCCTGTATCCATGTTTGGGATTGCCCCGACCCAGATGCAGGACCTTGCACTTGGCCTTGTAATGTTGCCAGCATTATAATAAACAATACTTACCTTCAGATGTAATTAATCCTGAGATTCTTGGTATTAACCAGAGACTTTAAATGACTTCACAGAGGAAGGGTTAAGAAAAATAACTGCAATTTTCTAAAATGTGTTCTGTAAAACAAGCTCAAACTTGTTTGCATTGGTTTACAAAGATGCAGTAACTCATTTACATGGGTGACTTTTGATTGGTCATCCCAGGATAACGAAGTCAAAGTTTCATGTGACACCACACAGCACTATACCAGCTACTAGAAAGAAAATTAACTCTATCCCAGCCGAAACCAGGACAGTATCCGCCCCTTATTCTATACCATCTACGTCATGCCCAGGTCCTACCCTTCCTAATACATTCTAATTAATCACCACCACTTTTCCTGTCTTTTGGTATATACACACAGATATCATTCCCTTACTCTATGGGCCATCCCTCTAAAAGGTCTGTTGAGTTCATTTAGTCCATGATGTGCTGGTTTTGGCTGGGATAGAGTTAATCTTCTTCCTAGTAGCTGGTATCGTGCTGTGTTTTCGATTTAGGATGAGAATAATGTTGATAACACACTGATGTTTTAGTTGTTGCTAAGTAATGCTTACACTAGTCAAGGACTTTTCAGCTTCCCATGCTCTGCCAGGTGCACAAGAAGCTGGGAGGGGGCACAGCCAGGATAGTTGATCCAAACTGACCAAAAGGCTATTCCATACCATATGATGTCATGCTCAGTATATAAAGCTGGGGAAGAAGAAGGAAGGGGGGGACATTTGGAGTGATGCTGTTTGTCTTCTCAAGTAACCGTTACATGTGATGGAGCCCTGCTTTCCTGGAGATGGCTGAAGACCTGCCTGCCCATGGGAAGTAGTGAATGAATTCCTTGCTTTGCTTTGCTTGTGTGCATGACTTTTGCTTTATATATTAAACTGTCTTTATCTCAACCCGTGAGTTTTCTCACTTTAACTCTTCTGATTTTCTACCCCATCCCACCGGGGGTAAGTGAGTGAGTGGCTGTGTGGTACTTAGATGCCGGCTGGGGTTAAACCACGACACATGACTTTGGGGTCTATCTTTTATAACAGTCTTTCAGAGCAGGAGAGATGGTGTGTGGTGTTGGTTTGTTGCATGCTGAAGCCAGTTCTGGTTCCATCATCACTGTACTTTGCTCGGTTTCATCAAAGTTCATTCGTCATTAATCTGGGTGATTCTTACTGTAATACTCTTGATATGGTATATAACAACCATAAAAGTGATGACATACAGTATTGTATAGTAATTAACATCATACCATAACATCAATAAACAATAGTTTATTGGCTATTTTCACCCACAATCAAATCCCCTTGAGGTACACAGTGGACTTCCCCATCCTTTCACATTACCCACCAAGTGCACCTGGGTCCTTGAGCAAAAGCAATCCCACGAATGGGCTTGCCTTTACCCAAGGCAGGAGTAACCCAGACTGTGTTCCCCAGCATGTTTTTTATGTGCACTACAGGGACTTTATCCCCTTCTACAGTACGTAAAAGTTTTGATTTGGCAGGGCCAGCTCAATTGGCAGATCCCCTAGTGTTGACTAAGCAGGTGGCCTGTGCTAAATGTGTATCCCAATGTTTGAATGTCCCACCACCCATTGCTCACAGTGTAGGCCTTAACAGTCCAATTATCATTCAATTTTCCTGGAGGCTGGTGCATGATAGGGGATGTGATATACCCACTCAATGCCGTGCTCTTTGGCCCAGGTGTCTATGAGGTTGTTTCGAAAATGAGTCCCATTGTCTGACTCAATTCTTTCTGGGGTGCCATGTCACTATAGGACTTGCTTTTCCAGGCCCAGGATAGTGTTCCGGGTGGTGGCATGGGGCACAGGATATGTTTCCAGCCATCTGGTGTTTGCTTCCACCATTGTAAGCACATGGCGCTTGCCTTGGCGGGTTTGTGGGAGTGTGAGAGAATCTATCTGCCAGGCCTCCCCATATTGATATTTCAGCCATCATCCTCCATACCACAGAGGCTTTAACCGCTTGGCTTGCTTGATTGCAGCACATGTTTCACATTCATGGATAACCTGTGCAATAGTGTCCATGGTCCAGTCCACCCCTCAGTCACGAGCCCATCTATATGTTGCATCTCTTCCTTGATGGCCTGAGGTGTCACGGGCCAAACAAGCTATAAATAATTCACCTTTATGTTGTCAGTCCAGATCCACCTGAGCCACTTCAATCTTAGCAGCCTGATCCACCTTCCAGGATTCTTCCAGGATTTCTTCTTGTGTATAGGGGCAACCGATACCAGCATGGGTTGGTTCCCTGGTTCAGCTGCATTATCTGTTGCCAGGGCAGGAGTAGCTGCAGTGCCTGTCACAGAGGGGGCTGTAGTAGCTGCGGTGTCTGTCGCCGAGGGGGCTGGAGTAGCCACAGTGCCTGTCATTTTGTTGCCAGATCCAGACACCTTCTCTTCCCCTTGAGGGTTCTGAATAGTGTTGAACAGGGCTCGGTAGGCATGGGCCAGGCCCCAGCACATTGCTGTGATTTGTGTCTCCCTAGAATTGCCAGTGTGACAGCATACTTTTTCCAATTATTTTACTAGTTTTTCAGGATCCTGCACTTGTTCAGGGGTGAAGTTCCAAAACACTGGAGGTGCCCACTGTCCTAGGTACTTGCCCATACTATCCCACGCACCCTGCCACTCATAACTATCCAGCCTTGGGGCAGATCTCTGGGTGGTATTCTGAAATAGTTGTTTAACCTTAAACAAGGCCTGAAACACATTCAGGAGACGTAGCAATAGGAACATGCTGGTTTGAACATCCCAAGGATATTCAAAATTCTCAAGAGCTATTGTAGTTAGACTGGAGAGGGAGGGGAAGATGGAGGTAGGTGTCTCCCCCATAGGTTGGCTCTCCGAGGAGAAAAGGTAAAAAGTGTAATTATCAATAATTCCCGATAGATGGCTCCCGAAACACAGAGGTGACGGCACTGCTGAGTACAAAGACGAGATCCATTTCACAAACAACAATTTTATCATACCTTAAGCCAGTGTTACACAATACAGCAAAGCTATAGCCTTAATCCATCTCCCAGAGGTGATAAACAGCACACAAATGCTGATAAACAGTATATACGGCAAGTAAGGTGTTACATAACACTACTCTGAGAACTAGTAAATCGACGTTGTGACCAGCGACTACTAAACTAATATAATAGACGCTTATAACAAATTTGTTTTAACACACTCTGGTCAGATCTGTCGTTATGTCAACCCTTTGAGCCCCACGTTGGGCGCCAAAAAGGACTGTCGTGGTTTAGCCCCCATCAGCAACCAAGCACCACACAGCCGCTCACTCGCCCTCCCCCCCTGGTGGGATGGGGGAGAGAAGCTGAAGTGCAAAAGTAAGAAAACTCGTGGGCTGAGATAAGAACAGTTTAATAATTGGAACAAGATAAAATAATAATAATAAGAAGAATAAGAATAAATAGTAATGAAAAGGAAAATAACAAGACAGGGAGAGAGAGAGGAACAAAACCCAGGGAAAAACAAAAAACCCCAAGTCATGCAAGCGCTCACCACCCGCCGACCGATACCCAGGCAGTCCCCGAGCAGCGATCGCTGCCCCCTGGCCAACTCCCCCCAGTTCATATACTGAGCATGACGCCATATGGTATGGAATATCCCTTTGGCCAGTTTGGGTCAGCTGTCTTGGCTTTGCCCCCTCCCAGCTTCTTGTGCACCTGGCAGAGCAGGGGAAGCTGAAAAGTCCTTGACTAGTGTAAGCACTACTTAGCAACAGCCAAAACATCAGTGTGTTATCAACATTATTCTCATACTAAATCCAAACCACAGCACTATACCAGCTACTAGGAAGAAAATTAACTCTATCCCAGCCGAAACCAGGACATAACTAATCAGATATAAATTAGTTATTTTTCCTAGAGCCTCGTCTCCATGCAGACATTCATAGTTCATATGCAAAAGTTGGAAGCACTGGAGTGTGCTGTGACTTTTGAAGAGGTTGTAGCTTCTCCTTCTGCTCTCTACAGCTTCCTGAGGAGGGGAAGTGGAAAGGGAGGTGCTGATTTCTTCTCCCTGGTATCCAGTGATAGGACACATTGCAGTTGTTCAAAGTTGCACCAGGGGAGGTTTAGACTGTACGTTAGGAAGCATTTCTTTACCAAGAGTGTGGTCAAACACTGGAACAGGCTTCCTAGAGATGTGGTTGATGCCCCAAGCCTGTCAGTGTTTAAGAGGCATTTGGACAATGCCCTTAATAAGATGCTTTAACTTTTGGTCAGCCCTGAAGTGGTCAGGCAGTTGGACTGGATGATTGTTGTAGGTCCCTTCCAACTGAAATAGTCTTGTTCTTTTCTTTTCTTTTCTTTTCTTTTCTTTTCTTTTCTTTTCTTTTCTTTTCTTTTCTTTTCTTTTCTTTTCTTTTCTTTTCTTTTCTTTTCTTTGTCAGTCCTGAACAAGGTTTCACTGTGTCTTAAACTCACAGGAAAAGCATGTTGTTGAATGGCAGCCCAGTCAGAGTTCAGCTTTTCATTTTTCCTAAGTGACTTACCTTGTAGCTATGGCAACTTACCATCAGAAGCAGGCAGGCCCAGGAGCTGACTCCCCTGCTGCTTTCTACCTAGTATAAATTATAGCATCACCTCACAGGCTACTGCTGTGAAATTTGTAGCTGGGTCACAAGCTGGTTGAATAGGCTAGACAAGATGCTTGTTTAAATTCCATCACAGGAAGGGGCCATTTTCCTCAAGAGGTGGATTATCAAAATTTTGGTTTTGATACTACCATAAACATCCTTGTACCACAGTATATATTCTCTCTGTCTCAAGAAATCTCCCATTAAGATGTATATTCTGGAGTGAAAAATGGATTTAATCCCGCTCCAACAGAAAGCTTAAAGAAAGTTTAAAGGGATAGAGTCAAACAACATGGAATTTTGTTCCTAGGGCTTTTGCAGTTGTTTGTTATTATTACCATCATTTTTTATACCCTGTAGTAGTCTCCTTGTCCTTTAATATATCTTCTCATTATCACAATAGACTTTTTAAATGATAAAGCACTACTTAAGATTTCCAGTACATTTTTCTTCTTCATTAATATAGGCAGCCAAACCCCCTTCCTTTCGTTACTTTGAATAGTACAGACCATCCTCCTACTGAAGGCCTGAGGAAACTAACAAACAAGAGAAAAGCAAATTCACAAGCTCTGAAGTGGCAAATCTCTTGAGGAGGCATGAGATGAAAGGCAAAAATCACAGGAACATCCTGATTTGAGCCAGTTCAAGATGTTCCTGGTGAGAGGCACAGCTCGCTCTCCTTCTCTCAAGTACACGTTCTTCAGTTTATCTATTGTTACATGAAAGAGTTACTGTAAATAGGAGCAACAACTCCAGAAGTCTCTCCAGCCACTGCAGAGGAGCATTGCTCTGGTAGCCATTTCAGCTTTGCTGAAGGAGACAACACTGTGCCTGTAGAACAACAGTTTCCAAAAGCTGACAAAAAGACTACATAAAAATCTCAGATCTGCATTGTCCATAATCTGCAATACTGATATTTCTATGTGCTTAAATAACCACCCTTGGGATTCATATCAAATATTGTTTTTTTCTGATATAATGATATCCCTGAAATAGGGCAAATCTCCAGATTCACATATCCTTTATCACAGCAGAGATTGGAAGAGGATACTGGATTGGATAAAAAGAGCTGATGCTTGTAAAACAAACTGCAATCCATAGGATGATGTTACATTATTCTAAAAGAGAGGAGTCTGTGGGCAGATTATATACTCATCAGTGTTACCGCGTATAGCAGAAGAAGTTCATGCCTTCTGCCATGACTCTGCTTGTATCCTGTGAAGGTGGACAAATGAATTACAATATATCTGTAGTTGTAGTCACTGGAGCCATGTAGTGGGGTAAAAATATTTTGTAACTATATCATATGACCATGCCATGAGATGAAGTCTAGTCTCTGCTTAGTGTATGATAACTTGATTTTCATGATCAGCAGCAAGCTTGATCCTTGTCATACTTTGTCAGTAATTTCCTTTATACTCCTAGACTCTCTTTGATGTTTCTTCTATATAGTGACCATTAAGAGATGTGTCTGCTCACTATTATGTAATAGAAAAGGGAAGGAAATCACAACCACTTTTCCAGCGCAAATATATTGATCCAAATTCAAAATCAGCATTCAAAAATCAAATGAAAATTGCCATTTTCCCTCAAAGAACTTTGAGCTCAATGGGTGACAAATACTATGCCAATAGCAGAATATTATATCTTGAAACAGTGTTACACAATCAACATTGGTCCTTAATATAAAAATGGAATAATCTCCTAAACTAAAACCTAACAAGATGCTTTTTTTCCCGAATAGTTCAAAATAATTCAGAGAGAATTTTTCAAGCATTTTTCTTGGTGAATGAAAAAGAGAACAGCTGAAGTGATGGAAAGCCATATAGATTGTTGATACTAAGCATAACACATAGTTGTATCACACAGATTGTCCCCCAAAATGACTGTAACTCTGGCTTTTCATCACAATTCTCCTCATTCTACTTGTAAATGCATTGAAACTATATTTGCATACAATGATGAAACTGATTCTTTCATTCTTATTATTTTACATTTGCACTGGAAGCACGAATGTCATTGCAAGTGAGACACCTGGAATCCAGTAGACGCATGGCAGCAGTATTGGTTCATGGTTACATGCCAGCAATTTCAGTGTATGCTCTTTTCTTCCAATCTGTTATGGTAGCTAATCTTTAAGACATGCTATAGACTGTTATTACAACTATATGGATGCTTTGAGGACAAGGAAGTGTTGATATACATATGTAAGGACTTTTGAGCTCTTTTCCAATGTTTGCATATTCTCCTGGTGAGGAGAAAATATAAATGAAAGCAAGCTAGCCAGCGATAAGTAAGATCAAATTCCAAAATGAAAACTATTCTGCTAAGAAGCAGTTATACATCTTTCTAGCTCCTTAAAAATGGTACCTGGAAGAGTAACATATGGAGCAAGGTTGACACCCTGTGACAATATAGGAGAAGTACAGGTTTTTCGTTTGGCTTTTTTCTCCTTGTTTGTCAGGATCATTACAAATCTGTTAGGTGGATTTTGTTCAGTGTTGAGTTCAGGGCCAGGCGAATGTCCTCCTCTGTGGCGTATGTGGCCTCTGCTCAGCCAGCGTTGTGTCAAACAACACAGCACATCTGTGATTACCCAGTACTTCAGCAGGAACAAGTTGTTTAAGCAATACAAGTAAATGAGAAGGAAATATGCTGGTCAAAGCACAAGCTTTATTCATCTTAATGAGACTGCATATTCCTTTAAGGAACACAAAAAAGAATTCTGAAATTTAAAAAAAAAATCCTGAGTAAAACAAATTGTTCCATGATCCTGGGAACAGAAGATGCTTTCTTCTCAACAAATTTGTGCCTTCTAATTGGTCTTTTTTTACCAAATTATAACAAAGCTGCAGCAGAAGCTCCCACCTTGTTAGATATCAAAGTATCTATATGCTGAAGATAACATGAGAGACATTTGGAAAGGCTTCAGCCAGAGCTCATGTCTTATTAGACATCAAAAAAAAAAATCCACTTAGGAGAGAAGCAGTGTTGTCTGGTGCCTAATAAAGCATAAACTCCAAATGAAGCTTTCCTTTCAACTACTAACAGTTATAACAACAACACAACTGGAGAGTAAAGTCTGCAAGCGAGCTACATTTTGCAGCTATTGGGACAGTAGTGCAGAATAAATTTTATTCTGAAATCCTTTCCTCATGGCTCCCTACTGTTAACATTACCTTTATCTCTTTCATCCCCAAAGATTTTGTTGAACAATCCCAGTTGATCCTATTCTACATTTCCTTCCCAACTTCTCATCCACTTCTAAAAGCTCTCATTATGCATTGCTATTTTGAAGGGTTGATGTCAACCAAAAAAAATGTCTTTATCCTGCCCTGCATATTCACAAACACTCCAGATCATTGGTGGTCTGAGAAGATGTTATCTTGGAAGATTTAAGCTATTACCACCTCCCTGCTATCATATCTTTGGAAAGATTATTATTTTGTGAAGTAGGAGCAAGAATAATCTGGTTTACTCACCACTCTTTTCTAATCAGTAGGTGCTTTCATAGCTTGTTAACAGAGCACTTACTGCCACTCTGTAATCTGTCAACCTGCCACAGCGGTTTCTTTCCTAACCCTCTCCCATAAACCACCATATGAGAGTTTTCAATTAGATTGGACAACTGTCCTGAGGGTTATGTAATTAACTTCTCTGTTTTATGCAAGTCAATGGACACAATTGTTTCATAATGTTTGTGACAGCCTTGAATTATGACAGGATGATGAGCAAACAGCTTTTCTGATTAAAAAAAGGCAGCTGCATTTGCTGCTTCCCATTATATTGCCAGCCAAACATCTGAAAATAAATGAGACAGATCAAAGGAATTTCACCAGCCAGCACTGATGGTTTATAATATCAGCATAGCCCTAGTCTTGATCAAGCTCTAAAGGCCAGCTTCATCTTGATATCAGCAGACACAGTGCTACTGAGTTTCAATGGGTATCACTTACACCATGGAGGGATTTAGGGAAGTCCAGTGTACAATTATATAAGTTTTGATCCTACTATCTTTTGTGTATGTGCGAGTATAAGCACAGAGTAGTCCCAGTGACTGTAGTTGTATCCAGCCCTGATAAAAATATCATAACATTTAGATTCTCCATGTTGAAGATGATTTACCAAGTCAGGTTTGCTTCTAGCTAAATCTGATTCTGAAAGGAAGTCCTGACCTGACTGAAGTCAACGAAAGTTGCTTTTGAACTGTCCACAGGGACAGGATTTTAACATTATATGTTAGGCCACTGAGATATTACTTCTAGCACTGCCTAAAGCCTCTATTGCTGTTCTGTTAATATGCCTTTTGCCCCAATTTCTTTTAAGACTTGTTTCTGCACAGTAATCCTATTTCATAATCCCTTCCATGCCTGTTTGATTTATATTGTCTTCAATCTCCCATGGTCTTTGGCAAAGTAGCAGTAAGATGTCTGCCTGCTTGTACAGCCCTATTCTCTGTTCTGTAAAGCTGCAAAAATCTAAAAAAAATGTGTCCTTTTCTACCTTTTCCATGCACTGTTGAGACAAAGCTATACAATCCTACAGCGTACTGAGCCGCAGTAAAATTACATTTATTCTATAAAAAGGACATGCAGTACTCAATGCTGGATTGGAAACCTTAAGTAAAACTGTCTCTCTCAAATCCATAGCAAATATCCCATTGTCTTTAGGAGGATCAGGATTTAATTCCCTGCTTTTTGCTTTATCTTTCCTAACAGGAATGATTGCTGTATTTCCTGTAACATTTTCTCTGCGCATCTTTGAGACATGGTACTGAAAGACAATTTTTAGTGTTTTATAAATATGTTTATAAAAAAGTAGTTTAGGAAAGTTTTTCTTTTACAAAAGATGATTTATTTTCTGTATGCTCTGTGAAGATATAACTGCAGCATTTTGGAAAACCTAGATAGAAGTGACTGAATAATTTTACAATAACTAATTTTCTTGATTTTGTGCCTCAGTAGCAAATACAAACTATCAGAGACTTCTTTCTTCTTCTGGACTCTCTCTGGAGAGGGAATAGCAGTGGCCATGGAAGGGCTAGGAAGGCCCCCTGGTACTGACAGGGCCGAGTGGGGCCCAGACCTACTCTCAGGTGTCCGGGCAGGGGGCACACCAGCTCTGCCCACTGCAGCCCCAACACTTTCTGTCTAAGCTTTCAGGGAATGAGGCAGTAAACCATGCTCCCATTGGAACCTAGGAGTGCTAGTCAGCTCCAAACTGCTGTAGAAGGATTCCCGGCTCATTTGAATAATGGGTTAATTCATGCTCCTATATTTAAAATTGCTCCATTTCTGAGTTCATCCAAGTCTGTAAAAGCTTTGTCATGTGCTTTATAGGGATTAGGAGGAGGCATAATTTATATAAGATAAGGAAAAACAAGACAGCAAAAGGAAGAAATTATGCCAGAACAGAAACAATTACTATGGCCAGTAAGATTCTTTTTTTTTTTTTTTTTGCATAATTTTCTCTTCTTGCACCATGTAGCACTGGGTTCAGTTCCATAACAGGAAGCACTGGGCTTATTGCACAAAGACTCAGGTAACCTGAAAGAGGTATTATCTTCATAACTTTCTAGCAGACCAGGTGAATGCTGTCAGGAAATACTTGGCAGGAATGTGGATTGCTTTATTACTTTATTTGACAGTAACATATGTCAGCAGAAGAAAAGAAGACAAAGTGCTCAGTTTGAAGGGACTTTGTAGGTGATGGGGAGAGCATGTCTCTTTTTTTTTTCTGAGAAATTAGTGACAATAAATGATTCAGCAAAAGAAAAAATATAGAGAGGGGAATTCTTAATAATTCTCCTTAGTATAGGCTTTTGAGATATATAGTGCATTCTGATGGGACCTGGATGGAAACTTGCTATCTAACTAAATGTATGAAAATATATCAAGAGTCCAAGCAAAAGTATTACTTGTCCAAACAGAGTTTCTTCACTTGAAAATAACCACAAAAGGAGTCAATAAACTTATATGCTACAGAAGAGATCTCATTAAGTTAGTGCATAAATCAGAATTGGTTAATTCAATTTGAAAACATACATGGCACTACCCTTGGCCATCACTGCAAGTACAGTGTCTGTAAACAACGTAAGAGCCCCCATGCCTGATTTCCACTTGCATTGTACACTCCTTTCTTGCTTTAGCATGGAGAAGTCACTGCAAGGTATGGAACAAACAGAAGAGCATAGGGGAAAGATCTGACTGTCAAGGGCACATCTAAAGGCACTAAATGAGAAACCAACATTCATAAACACAAATGAGTATTCATTAAACTCTGGTAACTGTCACAGGATTCTTTATTGCCGACCGAGGAAGGAGGCATGGACACCCTTAAGTACAGACTTATAAAGGGAAATTCTTTGCTGCAATGCGCATGCGGTGCCCCAGCCTAGTGCTGAGGGACACCAATTATAAGTAACACACAGGTTATATAGAATATAAAGGTGGACTATTGCCCAATTACAGTCCTAGGCTTATCTACAGTCAGCCAATAGGTCCTTAATATTTGCGTGCACAGTGTGCTTTCCTTCATGTGGCTCATGATCAGAGACAGTGGTCTGGGCTGTTTTTTGTTCTTTGTCTGCTACATGCTCAGAACTGGTTTCCATGGGTTTGTTATCAGGCAAGGTTGTTGTAATTAGGTGAGTTTTCATGCTTCAGTGTCTTCTCTCCTTGAGTTCAAGGAAAGCTCACCATAACTAGGTGTGGTGGGTTGGCCTTGGCTGGCCACTAGGTGCCCATCAAGTCACTCTATCACTCCCCCTCCTCAACTGGACAGAGGGAAAGAAAATATGGCAAAAGGCTCTTGGGTTGAGATAAGGACAGGGAGATCACTCAGCAGTTACCATTACAGGCAAAACAGACTTGACTTCGGGAAATTAATTTAATTTATTGCCAATGTAAGTCAGAACAGGATAATGAGAAAAAAGAACAATCTTAAAACACCTTCCCTCCACCCCTCCCTTATTCCCAGTCTCAACTTCACTCCCCATTTCTCTACCTCCTCCTCCCGAGTGGCGCAGGGAGATGGGGAATGGGGGTTGCGGTCAGTTCATCACACGTTGTTTCTGCCACTCCTTCCTTCTCACACTCTTCCCCTGCTCCAGCATGGGGTCCCACCCACAGGAGACAGTCCTCCACGACCTTCTCCAGCGTGGGTCCTTCCCACGGGCTGCAGTTCTTCAAGAACTGCTCCAGCATGGGTCCTTTCCACGGGGTGCAGTCCTTCAGGAACAGACTGCTCCAGCATGGGTCCCCCATGGGGTCACAGGTCCTGCCAGCAAACCTGCTCCAGTGTGGGCTCTCCATGGGGTCCCAGCCTCCTTTGGGTGCATCCACCTGCTCCAGCTTGGGGTCCTCCACAGGCTGCAGGTGGATATCTGTTCCACCATTAACCTCCATGGGCTGCAGAGGGACAGCCTGCCTCACCATGGTCTTCACCATGGGCTGCAGGGGAAGCTCTGCTCCGGCACCTGGAGCACCTCCTCCCCCTCCTTCTTCACTGACCTTGGTGTCTGCAGAGTTGTTTCTCTCACATATTCTCACTCCTCTCTTTGGCTGCAGTTGCACAGCAGTTTTTTCCCTTTCTTAAATATGTTATGACAGAGGTGCTACCACTGTCGCTGATTGGCTCAGCTTTGGCCAGTGGCAAGTCCGTCTTGGAGCTGGCTGGCATTGGCTCTATCAGACATGGGGGAAGCTTCTGGCATCTTCTCACAGAGGCCACCCCTGTAGCCCCCCTGCTACCAAAACCTTGCCATGTAAACCCAATACACTAGGGTAAAGTTCATCCTATTGAGTGGCCTAAGTTTGTACTTTTCTTCACATAACCAATATCAGGAGCACCTATACTAGTATGAGTAATCATGATATGCATACTGTCTGTTCAATATAAAAGCTACGTATACAGTAGGAGGGAAGATGCTTGGTGTGTAGGTAGTGCAACTTTACCAAAATTCATAGGAGCCACCTATAAGTAAAAGAGAAAGTGCTGGGAGTTGATTGCCTCTTGCACTGAAGCCCAAGACAGCCCCATTACACCAATGAGTGAGAGTGTATGCTCTCAGACTGTCTGGTTTTAAGCCAAAACATGAAAACCTGAAGTTAATTTGTCTTTTCTAGTCCATCTATGACATTTCAGTTGAATAGAAAGTATCCTGGCACCATTTCTTTTCTTTCACATGTTCTCTGCAAACTGCCCAGCTACCCCATGCCATTTTATCATCCTGCTTTTGCATCTGATTGATTATCATTTTTGTTATTAATTTTGTGCCAGGGCTATATACTATGCAAACTATCCAGGAGTTTTTCATGAGAACAGATATCTACTGGTAAAAGATAAGCATATCTGAATGCTTCCTATAAGCTTTCTTCCTTATTCAGTTCATCTAATGGTAGCCTTATAAATCCATTTGTGCAGTCACAGCTGCAGCAGTACTTACCGTAGTTATACACAGAAGAGTGAAGGGAAAATTCAAATTGTAACTGCTCAGCAATGGTAATTTGAGAATGAGGAATAATCTGGCCTGGAGGTGGGAAGGCCTAACTCCAGAACCAGGTTAAACAATAGAAGCAGGAATGCCAGAAGCTGCACAAGTCCATATAAAGGACCATAAATTCCCTTGCTGATAAGAAATGTCACAGTACTGACTTGTAACAATACTATTGGTGCTGGTGCAAGTGTATATAAGGAATTAGCTTGTGCTGCATCTTTGCAGACTCCTTGTAGAACTGCTTATTACAGTAGGACTCTGTCGAATGCATATTAAAATCTCTTTATACTTAAGCACAAACGTGTGTTTAATTTGCCTCAAGGGGTACAATAAAAATTCCCCAACAATAGTTACAGAATGAAGAAACAGAAACAGTGGAAAAACCTCTTTGTCTACTATCTGGATAGAAGAAATAATTTTTGCAGAGCACAAGACTGTTCAGGCTTTATGGCTCCCTCCTTTCCCATCTTTGTCAAGAATGCTGAAATTGCTAAACATGTACTAATTAGTATCTGTTGCAAAGCTGGGTTGTGTAATGTGGGACTCTGGGCTGATACCAGAAGCAAAGTTGGAAGGATAAGCATATTAATGAGAAAAAGAGATGTGGAAGTACATCAATATATTGGGTATATGCGGCAAAGTTAAGGGAAAGAGAGAGAAACAGCAGAGGGAACACCAAGGTCAGAGAAGGAAGAGGAGGAGGTGCTCCATGGTGCCAAAGCAGATATTCCCTGCAGCCCATGGAGGACTCACAGTGGAGCAGATGGATATTTCCTGAAGGAACTGCTGCTCATGGAGAACCCATGCTGGAGCAGACTTTTTTTCCCGAAGGGGTGCATCAAGGTGAAATTAACCTGCAAAGAAAAATGAGTATATCAAAATTAGTGGTTTGAAATTTGATCCTGATTTTCTCCCTTACTCTAAGAACGTCCACATTCCTTACAGCTGTACTGCTCCAAAACACAGTATTAATTTAAAATGTGCATGTAGTGAAAACAACCAATGTTTAAGCATAAGATGTCTTTTAATCTTCTTCATTTTTCTCCAGAATGGACAGTAGACCTGTCCTGGTTTCAGCTCGGATAGAGTTAATTTTCTTCCTAGACTAGAGTCAAGCTTAACAGGGTCTTCTTTCCCCACTGATTTCGCCAAGCCCGTTCCCTTGGCTGTGGTTTCGCTGGATAGTAGGTAGGGACAGTGGGAATCTCATTCATCCATTCATGCATGTCACTAATTAGATGACGAGGCATTTGGCTATTTATTGAACATATATAAAATTATACATGTTCCTTTTCCAGGTTAAGTAAAGGTGGCCCGTCCACCTGGGTAAAGACCGGTAATTAATGTCTTTAGGCAGGATAGATGACGCGTCATGATTCTGAGCCCATAACACCCCTACATACTATCGACACGCTAATACAAGCTTTTATGTCCCTCGGTAGCTTTTGGCACCTTTTTTTATCACCACTGGCACTACTGGGGGGGTCGTGGTTTAAGCCCAGCTGTCAACTAAGCACCACACAGCCGCTCGCTCACCCTCCCGGTGGGATGGGGGAGAGAATCGGAAGGGCAAAAGTAAGAAAACTCGTGGGCTGAGATAAGAACAGTTTAATAATTGATAATAACAACAACAACAACAACAACAACAACAATAATAATATTGTAATGAAAAGGAAAATAACAAGAGAGGGAGAGAGAGAGGAACAAAACCCAGGGAAAAACAAAAAAACAAGTGATGCAACTGCTCACCACTTGCCGACTGATGCCCAGCCAGTCCTCGAGCAGCAATCGCTGCCCCGCAGCCACCTTCCCCCAGTTTATATACTGAGCATGATGTCCTATGTTATGGAATAACCCTTCGGCCAGTTTGGATCAGCTGTCTTGGCTGTGTCCCCTCCCAGCTTCTTGTGCACCTGGCAGAGCATGGGAAGCTGAAAAGTCCTTGACTAGTGTAAAACATTACTTAGCAACAACTAAAACATTAGCGTGTTATCACTATTATTCTCATACTAAATCCAAACCACAGCACTATACCAGCTACTAGGAAGAAAACTAACTCTATCCCAGCCGAAACCAGGACAGTATCCACCCCTTATTCTATGCCATCTACGTCATGCCCAGGTCCTACCTAATACATTCTTCCTAATACATTCTAATTAATCACCACGACTTTTCCTGTCTTTTGATATATATATATACACACAGATATCATTCCCTTGGTCTATGGGCCATCCCTCTGAAATGTCCGTTGAGTTCATTTAGTCCATGACTTTGGGCTCCATCTGTCATAACAGTCCTTCTGGGCAGGAGAGATGGTGTGTGGTGTTGGATTCTTGCATGCTGAAGCCAGTTCTGGTTCCATCACCATTGCACGTTGCTTGCTTTCATCAAAGTTCATTCTTCACTAATCTGGGTGTAATGCTGTAATGGTATATAGCAACTATAAAAGTGATGACATACAGTATTATATAGCAATTAACATTATACCATCCAGTTTATTTGCTATTCTCACCTAAAATCACATCCCCTTGAGGTACACATCGGACTTCCCCATCCTTTCGCATTACCCACCAAGTGCACCCAGGTCCTTGAGCAAAAGCAATCCCACGAATGGGTTTGCCTTAGCCTGAGGCAGGAGTAACTCAGACTGTCTTCCCCAGCATGTTTTTCATGTGCACTACAGGGACTTTATCCCCTTCGATAGTATGTAAAAGTTTTGATTGGGCAGGGCCAGCTCGATTGGCAGATCCCCTAGTGTTGACTAAGCAGGTGGCCTGTGCTAAATGTGTATCCCAATGTTTGAATGTCCCACCACCCATTGCTCGCAGTGTAGTCTTTAACAGTCCATTGTATAGTTCGATTTTCCCAGAGGCTGCTGCATGAAAGGGGATGTGATATGCCCACTCAATGACATGCCCTTTGGCCCAGGTGTCTATGAGGTTGTTTCGAAAATGAGTCCCGTTGTCTGACTCAATTCTTTCTGGGGTGCCATGTCACCATAGGACTTGCTTTTCAAGGCCCAGGATAGTGTTCCGGGCGGTGGCATGGGACACAGGATATGTTTCCAGCCATCCGGTGGTTGCTTCCACCATTGTAAGCACATGGCGCTTGCCTTGGCGGGTTTGTGGGAGTGTGATAGAATCGATCTGCCAGGCCTCCCCATATTGATATTTCAGCCATCATCCTCCATACCACAGAGGCTTTAACCACTTGGCTTGTTTAATTGCAGCGCATGTTTCACATTCATGGATAACCTGTGCAATAGTGTCCATGGTCCAGTCCACCCCTCGATCACGAGCCCATCTATATGTTGCATCTCTTCCTTGATGGCCTGAGGTGTCATGGGCCCACCAAGCTATAAATAATTCACCCTTATGTTGCCAGTCCAGATCCACTTGAGCCACTTCAACCTTAGCAGCCTGATCCACCTGCTGGTTGTTTTCATGTTCCTCAGTGGCCTGACTCTTGGGTACATGAGCATCTACGTGATGTACTTTTACAACCAGGTTCTCTACCTGGGGAGCAATGTTTTGCCACAATGCGGCAGCCCAGATAGGTTTGCCTCTGCCCTGCCAGTTGCTCTCCTTCCATTGCTGTAACCACCCCCACAGGGCATTTGCCACCATCCATGAGTCAGTATAGAGATAGAACACTGGCCACTTTTCTCATTCAGCAATGTCTAAAGCCAACTGGATGGCCTTTACTTCTGCAAATTGGCTCGGTTCACCCTCTCCTTCAGCAGTTTCTACAACTCGTCGTATAGGACTCCATACAGCAGCTTTCCATCTCCCATGCTTTCCTACAATACGACAGGACCCATCAGTGAACAGGGCATACTGCTTCTCATTTGCTGGTAGTTTATTGTACAGTGGGGCCTCCTCAGCACGCGTCACCTCCTCCTCTGGTGATATTCTGAAACCTTTGCCTTCTGGCCAGTCCATGATTACTTCGAAGATTCCTGGGTGATTGGGGTTTCCTATCTGAGCCCGTTGTGTGATCAGTGCAACCCACTTACTCCACGTAGCATCAGTTGCATGATGTGTAGAGGGGACCCTCCCTTTGAACATCCAGCCCAGCACCGGCAGCTGGGGTGCCAGGAGGAGCTGTGCTTCAGTACCAACCACTTCCGAAGCAGCTCGAGCCCCTTCATATGCTGCCAATATCTCTTTTTCAGTTGGAATATAGCGGGCCTCAGATCCTTTGTATCCTGAACTCCAAAACCCTAAGGGTCGACCTCGAGTCTCCGCTGGTGCTTTCTGCCAGTCTCCAGCTAGGGCCATTCTCCCCAGCTGCGGTGTAGAGCACATTCTAAACATCTTGCCCTGCCTGGACTGGCCCAAGGGCTGCTCCATGAACTATCTCCCGTTTAATTTGTTCAAAGGCTTGTTGTTGCTCAGGGCCCCATTTGAAATTGTTCTTCTTCCGGGTCACTTGGTAGAGAGGGCTTACGATCAGCCTGTAATTTGGAATATGCATTCTCCAAAAACCCTCGACGCCTAAGAAAGCTTGTGTTTCCTTTTTGCTAGTTGGTGGAGACATGGCTGTTATTTTATCAACCACATCCATTGGGATCTGACGATGTCCATCTTGCCATTTTATTCCTAAAAACTGGATCTCCTGTGCAGGTCCCTTGACCTTTACTTTGTTTTATGGCAAAACCAGCTTTCAGAAGGATTTGTTCTATTTTCTTCCCTTTCTCAAAAGCTGCTTCTGCTGTATTGCCGCACACGATGATGTCATCAATGTATTGCAGATATATGTTCTGGAGCTTCACCCTGTTCCTGTGCAGTCTGGATCAGTCCATGGCTGTTGTGGTTTAGCCCCAGTTGTCAATTAAGTACCACACAGCCGCTCGCTCACCCTCCACCCCCAGTGGGATGGGGGAGAGAATAGGAAGAGCAAAAGTAAGAAAACTCATGGGCTGAGTTAAGAACAGTTTAATAATTGGAACAACATCAAAATTGTAATGAGAAGGAAAACAACAAGAGAGCGAGAGAGGAACAAATCCCAGGAAAAAAATAAGTGATGCAACCGCTCACCACCCGCCGACCGACACCCAGCCAGTCCCCGAGCAGCGATCTCTACACCCTGGCCAACGCCCCCCCAGTTTACATACTGAGCATGATGTCATATGGTATGGAATAGACCTTTTGGCCAGTTTGGATCAACTATCTTGGCTGTGCCCCCTCCCAGCTTCTTGTGCACCTGGCAGAGCATGGGAAGCTGAAAAGTCCTTGACTAGTGTAAACATTACTTAGCAACAACTAAAACATCAGTGTGTTATCAACATTATTCTCATACTAAATCCAAAACACAGCACTATACCAGCTACTAGGAAGAAAATTAACTCTATCCCAGCCAAAACCAGGACAACGGCCAATGGTAGGGCTGTGTTTCCACTGCTGGGGCTGTTGATTCCAGGTGTACTGAACACCCCTCCAAGTGAAAGCAAACTGTGGCTTGCACTCTGCTGCCAAAGGGATTGAGAAAAATGCATTAGCATTATCAGTTGTAGCATACTATGTGGCTGCTTTTGACTCCAGTTTGTATTGAAGTTCCAGCATGTCCGGCATGGCAGCACTCAGCAGCAGCGTGACTTCATTCAGGCCACAATAGTCTACTGTTAGTCTCCACTCTCCATTAGACTTTTGCACTGGCCATATAGGGCTGTTAAAAGGTGAACGAGTCTTACCGATCACTCCTTGACTCTCCAGTCGATGAATCAGTCTATGGATGAGAATCAGGGAGTCTCGGTTGGTGCGATATTGCCTCCGGTGCACTGTTGTGGTAGCAATGGGCACCTGCTGTTCCTTGACCCTCAGCAACCCCACAACAGAAGGGTCCTGTGAAAGACCGGGCAAGGTAGACAGCTGCTTAATTTCTTCCGTCTCCAAGGCAGCTATACCAAAAGCCCACCGGTACCCTTTTGGGTCCTTGAAATACCCTCTCCTGAGGTAGTCTATGCCAAGGATGCACGCAGCCTCTGGGCCAGTCACAATGAGGTGCTTTTGCCACTCATTCCCAGTTAGGCTCGCTTCGGCCTCCAATACAGTCAGTTGTTGGGATCCCCCTGTCACTCCAGAAATACAGATGGGTTCTGCCCCTGTATAGCTTGATGGCATCAGGGTACACTGTGCACCGGTGTCTACAAGAGCCTTATACTCCTGTGGGTCTGATGTGCCAGGCCATCGAACACACACAGTCCAGTAAACTTGGTTGTCCCTTTCCTCCACCTGGCTGGAGGCAGGGCCCCTCTAGTCCTGTTCATAGTATTCTTTACCCACTTCTTGTATATAAGAGTCAGGAGCTCCTTCATTAAAATCAGGAGTAAGATCAGCCCTTCTACTCTGTCTGGGGAACTGTCCACTGGAAACTGGAGCAGCAGTTTTCCTGGAAGAAGCCCTTTGTGTGATAGATTGTTTTTCCTTGCAACTCATGTACCCACACCTTTAGGGTTGAGGTAGGTAGCTTTTCCATCCCACTTCCTCATGTCCTCTCCGTGGTCACGCAGGTAAAACCAATAGGGTGCCCCATGGTGTGTACCCTCTATATCCTCTCGCTTGAGCAGAGGAATGCTGACTCCTAATAGCTGAGATACTGGTCTGTACAGGTGGCGAGTAGGACCTATCCTCTTTGAGTTGCTGGACCTCCCGGGACAGTTTCTCCACAGGCAAGACGAGGGAGGAAGAGATATTTTCTTCGTATTCCCGGAGTCGGCTAGCTGCTTCATCCACCGTTGGACCCTCTCTGTCTTTCTAGGTCAGTATTGCCAATGAGTTGGCATACTACACTGGTGCGCTCCGTACCAACTTCTGCCACATGGGTCATGTGCACCGGACTTCATCTGGATCTCTGGATAACTGCTCGTAGTCCAGGTCACCATAAATCACCTCCAGCACGGCGAATTCCCTCAGGTACTGGATACCTTTCTCCATGGTGGTCCACTTGCCTGGGCGATATACAACATCTTCCTTGAAGGGATACCTTTCCTTTATAGCTGACAGGAGTCACCTCCAGAGGCTGAGGGCTTATGCCCCTTTTCCAATCGCTTTGTCAATGCCCCCTTCCCTAGAAAGGGATCCCAGCTGTTTGGCTTCCTTACCCTCTAATTCCAGGCTGCTGGCCCCATTAGCCCAGCATCGGAGTAGCCAGGTGACAATGTCCTCGCCTGGACAACGGCTGAAATCTTTTCACGTATCTCGCAGCTCACTCAGGAATAGGGATCGGGTGGTTTCTGTGTTGTCCATGGGTTCTTCCTCTTCCTCCTTCTCTCCCTGTGATGGCCCCCTGCTTTTTCATCTTCCCTTTCTAAACGAGCTGATTTTCGCTTCCAAGATTTCTTCTCGTGTGTAGGGGCGACTGATACCACCATGGGTTGGTTCCCTGGTTCAGCTGCAGTGCCTGTCACGGGGGTTGGAGTAACTGCAGTATCTGTCGCTGGGGTTGGAGTAGCCGCGGTGCCTGTCACAGGGAGGCTGGAGTAGCTGCGGTGTCTGTCGCCGAGGGGGTGTTGAAGTAGCCGTGGTGCCTGTCGCTTTGTTGCCAGATCCAGACACCTTCTCTTCCCCTTGAGGGTTCTGAATAGTGTTGAACAGGGCTCGGTAGGCATGGGCCAGGCCCCAGCACATTGCTGTGATTTGTGTCTCCCTAGAATTGCCAGTGTGACAGCATACTTTTTCCAATTATTTTACTAGTTTTTCAGGATCCTGCACTTGTTCAGGGGTGAAGTTCCAAAACACTGGAGGTGCCCACTGTCCTAGGTACTTGCCCATACTATCCCACGCACCCTGCCACTCATAACTATCCAGCCTTGGGGCAGATCTCTGGGTGGTATTCTGAAATAGTTGTTTAACCTTAAACAAGGCCTGAAACACATTCAGGAGACGTAGCAATAGGAACATGCTGGTTTGAACATCCCAAGGATATTCAAAATTCTCAAGAGCTATTGTAGTTAGACTGGAGAGGGAGGGGAAGATGGAGGTAGGTGTCTCCCCCATAGGTTGGCTCTCCGAGGAGAAAAGGTAAAAAGTGTAATTATCAATAATTCCCGATAGATGGCTCCCGAAACACAGAGGTGACGGCACTGCTGAGTACAAAGACGAGATCCATTTCACAAACAACAATTTTATCATACCTTAAGCCAGTGTTACACAATACAGCAAAGCTATAGCCTTAATCCATCTCCCAGAGGTGATAAACAGCACACAAATGCTGATAAACAGTATATACGGCAAGTAAGGTGTTACATAACACTACTCTGAGAACTAGTAAATCGACGTTGTGACCAGCGACTACTAAACTAATATAATAGACGCTTATAACAAATTTGTTTTAACACACTCTGGTCAGATCTGTCGTTATGTCAACCCTTTGAGCCCCACGTTGGGCGCCAAAAAGGACTGTCGTGGTTTAGCCCCCATCAGCAACCAAGCACCACACAGCCGCTCACTCGCCCTCCCCCCCTGGTGGGATGGGGGAGAGAAGCTGAAGTGCAAAAGTAAGAAAACTCGTGGGCTGAGATAAGAACAGTTTAATAATTGGAACAAGATAAAATAATAATAATAAGAAGAATAAGAATAAATAGTAATGAAAAGGAAAATAACAAGACAGGGAGAGAGAGAGGAACAAAACCCAGGGAAAAACAAAAAACCCCAAGTCATGCAAGCGCTCACCACCCGCCGACCGATACCCAGGCAGTCCCCGAGCAGCGATCGCTGCCCCCTGGCCAACTCCCCCCAGTTCATATACTGAGCATGACGTCATATGGTATGGAACAGCCCTTTGGCCAGTTTGGGTCAGCTGTCTTGGCTTTGCCCCCTCCCAGCTTCTTGTGCACCTCCTCACTGGCAGAGCATGGGAAGCTGAAAAGTCCTTGACTAGTGTAAGCACTACTTAGCAACAGCCAAAACATCAGTGTGTTATCAACATTATTCTCATACTAAATCCAAACCACAGCACTATACCAGCTACTAGGAAGAAAATTAACTCTATCCCAGCCGAAACTAGGACACAGAGGAAGTGAGAATCACTCTGAACTTGGACTTACTGTGCTGTGTGTTTATGTCATAAATGAAGTGTCATGATCTGCTCTTGTTCTTGACCTAAACTAAACACATATATATCTCAACCCAAATGCTCTAGGGGGCACCGTTCTCCTAGATTACCTTTACGTTTGTCTGTTTATGTAGAAGTTTGTTTGGCTATGAAAATTGAGATTTAAAATTGCACTTCTTCATTCGAGATATCTGGGGAGATTCCCTCACTGCTGAGACAGCATTAGTTTTTCCTCCTAGAAGATTTAAAGTCCCTGTGGGTGTCTAACCTTGTTAAAAGGAGCATAAACCAGCAAAAATTGTATTTACAGCTATGACATTTATCACTAAAACTGATTTTTGCACTAGTTTAAGAGTGTCAGAACACAGCGGGGGCCAGCTGCTCCCTCAGTGCTAGAAGTTGCAGGGGATCCCTGGGCTGGCAGGAGTCTCACCAGCCAGGGCCCGTCCCACTGCCCCCACTGAGAGAGCAGGGCAGGCCAGGGGAACAGCCACTAGCCCAAGGCATCAGGCACCTCTGTGGGGCCAGGTCAAGGCCAGACTGGGACATCAGCCTGTTGGTTGGGTCAGGATCAGGCCTAGTGAGGGTAAACAGGGTCAGGGAAAGCCCTGGGATGGCCAGGCAAGGCCATGGTGATGGGGCCAGGCCAAGGTCAGGCCAGGCCATCAGCCCTGCAGGTCAGGGTGAGGCCCGGTGGGGGTAACCGGGTTTTACAGCAAAAAGAACATGAGAATGAGTAAAGTGGAAATCAGCACTGATCATATAACTAAAAGCAAGTAGAAATAGTGGTGCATAAGCCATAGAATAGAATATTTCAGTTGGAAGGGACCTGCAACAATCATCTAGTCCAACTGCCTAACCACTTCAGGGCTGACCAAAAGTTAAAGCATCTTATTAAGGGCATTGTCCAAATGCCTCTTAAACACTGACAGGCTTGGGGCATCAACCACCTCTCTAGGAAGCCTGTTCCAATGTTTGACCACCCTCTCGGTAAAGAAATGCTTCCTAATGTCCAGTCTAAACCTCCCCTGGCGCAACTTTGAACCATTCCCACATGTCCTATCACTGGATACCAGGGAGAAGAGATCAGCACCTCCCTCTCCACTTCCCCTCCTCAGGAAGCTGTAGAGAGCAATGAGGTTGCCCCTCAGCCACCTTTTCTCCAGACTAGACAAATCCAGTGTCCTTAGCCACTCCTCATAGGACATGCCTTCCAGCCCTTTCACCAGCTTTGTTGCCCTCCTCTGGGCACATTCAAGGACCTTCACATCCTTCTTAAATTGTGGGGCCCAGAACTGCACACAGTACTCAAGGTGAGGCCGCACCAATGCTAAATACAGTGGGATAATCACCTCTTTTGACCAGCTGGTTATGCTGTGTTTGATGCACCCCAGGATGTGGTTTGCCCTCTTGGCTGCCAGGTCACACTGCTGACTCCTATTGAGCCTGCTGTCAACCAGCACCCCCAGATCCCTTTCTGCAGGGCTGCTCCCCAGCTATTCCTCTCTCAGTTTATACTTGTGCCCAGCATTACTCTGTCCCAGGTGCAGAATCCGGCATTTGGCCTTGTTAAATTTCATCCCATTAATCATTGCCCAATGCTCCAATCTATCCAGATCCCTCTGCAAGGCCTCTTGTCCCTCAAGAAAGTCAACAGCACCTCCCAGTTTAGTATCGTCAGCAAACTTGCTAATGGTGCATTCAACTCCTGCCTCCAGATCATTGATAAAAATATTGAACAGAACTGGCCCTAGAATTGAGCCCTGAGGAACACCGCTGGTGACCAGTTGCCAGCCAGATGTAGCACCTATTCACTACAACCCTTTGAGCCCTGCCCTTCAGCCAGTTCTTCACCCAGCGCACCGTGTACCTGCTCATCTCACAGCTGGACAACTTGTCCAGAAGGATGCTGTGAGGGACAGTATCAAAAGCCTTACTAAAATCCAGAAAAACTACATCCACAGCTTTCCCTTCATCCACTAGGTGGGTGACCTTATTATAGAAGGATAT